>NC_054867.1:42693275-43001432 GCF_018320785.1 Cheilinus undulatus
TTTGTAGTGCTAAAACAAGAGTTAACCTTGTAATCTGTGAACTCTGGATGTCTTCATTCACTCAGACAACCTGTTTTTTCCTCTGATTGCAGTTTTTATGCTCAGCTAAGCTACAGACAAAAGCAGGTATTGTATGGCCCTCAGTGGCAAACCTGGTCAGTAATTTAAAAACAAATAAACAGGAAGCTAAGTGCAAAAATGGTTGTGCATTTAATATGTAGAATTGTTATTTTTTTTACGTACCTCAAAAGTAAACTGATTGAAGACACCAGATAAGATTAGAAAAGAAATCAATAAACCGAACCATCAATCAAATTATGTGAGATTTCATTGATTGTAGATTTGAATTAGTAATCTCCTCAGATGTGTTGTCCTCTGTACCTTTACTCTCTCTCTAAATCTCTCTCACAGCTTAATCAAGCTGATCAAAGAACTTGCAGTTTTTGCTAAATATCCTCTCTGATTTGTTTTGCTTCTTTTAATGACCCTTCTATCACCCATTTACTCCTTGAATCTCTTCAAAGTTACTTCACCTCCCCCTCACTTCCTCATTCCTGCTCCTGTTGATGACCAAGGCCACAGGAGGTCAGCGAGCCCTGCTCGGAAACATAATTGAATTTTTTTTTTGGGACCATGACCTGTCATCATTAAAAGTATTTGGAGTGTTTCAGTTCCTCTCCTTCATTAGAGGGCTCTTGAGTAGAGTGCAGCAGGTCAGTATGACCTTGACATGGCTCTGTTTAGTGTAACATTACTCAACAAGGATGGCATTGTTCCATCGACTCTGCTGTTGTCTCAGAAAGCATTGGACCTTTTACTAGCTAATATGCTATTAATGTATGAAGTGCTTTATTAGATAACAGCTCAATTGCTTCAATTTCTGCCTTGCTAACATTTGAATTTACAATTAACATGTAAGGATAGGTGTAAATTTATAGCTTTTAAAATATTTGTTTTCTAATAGTAATGTTATTATTACTGTTAGCTTGCTAAGCTTTATGATAGCTTTATAGTTAGCCTTCCTTTCCTTACTGTGTAATTCCTAACGAAAATGTTAGCTTAAAAGGTGTGGAAGCTTGGTTCAGTATTGTATTATTATTATTATTATTATTATTATGCATAATGTAATTAACCTTGCAAAGCAGATGAATACACCCATTTCGTTGTTTTTCACCCGCAAATCCATCTTGCAAAACTCCCGTCTGAACTGTTTGTGCCCTGTTAGAAAGTGACAGGACCAATCAGCGACGAGGGGCAGTACTTTTAGGCGCGGCAGAGTAGTGACCTAAGCGAACAGCAACAAGAGGCCTGCGCAATTATGGCTGAAGGGATTAGTGTGGATGCTGCTGAAGCGCCAGTTTTATCAGAGCTTGACGGCATTTCTTTGTTAAAAGAAGAACAAAGAACAGCAGAGTGTTGTTTTCTTTTCAAAAACAACAAAAGTCGTGTACTGACATGTCTGTAGTCGCCATGGTTCGCATTATTCCTCCATAGCTGCGCACGCGCACCTCGGTCGCAGCTACATTATGTGTTTTGTTGCTCTGTTTGGCCCATAAAGACGTGACAGACAGAATGTTCATCCAATCACACTCAAAGTTTTTTTCAAATCCTCTGCCCTTTCCTAAATGCTTAGTATTGAAGGTTTTCCAGATGGATGTGAAACACATCCATCTGAGTGTCAGGTTATATTGATGATTGTTTTCTAATAAAGTTTTCAACTAATTACTAGCAAACATTACTACTAGTTTGCTAGCTAGCACCAATTTTTAATAACTTTCAAATTTTTCAGACCTTATCATGTTTCATTAAAGGAAAATGTTAGCTAGGAAGGAGTTTAAGTTATAAGCTTAAGTTGTTAGATATGGAAGCATTTAACCATTTACTAGCAAATATCACTATTTTCTTCTGCCTGGCCCAAATCACATACTTCTGCACTAAACACTAAACATTTTGAGTGCATTAAGTGTGCAAAGTACATTCACACAGAAAAATATATTCACACAGCAGCACTTTTCAATCAAGAAAAACAGAATTTCAGTTAAAGCTCATTTAATTCAGTGAATAATGTTTGCATAAAAAGTTACATCAATTTTAAGTGAGAGATATTAGCCATCAGATTTCCATTATAATTGCTTAATGTGTGTTAGCAAGTAGAAGAAGGAAAGAGAAGTGGTTAAACCGTCATCTTCCTGTGAGTGCAAAATGGCAGTGCTCTATTTAGGACAATGCTAATCTGTTGTGATTAACTGCTCTGTAATAACTGCCAATAAAAATCTATAAAACGCCACTTTGTCCCTTATCTTCTGAACAACCCCGTCCTCATTTTAGCCAATACAAATGGGAAAATAGCAAAACGTGCATCCCGCACCATGCCTGCAACACTTTCTCTGTATTTTCTCCTATTTGTCAATCATAGGCAAGACACCTGCGAGCTGACCAATAGGAAAACATAGTTTACGTACTGCACTTCAAAGCTCACTTCTGATTGGTCGGTACATGTGTCAATTATTCTCGGAGTGCGGACGGGACCTGCTGCATATCGTGAGGTAAACTAGCTGTCATGCTGCGATGGAGAAGGTTTAGAGCTCCAGGAGAGGAAAAGCCTTTTACAGGTAATGAATACACTGCATTTGGTACACACTTTTAAGACAGTTTTTTCCACGATATTCCAACACACAACGTCACATTAGCTAGCATACACAAATGATGTGTACAAGCTGGAAATAGCACTGTAAAAACCCACTTAAGTGAGGCAAACGCATGCACATGTTAATGAAAAAGACTGCCAGTAGGGCATCTTAGCAAAGAACCTCAAGTTATACAGTAGGGACAGATTATACCTTTAAAACTTTTAAACAAGGTGTGTTTTGGGATTTTATTTTTTAGTTTAAATTAGAATGGCCACAGTGTATTTCAGGCAAATCTTGTTCTTATGATATTAATAGTGATAATAATAATAATACATTTTCATAAAGCTGATAAGCTATAAGAATGTGTCACAGACCAAACCCTCCCACACAACCCTTTTGTATTGTTTAGTACCTTTACTGAAAATATGGTCACCTTTTTTAAGTGTACTGTAACTGTATAGCAACAGAAGTATTAGACACACCTCTTATCTCTATATGTAACACTATAATTGATGATGTTAGCTAGGTAGTTATTAGTTATCCGTCTTAAACAGTAGTGGGTTAGCATATATGTAGTTTAACTTGAAATACTTGAGTGTGTAATCAGAGGAAAAATGGCCAACTGAACCGTCTAATATAGTCGATAACCCTAAGACATTTTCTTTGTCTGTCTCTGCCTGTGTCTGGGTCTCTTCATGGCGCATGCAAACCAACACAAAGCAACTATTTTAAGCAACTCTGCTCATGTCCATTAGGCCCTGAGGCTGAAGCTTATGTATTTTTTTTCTCTGCCACTTAATAGAAGGATCCCAATTTTAGTGTCTGTAGTGTTACCCACATCCACTATCACTGTAGTGTTCACTTCCACCTCCCATACCGTAACTGAAGAGTTGCTTTTGGCAGAGTCTGATTGTTGTAAGGGTTTGGGCTAATCCAATAAGAGGGCCCTGTTTGTAGACAAGACACTGTTAAGTTGTCAGCAAGCCATGCTGCTTAAGAAATAAGAAAGCCTTTAGATGCCTGAGTGAGTCAGCAGTACACGCGCTGAATAGTGCCCACAGAAAATTTGTATTGCATTAATTAGACGTGTGATGGCTTGAGTTGAACAGGATAACACATTGAAAACTTGTGTGAACCTGCTGTGTACAGTGTCACAGCACCATGTTCCTTTAGTATTCTCATTTTTTGGATGATAAATTGATAGTTATTTTATTTCATTTTCTATATTTTATTTGTAATAGATATGATCAGCTTTTCAGCTTTACTCTAGCTGGAGCTCTAATTGAATTCTGTCAATGCCAGGTTAAAAAGCAGTATCTTAAAGTGCATACATATATAGAAATAACTTGGAAAACTTTCCTAGACTTTTTCCAACTCTGAAAAGTTGTTCTAACCTCTATTTGAAGAAAAAAAAATTCTACTTCCCCACTTTTCTCTGTTATATATTTTCTTTGGTTTTAGAAAGTTTAACTGAGCTTGCTGTATTTTAGAGAACATCTGCTGTGCCAGCAGGTCCCCCTTCCCTAGTGTGACAGTCCTCATAATCATGGCACATTTTTCATTGCAATATAAGTTTGATCTTTTAATTTGTTCCAACATGTCTTTGGATACAAGTGGCGCAAAAACAATAATTCTGATGTTGAAATTACAGATTTTCGGTCCTAATGCCTTCTCTCTTTTTAAGACCCTGTGGCTGCCACAGTTGCATGCATTAAAGTTATTGACCTGACCATATTTAAGAGTGAATTATGAGTCCTTTAAACATCCAGTAGACTGCTGTAAATGTGCTGATAACTGAGTGCAACCGTCTCCCAGTGGTTAGTAGGCATCCTGTAGTAAAAACATTTCTCTGCCTGACAAGTACAGTTGCAAGAAAAAGTATGTGAACCCTTTGGGATTTCTTGGATTTCTGCATAAATTGGTCATAAAATGTTCTGATCTTCATCTAAGTCACAACAATAGACAAACACAGTCTGCTTAAACTAATACCGCTCAAAAAATGATATGTTTTCATGTTTTTATTGAACAAAACATGTAAACATTCACAGTACAAGGTGGAAAAAGTATGTGATCCCCTAGGCTAATGACTTTTCCAAGAGCTATTTGGAGCCAGGAGTCAGCCAACCTGGAGTCCAATCAATGTGATGAGATTGGTTGTGTTGGTTAAAGCTGCCCTGCCCTATAAAAACACACACCAGTTTTGAGTTTGCTGTTCTCAAGATGCATTGCTTGATGTGAACCATGCCTGGCACAAAAGAGCTCTCAGAAGGCCTACGATCAAGAATTGTTGACTTGCATGAAACTGGAAAGGGTTACAAAAGTTTCTCTAAAAGCCTTGATGTTCATGTGTCCACAATAAGACAGACTGTCTACAAATGGAGAAGGTTCAGCACTGTTGCTACTCTCCCTAGGTGCGGTCGTCCTGTAAAGATGACTGCAAGAGCACAGCGCAGAGGGTGAGGTGAAGAAGAATCCTAGAGTGTCAGCTAAAGACTTACAGAAATCTCTGGCACATGCTAACATTTGTGTTGACAAATCTACAATAAGTAAAACATTAAACAAGAATGGAGTTCATGGGAGGACACCACGGAGCAAAAACATTGCTGCACATTTGAAGTTTGCAAAAGAGCACCTGGATGTTCCACAGCACTACTGGCAAAATATTCTGTGGACAGATGAAACCAAAATTGAGTTGTTTGGAAGGAACACACAACGCTATGTGTGGAGAAAAAAAGGCACAGCACACCAACATCAAAACCTCATCCCAACGGGGAAATATGGTGGAGGGGCCATCATGGTTTGCTGCCTAAGGGCCTGGACGGATTGCTGTCATTGACGAAAAAATCAACTCCCAAGTTTATCAAGACATTTTGCAGGAAAACTTAAGACCATCTGTCCGCCAACTGAAGCTCAACAGAGGATGGGTGATGCAACAGGACAACGACCCAAAGCATAGAAGTAAATCAACAACAGAATGGCTTCAACAGAAGAAAATACGCCTTCTGGAGTGGCCCAGTCAGAGTCCTGACCTCAACTCAATTGAGATGCTGCGGCATGACCTCAAGAGAGCAATTCACACCAGACATCCCAAGAATGTTGCTGAACTGAAACAGTTTTGTAAAGAGGAATGGTCCAAAATTCCTCCTGACCGTTGTGCAGGTCTGATCTGCAACCACAGGAAACGTTTGGTTGAGGTTATTGCTGCCAAAGGAGGGTCAACCAGTTATTAAATCCAAAGGTTCACAAACTTTTTCCACCCTGCACTGTGAATGTTTACATGTTTTGTTCAATAAAAACATGAAAACATATCATTTTTTGTGCAGTATTAGTTTAAGCAGACTGTGTTTATCTATTGTTGTGACTTAGATGAAGATCAGAACACATTTTATGACCAATTTATGCAGATCTCAAAGGGTTCACATACTTTTTCTTGCAACTGTATATGTTCTCACCTGCTCATTGCACTATGAAGGACATCCACCCCTCCCTCCCTGTCCTTGGCTTAAAAAGATAATTTTCCTTTCCTCTTCAACTTTCGTTTGTGTCCCAGCTGTAAACAAAATACATCTGCTTAAGGAAAGTCATATAGAAAGCTGCAAACTAACATCTTCTCTGGGTTCAGGGCCGTTTTATTCAACGTCCCACCATTAGATGTAAATAATTTTCACATAAATCACCATAAGTGAGTCAGCAGCAGAGGTTTATTGAGTTACACTGGCAGCAAGTAACAGCCTTATGAGTAATTTCAGAATACTTTCTGAGTCACTGAAAATGCAAATTTGTGCATTATGATATAAAGTAGTGCTATATCAAAGTCTGTGTTGTCAGACACAACGTTACATTACTCAAAAATGTAAAACAGCAAATTACTCAGATATCCAGTTGGCTCTCAGCCTGCCTTTTTTCCACCTTCATAAAAATACTGCTGAGATTTGGCAGGGTATTTTGAGTTTTCACAGTTCAAACTGTGAGAGATGATAACCTCACTTCACCTCGCAGGGAAATGTGAGTCTACAGGTGGATGCTGTGAGTGGATGTGGGCTGATTAAATGCTCTATATAAGCAGCTGCAGTCATGATGAGGTGTTGTTTTGAAGAAGCAGCGTCTTCCGCAGACCAGTGGAGGAAGCTGAGCGCTGACAGCTGAATTAATGGCCTTACATAAAAGCTGTGTTGGATGTGAATTACAGAGAGTCAGGAATGGCAAATCCTTGTATTGTACATCATATCTAGCTCACAGGTTTTGCTAACTTCCTTGTCAGATTGACTTCATGTCTGTCATATGTTCATTAATTTCAATATAAATCATTTACCCAGTGTAACACTGAGGACTGAACCAGGTTTCATATGAAACAGTTTAGGTACTGTACATAAACATTCATTTTAATCAGTCTATTGTCATTAATAAACCCAGTAATTACCTCATAGGCCAGTTTTCCATCCTAAATACTGGTGCTGCTTTTCACATGAGCCACCGGTGTTACCAAATACATCCATAGTTAAAACCTCCAGTTCTTAAAGAAGGAAATAATCATAATTTGCCTAGTATTAAATATTTAAGGAAACATGAAGGCATAGTGTAATTGCTCTAGCAATATTCTTTAAAACATGATAATATTAGTCTAAACTACTACAAAATAGACCACGTTAAGACAGTTAGGCTGTCAAGATTGATCTCGATTAACTGCATTCCACAATTAGGGTACTAAATTTTTTCAATAGCAATTTAGTCATGTCAGTGTTTCCCTGCAGCCATAGTGATGTAAAATAAGTCCACCTCTACTCCTTAATATCTCAGTTTGTTTTTTAAAAACTCACAGACAGCTCAGTGGTAATGCTGGGTAATTAATCAAAAAAATCAAAACCAACATTTGGAGCCTCTAACTGATGCAAACCTGCCCTGTCAGTTATTTCAGTGTTTTTTTCCTTGTAATTCTCTTTCCACCAATGCACAACCCCCTTAAAACACATTGACTGTAGTCATGTGATAGCCAGCCAGGTGTCCCAGGCATGCGGCCTGCCAGAAACCCAAAAGGAGAAGTAGTAGTCACATGACACTGTCCCATCCAGAAACAAGAAACATTTCCTACTTTTCTGGGAAAATGTGACTTAAAAAAGAATCATTTCAGCGGATGTGTGTTTTGATTTCAGTAAATAACCATTAAAATGTGCACGTTCCTTTCGGTTATTTGTTTTAGAATTATACCAATATTTACAGCACAAACAAAGTCACGGGAGAATTGTACATCAGATAAAAAGTTCAATTAATCTAATATATTAACCAATATATTCTATATACTGTATATTTCTTAAGAAGAGCCATCTTAATCAGACAGCAAGAACTGTGCTGCACAGCCAAAGAAAATCTTCCATTAAAAGTATGATATAATGAAGCAGCTCTCAAATTTATCCAAACAAAATATATTGTTGAGTTTTAACTTGCTGAAGTCAAACGCTCTCTGGGTTTGTTGTTCTCAGCACTGTGCTCACAGAGATTTGATGGCGCCTCCTTAAACTTGTTTAAGGTTTGTTTTTAGGCTCAAAAAAATTTCACGCATGTTAGCTTGAACCTGTTTCTTTCATTCTTTCATTTTGTTAAACGTACAAAGTGACAGTTACAAAAAAATCTTGACAATTCGCTTACACATCGTCAGACATTCAGTAAAGTAAATACTGCAGTCATTCATGAAGAAATACATCTCTCCTCAACTGTAATATTGCCGTCATATATTACATAATGTGTATCGGTATCAGTCAGAGTCCACTGAGTGCTTTCATCCAGTTCTTGGTTGCAAATTTTCTTGCTACCAGTAGAAATATATGTGATTTAGATTTTTGGTGTCCATCATTTATGTCATTGCTTCCATAGGTATACAAATTTCCAATCATTTCACCACCTCCTCCTTTATGTCTCGCCAGAATCCCTACAGCACTGGACAGCCCCCAAAAATTGTGAATAATATCCTGTTATCCCACACTTCCTCCAGCAAAAGGCTGATGCTAGGAGCGACTGTGGATCACTCGGCTGTCTTGTAATCGAACGGATGTGGGTTCAATTTCCAGCTCCTGCAGACACGTGTTGGTTAGTCTTTGCGCAAGACACTGCTTCATCAGTGGAGTGTGAATGGGTAAGGATGTATTTAAATGAGATTAGCTAATACTGATGGCCACTTCTCCATAGCAACCTCTGTCATCAGTGTGTGAAAGGGTAGGTGTGACCTATTGTGTGAAAGCTCTTTAAGTAGTCAGATAACTAGAAAAGCACCATACAAGTCCACTTACCTTTACCTTTTTACCATTTACCTTTGCTAAACCCTGAGACCACCAACAGGGTCCTAAAAATCTTATTTTTTATCTTCTAGTCAAACTCCCTTTTTAGCTGCCAGTTAATTTCTTTGTGGCATCTTATCCACATATCCTTCCAAGTCCTGTTTGTCCTTTTCATAAAGGGCATTTTCAGCCATATCAGGAGCCAGAGATTTGTGAATGTGAGAGATATGGTTATTTCATTGGTTTTTCCTTTTCTATGCACAGCAGCTGTAAGACATCCAACTTTTGTTGGATCTCTTACAATTTTGTCCCACTCTATAGCTTTTCATATGTCTTCTTTGAAAACGAACCTGTCTTTTTCCAACAGTTTAACTCGTGACCACATGGGGAAAGAGAGAAAGCCCAACCCACTCAATGATGCTGTTTGCAAATGGGCTATGGCAGTTTTGTCACAAGGGTACAATTCAACAATTTTGAATGCACGAGGTGGACATCCAAATGGAGATAAGTCCAAGAAACAGCTTCTACTGGTCAGAACATTGAGGGATGATGGGGGAGGAGAGGAAGCAGTGCACCGAGGGACAGTTGATGGATAGCTAAAGACATTTTTTTATCTACCAGACATCTACTCTGAGTCAGATATTATACCTGGAACAGGTAGAAACCATGAATCATTGGACAGCCATCTGCCAAGACTGCCACTAATTTAATGTTTGGTATTTTATAGCTTGGACATTTCTCGGTATTCATATAAATCCTAGCCTAAGGAAGTTGATCTATACAGAATTAGAGCTCAATAGAATTGCAAAAAAATAGTTCAGGCCATACAGTAAAGCAGCTTTACTCAACCTTGGTATCCACAGCCCCAAATGAAGTTAACCACTTACTAGTCTTCCATCCATCCCAATGACAGCAGTAATGACCGATCCCTGCAGAGTTAATGAGTATCTTGGGGTGACAGTAGCAGGGCAGGGCTCTCATTTACAGTATGGATCAGTGCTACATCTACACTCTGTACAGCAGCTGCTGTTTAAAGCAGAAATGCATGTTATGGTGTGCATTCCCAGGATGCTGGGTCCATTACCCCAGTGTTCACTCTAACCAAGTGCCTGTTATTGCAATAAACAATGCACTTGTGTTACAAATATTGTGCTATTTCTCCAAGGTTATAAAAAAATCTGCCTGTGCAACCAGCCAACCAATAGAAACGACCAGGGCATCATATCTGTTCACATGCAACCAATCAGATTGCTCATTGGAAGTTACACATATGTTATTCTGAACTGAGCAATAACTGAACTAAAAACACATTTCTCTCTGTAAATGCGAAGACTCTTCCCTTGTGGATATTCTGATTTAATTTGTTTGGGTCTGGTGTGGTTACAAACAATCTGTCTGCTCTGATGTGAGCATTAATGAACGAAGACAGAGAAATGAACCTGAACATGCTGCTCAGTCTAGAAATTTATTGCCAGGCTTCAAGGTATTGGTTCTTTGTCAAGGTAATTGTGCCTCAACAAAACAGGTTTTGTTTGAGACATCGCTAATAAATTTATTCACTGGAGCCGAGCATGCAGTTCTATTTTTCCTCCTTCTCCTTTTCTGTTGAAATCTATGCTGTGCATCAGTGCTACCATGACTAAAACCAAGATTAATTGCTTTCATATCTTGGGTGTGAGATCACAACTGCAGGGACACACTTAGAAAAACACACAGACATGCAGAGTCTCCATACTAAACACGTTTTTGCACACGTTTTACATTGTGTACCAAATCAAAATGAATGAGATCAGAATGACACCGGTTTAATTGACAGCGAGGCTTCAATGCTGCACTGCTTTGCATGTCCTCTCATCTGTAACCAAACATTTTTGCACTCTTAGGGGTGGATTAGATGAAAAAATGTAACACATAAAGTACCATGCTCTGTTTTGTTAGCTGTCCAAGCAAATAGAGAGGAGATACAAGTGTGCAAACCTTGATGCACCTGATTGCTGATTTCCACGTCTGCATCTTTGTCCTCATCATGTTTGTCCATCTGCATACAGATGATGCTGATAGAGCTTGTCCAGCCCTTGAAGGATGCAGAGGCTTTATTTGCATGTGACATTAAAGTGGAGAGAGAGCACGGCGGCTTATTACAAAGCCGGCAGGAGGAAAAGCTGATGCATAATGCACCTCTGTGGACAGAAAACATCAGAGCAGTGAGGCCATCGGCTGCTTCTGACAACATCAATTCCACTTCTACAATCACTGCTACGTATGTCGACCACGGTGAGAAGAGAAAACCCAGTGAGGGAGGGAGGGGAGAAATTGATGTAGAAGAAATCATCCTACTGCTGGAATATGAAATTAGTTTGGCAGCTGTAGTGACTGAGCAACATCATGTGAGTGAGAGAGTGAGTGTTTTTTTAAATCTCTGAGTGGGAGAGATCGAGATCAGGAGGCAAAAAAAAAAGATACAGAGAGAAAGAAGGAGGGAGAGAGCAAGTGTGCAGCTCTAAGGCGTTCCATCATCCACCAAACTCCTGCAGCTCCCCTCATCCCTCCCTCCCTCCTCCTCTTAGAGAGAGAGAGCAAAAGAGAGAGGGAGCAACAGAAAGAGTGAGAGAGAGAGAGTCACGCTTACAAGCCAGCGGAGAAGAGACGTCAAGAGGAGGATCTACAGAGGGAGAGAGAAAAAAAATCCTTCTCTCTCTCTCCTGCTGCCTCTCTTCGTGCATCCTACGGGCAGCGAGGAGCGAAGAAGAGGAGCAAGGAGGTTCCATCCATCCGTCCGTCCAGCTGGCATATTTTTTCTACGCTGCTTCCTTCCTTTTCCCCGCGATTTCTCTGAGGCTGTACGACGGTGGGTGGAGCGCAGGGAGAGCCGCCGAGAGCTCGATCGGTGACATCGCTCCGCAGCAGCAGTAGAAGCGGCTGAAGAAGAAGAAGAGGAGCACCAGGATGCTTAACAACCTGACCGACACAGAGGAGGGGGACGGGGGAGCGCAGAGCCAGGGTGAGTGATGGGATGTGTAATGCAGTCACACTCTCAGATACAGGAGGATTCACATGATATTGCAAGACACATACAGTACACTCTCCCACGCAAACACATGAATATTAGAGCACATAACACATCATGCATGATTAAGGTTTACAACCTGATGCGAGTGAGCGGCCATTGGAAGAAGAAACGTGTGGTGGTGCGTGCGTGAGTGTTACAGCATCGTACGGTGGTCGGCCTGCTTGCCTCCTCTGCTGCTGCTCTTACTGCAAGGCTGTTGTGACAGGAATAGTAATAGGCTCACTCCATACGATAGATGGTGAGTGTGAGGGCATTACAGCTCTGTCCAGCACTAACACAAACACATATGCACACAGAAATCTAACACACAGCACATGCATGCAGAATACAGAGCATTTTCTGGTGCATGGTAACATAAATACTCCCATCACATATGGCACTCCGTGGACAGCCAGTATGGGCATGTGCACGCACACATGCACAAGCAAAGCCACTCACAATTACAGATACCAAGCCACCATTGCTGCTAATCCCATCGCCCCCAGCTGTCAAAATCAGCCCTCCATCCAATCCCCAGAGCTCAGCCGGGTCCTCAGTCTCCGCAGGCGGTCTGTAGAAAAACCTGTAGGTTGATGGTTTGTGCAGAGCGGTGTTCTGAGTGCTCTCATGACGGTGGTTCAGCAGTGAGTGCAAACCTTTCCAGGCCCAAAGGGGAATTGAACCTATTCTTCAAAGTGCATGGGATGAGAGGTGCACATTTTGGAGCAGTGTCAAAGCATGAATGCAGTTATAAATCTGACGTAACTTTTGATTTGCGTCCAAATCTCTGCTGTATGTCCTCTTAATAGGGATGTCAAAAGATAGAAAAATAATCATAATGAATCACAGAATTTTTGCAGTTAATTGTGATTAATTGCATGCTTTTTACCATTTTAATTTGCATTCAAATCTTTGTCGTTTTTTATTTTTCTGTCTTAAAACGAGGTTCATTGCTGTCATATTCCTATACAGACCTGCTTTTATAGGTAGGTCTAGGATTTTTAACATTGTCTTAACCATGGAAAAAGAACTTGTTATGGACTGAAAAGGGAGTAGGTGATAGTAAAAAGGTCAATGTTAACATAAGGTGCAGATAACTTTTGACCTGTCCACAGAGCTATTTGTAATTGTTTTTTTAAGTAAAATGAGACATAAAGGAGCAGTGATGGACAAGTGTGATGAAAAGGACAAAAAGGGATACAGTTGATGCAAGTTTTAAAAATTAATGAACTAATTATGGAGCTTAATAACATTACGGTTATGCAAAATCCCTAGAGCCTTGTCAGAAAAGCATCTCATTGCATTTTATCCATATTGTTATTGTATCATATAATGCAGTATCATTTGCTGCTTTTCTGTCTTATCATATTGTATCGTATTGTATCATAAATCACACTTTAGACCACTGTATCGCATCACATCGTACTGTTTTGAACAATACCTTGTAGTATTGCGTGGTATAGTACTGTATCATAAGGGATCATATCGCATCGTATCGTAACATATTGTATAGTTTAGTACAATACCTTACAGTAACTTATCCTACACTGTTGTTCTGTTTTTCATCATATTGTGTCCTATCCTATCCTATCCTATCCCATCTTATCCTATCCTATTGTATGGTACAACATTGTATTGTAACTTAACGTAACATAACGTAAGGTATCGCATTGCATTGCATCCTATTCCATTGCATTGTATCATATCATATCATACAGTTTAGAACAATACCTTATTGTAACTTATCATACACCATTGTTTTGTATTGTATTATATCGTATCCTATCCGATCCCATCTTATCCTATCTTATGTATGGTATGGTATGGTATTGTATCGTATCGTAATGTATGGCATTGTAACGTATCGTATTGCATCATATTGTATCGTATCGTTTCGTAACGTATCGTATCACATTGCATTGCATCCCATTCCGTCGCATGGTATTGTATGATATTGTACAGTTTAGTACAATACCTTATTGCATCGTATCCATCCGATCCTATCCTATCCTGTCCTATCCCATTGTATCATATTGCAGTGTCTGGTATGGTATCCTTTCCTATCTTATCCTCTCCTATCCTGGCCTATCCTATTGTAGCGTATCGTATTCTTTCTGATTATATCTGATCCTAAACTATTGTATTGTAATGAAACGTACTGTAAAATACCTTGTATTATCGTATTGTATTGTATCCTATGGTATTGTGCCATATTGTACAGTATCTTGTTGCATCATTTAGTACCATGTTGTATCGTATTGTGTCATGCCTTGGTATGATACTGACATGTAACTGATATATATCATATCACACAGGACAAATAGAGCAAGCACTCTTCCTGCAGACATTCGTAGTGCTCCATCTCTGGACATTTTCAAAAAACGTCTCAAGCACCACCTGTTCACCACAGCCTACAGTCTTCACTAAACCACCCCTTACACTCATCCTACCCCTCACATAGTTTGTCCATGTCTATGTGTTGCTGTAAAGTGTCCTTGGGTTTCTTGAAAGGCGCTATATAAATTCAAGATATTATTATTATTATTATTAAGTATCTGAAAATAAAAAGACAGTAATTCATGTAATTAATCATAAGTACCAAGTTGTGAGCTAATTGTTTACCTTTAATAATCATATTTAATGCGATTTATTTGACAGCCCTATTTTCTACCTCTCTGCCATTACAAGGAGCAGATTTTATTTCTGCACACATGCCTCCCTCAAGGCCAAACTCTCTCTCACTGCCCTCTTTATTCTCACTTATACTTCTTGCCTGTGCCTCATTTACCCCCACACACACACACACACACACACTCTTTCATGTCTCCCATTCTGCGTTGTGCACAATTCTTCTCCTTTTCTGTCGTCAGTCCAGGACTCTCAGGAATGCTCTGTAAAGACAGGTTTGCGGATGAGAGAACAGTCACTATGCTGCTTTCTCCTACCTGTGAGGGCTTAATGATAAAAATAGACCAGCGCTGGGAACATGAATATTTAACTTAATGCGGGCATCTCTTTTTTTTGTGGAGAGGGGGGGATTACAATGCCGGGCTGAGAGCACGGACAGCAGTTGTAAGAGGTTGGGAGCCGGGTTGAAGCATGACCCCGTTTATAAGTGCGTCGAATTGGAACCATCAAGGGCAGGTTAGCAAGCGTGACATAAAGCCACATAACAGCGCACGCAGAAGTGTCAAGCTAATATGATTACTAGAGTGTGCGCTTCTACCTTTTTGCACCGTCAACTTCGCCGTCTGATTTATATCCATATGTGTGTGTGTTCATGTGTGTGCAGAATAGAGTTTCTAAGTTGGCATGCATGTCCATACTGAACACATGTTAATGTGCTGAGAACAAGACTGGTTGTTGCTCCTTGCCTTTATGCTATATATAGATGTCAGACTGTTTAATTTGACAGGCTGTCCTCTTTTTAGCTGTTGCATAATTAATGACCCAGGCGTGTCATGCTGAAGGCTGCTCTCACTAAGGTTGTCAAAAATGGTTTTACTTTGATATAACACCAGTTTGAAATGATACAGTCCTCTTTATTTGAATGATTGTTGACATTGAATTGTACTGAAGCTTTAAAAAAAATCAGATCATTTGCTATATTTCTGCCTTTAGCTGCCAAGAGCAAAGAGGAAGAGTGATGTCTAGATTACACAAATACATTTGGCACTATGTGTTGCCAGTATTTACATGCCAATACTGCCAAACCTTGCCAACATACTTTTGCAATATAGACTGTGTACAGGAGTTTCCCTGCAATCTTGGTCATTAAAAACTAAAAATTACCCAATAATGGGTGCCATGCAATTTCTATGCAATTAAAAGAGGAATTATTACTTAATTTTTTTTCCAGAATTGTATTTCAAGTTTCAGCTACACCGGCTTGGTATGTGGCCAAATGCTTCAAAATATGACACTTCCGGTTCCCGTGTAGCTTCATTTCTGGAGGCTCAGTGTTTTGATGTGACGTTAAAGTCAGGTGAAGCACAAGAGCACAAAATGCTTGAGGGGTTGGACTTCAGGATGATGGAAAGGCCAACAAGCAGGATTTTCCCTCGGGTGCGCTAACCCTGCGATATGATTTGTCCTTGTTGACTTCAGTCAATAAGTTGACTTCTCTTAAGTTACCTAACATGCCTGATTTACCAGCTGATTCAGCCAAATATCATGCATATAGTCACATTAAATATTCTTTTTAATAACAGTTATGCAAGTGCATATTTCAACATTTATCATATTCTTTTAATTTGGTCACACAGTTTCTGTTTCATAAATCCTCGGGGTCCGGGTGGTAGATGATTGGGTCTATTCTGTTGCTCTTTGAAAGCATTTGGAAATAAATGTACAAGATTGTGAATTTAAACGTAAATAAGAAATAAGCAATTAGCATGACAAGACAGAGCGTTGGAGATATAGGACTATGTTTAATAATGCAGATTGCTAAATAGTGCTGAATTGGCAGAATTAAAGAACATAAAGAAATGTTTTTTTTCCCCACAGAATGATGCTGTACTTGGGTGGTAGAACTGGCCATCCCACTCTGCCACTTTCTATATGTTTGATTTCCTTTTTGCTCATTTAACAATGTTCATCAACAGTACATTGTATAAAGACACTCAGATAACATAACATATGTTTCGCTTTACATTTTCTGCGTTCAAAGCAGGTGAGCTGTGATTTTGAAGGCTTACCATTGCTGAGGTGACATATTGTGACGATCATCCTAAACTGCTGGATAACAGGATGATATCAGAAAAATGTTGAAACAACAGTGTAAGAGGCTTAATTTTGTTTCTCTAAGAATATTTTTTGGGGCTTTTGTTAGATGTAACAGTATCAAAACCTCGCAGTACAAGAACATCTGGATACTAGGTCTATAATACGGTATTTATTGCGGTATCATTCTGGAGCCTCCACAATCTCTAAAACTTTCTCACTCGGTTTTCCCTTGCTACTCATTTTCATACTGTTAGATCGAGCCAGCAAATGGATCACAAAGGATGATGGGCACGCAAGGGCTCTGGTAATTCCCACTCCCCTTCACTCTACTTCCATAAAGATCATACACTTTTTGCCCTGAAGACCTACCATCTGAAACTGTCACGACAGTATCGATTAGGCTCTGTCGCCACTATGCCGCCTTATTAATGATACCATTATATCTCTACCTTTTTGCCTGTTTTTGGACATCACAGATAAAGAGAGGAAGCATGGGGACAGAGAGTGTGGGAAGATGTGCACCAAACGGTGCAGGGATCCAGACTTGCAACCAGCGCGTCTAGCACCTCTGTATATGGGTGTTACTCTGCCAAGTGAATGGACCAAAACCTTAATTTTTCACATGAGACATTGCAACTCGATCTGTGCAAACAGGAAGAATGTACTAGTGGATATCTCTGTCTGCAAATATACCTGGGTGGCCAACCAAGGCGTTGTCAGTTTATGGGAAACACTGCAATATATGCAAAAGCACAGACTCAACATTAATGACATTGCAACACTGTTTCATAGTAGTCTCAGTGTTGCACTTTGCATTACAGGACAGATTGTGGACTGGTTTAGATTTAAATTGGATAATTTAGCTAAAAAAAATTGAAAGAGATTGCGGTTGTCCAGGGTCAGAATGTTTGACCTTCAGAGGGAGGGTCGTAATCAAGACCAACCTCTTAACTTAGCAATTGGCAATTATTCATGCAAGTCTAAAATCCATCAAATATTCACTGTTTATCATCTAGCGTTATCCCCAAATCTATCCTGTTTAGGCTTATTTATCATTGCTCTCCTGTCTGCTTTATTTTAAAGTCTAATCCAACATTTTACATTCAATAATGCTGACCCACTCCTCAAACCAAGCTCACTATGAAGCCTTACCTTCATCATCAAACTTTGTAGCCTGGGGCTGCTTACCAGGCTGTCATATTTGACAAGTTAGGGGTGAAAACATGTTGAATGTGCACAGAATCATTCCCTACACTCTTCTCTTAGTCTCTCCCTCTCTCTGTCTCTGTTTCTCCTCATGTCACTGACTCCCCCAGTCTTTCACTTTATGTCACTCTGCAGTTCAGCATCTCAGAGGATTGGGCTTATTCTCATACACACATATCCGTCCCTTTCATGTGATTCACAGCTCAGCTAAGCTAGCTTTGTAACAACCTGAGTAACTGTGTTTAGTCATCAGTACTATACAGGACAGCTCCTGATAGGGGGGGCCTTTAGCCTCTGTACAGTAGGAAAGTCAGAGGCTGTCGCTGTCCGTCTCCCCCGGTGCTGAAAGCAGCTTCCCCCTCTCTCTCCCCGTTCACCAGGAGCTCAGGGCTGCCTGGCGCTGTCCAAGGTGCTGATTTATAGCCTTCATTACACGGCTGGGTTACAGCCCGGGAGAGGACAGCACAGCCAGTTACAAACAGCAGAAGGGTGAAGGTGTGTGCGTGTCTGTGTTTGTAGGGGTGTGTGTTTGCACCGTGCACCTTTTTAATAAGCATGCAAAGATGAAAGGCATCATTCTCCGGGAAATTAAAAAAGCTTCTAAGGAAACTCAAAGAGAAGTGGATGCAGGTTGAGTCAAAGCCAGATTCTTACATATTCATAAGTTACCATGTTGCTCTCACAGCACATTGTTAATTATCTTCAGATTTCTTCTCTTTGGAGCAGAGGAGAGGTGAGGAGGAAGTGGTGCAGGGAGGAGGGACGCAATCAGGAGTTGAAGGGAAGGTGAGGTTTCAGTGATCATTTGCAGCACAAAGAGACTTTAATGGCAGAGCGTGCCTTGTTTTTTAAAGACAAGAGGGTAAGTTGTTACTGTCTCAAGAGTTAGTGATACAAGGCAATGAATCCCAAAGGAGGTGATAGGGGAGAAGTTATTGACTTACTTAAGAAGTGAACATGGTAGATGTGTAATGCTGGGTTTCAGGGATGTATTTATACCTCAAATTGAGTCTGAATCTGAGTCACATTTCTTGTTGTTTAATTAAATTTAGGACATGAAATAAAGCAAGTTTTACCAGGCCCTGGTAACATTAAAGAAACTGTTAAATACAAGTCACAAAAATAGGGATAAAAATGATGTAAAAAGTCAAAAACTTTGTGAAAATGTTATCAATTATTTTTTTGGTGTCAGTGCCATTTTGTTTTATTAAAAACACTTTAAAAGTTTGAAATACTGACACTTAATAACAATAACGTTTATTTGTATTGCACTCGTCAAAATTAGCATTATAAAGTGCTTCACAAAACATAATAATCCAGCAATAAAAAAACACAATGAAAGAATAAATAAGGGTTTTAAAGGGAAAAAAAGCAAATGCATGCATTAAAACTGGTTATATAGAGAAATAAAAGAGGAATGTCAGTTAGATGAAAAATTAAAAACCTAGATAGTGGTTGAATTAAACAGTTATTTAAATGAGGGATAAAACATAATTCAAAAGAAGGCTTTCTGATAAATATTTGTGTTGAAAGTTATTCAAAAGAGAATATAGCTGTTCAGAGATCCTTAGGTAAGTCATTCCAAAGATGAGGTGCCTGAACAGCAAACACTCGGTTGCCTTTTGTTTCAAAGTTTGACGCAGGAACAGTGAGACGATTCCTGCCTGAGGATGTCAGGCTGAGCACTGGATGATGAGGGGGCAACAGCTTAAATGTATAATTAGGGGTAGACCATGAAGTACTGTAGACATAAGAAGTAAAACCTTAAAATAAATCCTAAATGAAATGGGCAGCCAGTGTAGGGTCATTTAAACCAGAATATGTTTGGTCTAGTGTTAGTTTTAAGTGAAACTCTGCTATTATTTTTGAGCTGTTGTTACTGCGCATTTTAATGAGCCAAATGATGCTTTCATTATCCGTTGCTGGAAATCAGTTTTTCATTGTGACCATGAGTGCACTATATGGTCCACAATAGACAGGTCACTATATAGGGAAATAAGGAGAAGGGAAGGAGTTTGTGAAGGGAGCCAATATGAAAACGGACTCCATTATGAACTATCTAAAGCTTGGAGATAGGGGCCAAAGCACAGAGCCAATAATGACAAAATTTTCATTTCAACCAGAGGCGTTCCAACACAATTAATAGAAATAAATTGAGTAAAACTGTACTTGATAGATACACTGAAATGAGAGTACAAACAAGCCTGTGCCCATGAACAGCTCTGTCTTTCACAGCACTACTGCTTGCCTTGGTAGGGCCTGTTTGAAATGGCTTCATATTTTATTTAGGTCAAGAAAATTTCACCAACAAGAATAAAAAACAATGTAAAGAGTATCCTAGCATAAGCAGCAGCTCTAGTTCTGAATATTATAATTGTGACAAAACAAATTAGATTAGTTTTTGGACCGCCATTGTTGTTGACAAGGCTGGTATCAGAAGTGCTACCCTTTCTTGGTTTTTATTGGTCTAAGAGGAAGAAGTGGTATAACCCAGTGTTTTAGTCTCTAAAAGTGGAATTATTTTCAACTGAGAGTGCTGTGATTTCAGCAACAGAAACAAGCTGATGTGGATAGGGTTTAGTGCTGAGGACACTGGACACTTGATCAGTTTTATAGACAGCAGGTGCTGTAAGAACCAAAATGTATTTAGTGAACAGTCCTAGCCTACTTCCTTTATGGTTTTGATTATGTAATTTTCATTTTTGTTAATTTGATCACCTAAACAGTTAGAAAGACAACCACATAAGACACATCAAAGCAATGTGAAAATCGATACCCTATTGGGAATAGGGGACAAAACAAGAGGCAGAAGTGTGTTTGAGCCAGCACACTCCTAACCAACTGTGCATCTGACACTTACTCTCCATAACCAGCCACATCTACTTATTGGAGAGGTTTTATTAACTTGCAAATGATTTAGCTAGGGAAAATACAATACAAAGAGGTCTTACGGCTGCAGTATTAGTATGATAAAAATGAATTTTAGAGTACAGTTATTTTTGTGAAGAGTCAATATATTATCTGTTTTAACAAATATACCAATCTATTCAGATTCTCTCCTCATTAGAGCGTGTTTACAGAGTGTAAATGGTGTTTACTCGGACAGTGAGAGCACTCATTGTTTATGCTGCTGTTAGTGTTTAACTGCCTGCCGTCTTGTTAGTGAACAGAAGTAATTTCATGCTACTTCTCTGAATGTTTGTAACTGTCTGCACTTTTTCATTTATGTATTAAGTTGCTCATTAATGTGTCAGTTCGGTTTATTCGCCACCGTTTAATGACTGAGTAGTTTTTGTATTGTGTGCATAATTGAATGTTGCTTATGAGTTCTGCGTGGACAGCTTTAAGCTCAGCAGGTCAGCTGACAGCTGATAGCCTGCTCACTAGGAACGGATCACACTCTGGGGGCTAATCTGGAAAACCTCTCAGACATTAATGCCTCTGGTAGATGGATTCAGTTTATTGACCCCTTATTGCAGGAAGAGTTAAGTGTCACATCAGTGTGGTAAAAAAAAGGATGCGTGACTTTGCTAAGAAAGTTTTAAAGGGCTCAGTTTAACCTCTCTTTGGCTTTGAAGAATTGGGGAGTTTTCTCAGTTTGAGAGAAATCTCCAACTGACAGTATGTAATATCATATACTCAGAAAGTCAGGGACTGACTTTTGCATGGTTTTGTTTAGTTAAGCTGAAGGAATAATGAAAATTTAACATTGTATATGAATAATGAGGATCTGCTAAACAGAAATAAAGCAATGGTCAAAGAAAAAAGTTTAGAATAACTGAAACATCGACAATTAAAGAAGAACTGACAAAAATGAGTAGTTACAAGTAAGTTACTGGACAAGCAGGAATAAAAAAGGGAAAAAGATTTCTTTCCTTTATTTTCAGGAGACACCTGTTATCACTATGGCAACAGGAAATACTTTCCAAGGAGCTTCTTTTAAAAACAGTCACAATAGATAGGCAATTTCATTTTATGTTTTTCTACGCCAAACCTTCACCTTGTGTTCGGTCATTATCCATCAAAGAGAAGCTCTCTGTCTCACTTGACTATTTATGACTTAATCTCTTAAAATAAATTACTTTCATCTGTCAAGCACTGATTCATCCATCCATCCAGTAAAAGGCTGATATAATTAGTTGAGAGAACCAGTTGTATGTCCTGAAAACACATTATTATACCTGTTAATGAGCAAACATATGTTGGCCCGATTTTAGTCTCTTTGTTTTGAGGAACTTGTCCCTTTTTTCTGTGATATATGATTCTAAAAGACATAGCCAAGCACAAAAAGATACGATGTAATACGACACTACTACAGTGACATTACTACAAGGTCTTGTATGATATGAAATAGTATTATATGATGTAATAGGATACTACAGCGTCCTGTAAGATACAATACCATAGCCCTGCCGATTTCATCGGCGTGGGTAACAATAGGATTCTACATAACTAAGCAGGACATGATAGCATGATGTGATACGATACTATATGATACAATACGATGCTATAAGGCAATGATCATCAACTGGAGGCCTGGGGGCCACATTAGGCCCCCCGCAGCTTCCCATCTGGCCCCAAGAGGATTATTAAATTCAGAAAATTTGAGAGGGCAAAAATATGTCACGCTTTTAACTTTTTTTTTTACCTTTAACCCAACAGCTTACCAGACAAGAAGCAAACCAGTATTTCTGTAAAACTTCAATACTTCAAGGTATTGTACATTACCATACAATGATTTACCATACCGTATGATACAATATAGGTGAGCAGGATACGATGGGATATGACATAGCCAAGCTGGATATGATAGGGTACAACCACCATATGATACAACAGGAAATGGTATGATGCAATATGATACGATTTAACACAACGTGGCACGACACAATGCCATGCAAAATAATAGAATGTGAAGTGATTCAGTACAATATCATACGACCCAAAACAATAGGATTTCATACATTGATATACAACAAGACACATGATAATCTCAATAATTGAATTCGTATTTCGTAAGTGGTTCTAATAAATGTCAAATTACAAAAGAGGAACCGGCACATCAGAAAGAAAATAACATAAATGTAATAAGTGCAATGTGTAATAAATGTGTACTCATCTATGTAATATCACATTGATGTAATAAATATCTCATGAGTGTTATGTATGTGTGTCAAATAAGCAAAGGGAAACCTGCACATCAATAAGCAATCTGAATATACCTCCTGGCCTTTTGATATAACAACAGCCATTTTTCACCGTTTACTGACATTTTGTAAATCCAATTAATTACAGAGTAATCAAGAAACAGCTGTCAGATTATCTGACATTAAAATTTTCATTAGTTCCAACCCTTCATCTACCCATCCGTCCTCTGATCCCCTCTCTCCTGCCGGTCCGTACTGCTGGTCAGGCCCGTGAATAAGGATGTAATGATGTTTTAGTTATGGCTGACTGCATAATACTGCAAAATGCTCCCTGGGGCCCTCTCCCAGGGAGGCAGTTGTTGTGCATGCTCAACGTCATTATTCTCTGTCTACCCGCTCTGCGACTTATCTGCTGTGAACGAGGAGAGAGAGAGGGAGCAGAAATGCTCTGTAAGTGAGAGAGATTGCTGGCTAATACAGAACCACGGGCACTTGTTAGAGGGAAAGGTGGCTCCCCAGCTGCACACAAAAACATGCATTTTCACAAGCTTAGCGCTAAAGTGCATCATGTCCATGTGAGTAGACACATACATAGGCATGTTGTAGCCTGCAGAATAGAGTTGTATAGGTCAGGTTCAATACTCTATTGCCATGTCATCCAAGGTAATTGCATTCATTGTAAGATCCAGCATTGCTTTCATTGGAAGAAGTGTGTTATTGTGGAAACTACTCCTGAGAGATTAGAACGGCTTTTAATCTGAAGTCTCTTTCCAATAAGATGCAATATTGATATCAAAGGTTTTGATTTAAGTTCACTGGTCTGCTGTAAGTTTAACACAATATAAGATACCAATTTAATGTGTTTTATAATGTATTATCATTAGCCTTGTGATTAAATTATACCCACAAATTACACATGTACACAATTTGACATTTGAATTGATAAGCTTTCCCAGGCAGTAATTAGAAAGAAAAATGGATTAGTCCGTCATCTATATTTATTTGGGACAGCATATTATAATGATGACAAAAACATTAATATTTCTCTTAGTATATTCTAATTATTGATCAATATGTCAATCCATGTTGATTAATGTTGCAGCTATACCTATTTATATATTGTACTTAGCTAGATTTTTGTTTGGCTAAGCTCTACCACCTCGTCTTTATCATTTTTCTTCCTATACTGCTAACAGTTGTAGGCAAATAGTAATCAGTCATCACCTCAGCTCTTTGCTACAATAAAATTCACACAACTTCTAGATACAAACTTGATGCAAACACAGCAGTCCACTTTGTGGACCTACTTATTTATCTAATTTTTGGGGATAACAAAGTTGGTTTTCTCAAGTTAACAAGGTATTGCCTAATGAATTTATCAAAAATCCCCATGCTGTCTGGGTAAAAGGAAATACATAAAAAAATGTGTGCATGCATGCGCTTTAAATAAGGTAAATACCTGCTGAACCATAAATTGTAACCACTTTGTTTTTCTCAGAAAGCACTCTATTGTGCTGTTCTTATGACTCTACCTATACCTTCATAGCTCTTACAGAACCTTTTCTAGTGAGCCTGGAACTTTGCTGACTTTCAGGAGTCTTTAAAGATTAAATCCACATCAGTAACTCTGATATGTCTTTTATCCATTTTATAACCTTAACCATTTTTCAATCATTCCTGCCGCCTAAAGTTGTCTGCCATATTGTGTGTTTGTATCCCACAATGCAATGTGACTGGGCCGTGAGAACCAGTGGCAGGCTGTTTTGTCATCACACAATGCTTTGCTAAACAGAGCATGTGCAAAAACATAGAAACTGTCGGAGAGAGCCTGACTGACTCATAATGGAGAGAACGAGACACAGAGAGGCTTTGATGTGTCCCTCAGAGTCACTGCAGATCCAATATCCAAAAGCACAAGGTCTTTTTTTTTTTTTTTTTTTTTTTTTTTTTAAAAATGTGAATATTTTTGTTACAGAATGATTATTATTTTCACTTTTGGGTCCAGAAGAGATGGGAGAGCAAGTTTGTACAAAAAGTCATAGCCGTTATTGTCTACTGTGTGTAATACAAGAAAATCTTTGAGTTTTAACTGTGGTTTAGTTTATTCTTTTGTCCTTATAGTCCCATAACCAAGAATTGATATATATATATATATACCATAGATTTAATTTAAAATGACGTTCACCACAAAACCCCCAAGACTGCATCAATATTCTTAAATGTTATTGATTTTCTGGTGTTAAAGAATTCAGAACCAGGTCCTTGGGTTTCGATCTCCACCCCTAGAGATGACACAGACTTATAGCTTTATCAATAACCTGATAGACTCTGGGCATGTAGAAAACAAGGCGATTATTGCCTGCTGTTTTTGTCCTGCAATTGCTCTCGGTTAACATAGCCTGTGTTTTTGTAAACAGATATCATGTCCTGATTATTAATCCTGGGAATAAAAAGATTCTTATATTCATTCAGTAGGAAAGCATGATACTTAATTGAACAATTTTACCTTGTTCTTATCAATGATGGCCATTTTTCTGGGTTGTTTCATCTCCTTCCCAGCAACTGATTTGTTTGGCTTTTTTTTGTCAGTAATTAAGATAAGGTGATTTGAAATCCTTGCCCATATATTCACAATATTAGGTCTTTCTGCTTGCCTATAAATATCAAAGAAATATTCCTACATGTTACTTCCTTTTTGTGGAAGATATCAACTTTTATTTTAATTCCAATAAAGTACCTCGTCTAACATGCATGTACAAAAAAATGAGGTATTTTTAGTTTGTTTTATGTTTCACTCAATACTGCATTTACAAAGCTCATTTACTCATGAGTCAGTGTTATTTAACATTCGTGCATTACCCACATCGTACTAATGGTCCCTGAAATCCCAATATAGATTGTAATTATAAGTCACTTAATTGAATTTATTAAAGGTAGGTATTAATGAAACAGGGATGCTGTGGCTTACGTAACAGGGACCAGATGAATTGGTTTATTTCTAATTAGAGGATGGTTGCCATTAGTGGTGGGTGTCCAGAAATAATGGCTGGGTATTCATTCATTGGTTTGTCAATTAAGAAGGAGGAGAGTATAATCAGCGGTGAAGGGCTTTTGCTTCCCTTCAGCTTACTGTTGAGTCATACCGCTGTGATGAAAAGCTCACACAAAAACACGTAGAAGCAGGAGATGCACATTCACAAACACACATAGATTTGAGAGAACACCATTAGTCATGCTTTCTTTTTTTTTTCCAAATTCGGTTGGAGTCGAGACTCAATGAAAAACGCAAGATCTCTTTCTTTCAATTGAAACACATGAAGATGTTGATTATAAAACTTAAATTCCATGAATGAGAAGACCGTCAATACTAAATCTGTTAAAGTCCCCATGCAACAAGAAAAAACAAGTGTAGGGGAAAAAAAGCTCCAAGGATTTGAGGTATGAGATTTGAAAAGGACGGATGGTTTCCGAGAGAAATAGAAGGCTGAGTTTTCAGAGAGGAAGAGGAGGTCAGTGGAAGCGAAGGCAAAAGATGAATCATGCCAAAAGAAACTCAACCAAGCTGAACACAAAAAACTGTGCTTCTGCCACAGCATGGTCATAAAATATACTGGAAACAGTGACTTCTCTTGTTTCTGCACTGTGACGACTGTATAAAACAACTTCACACGCATGACTGAAATACAAGAAAATAATCGACTAGTAAGACAGATTGTCATTAAGAGATTGTAATTACAACAAGATATTGATATTGAAAGGCTGAAAACAATCACAGAAACCAGAGTGTGGCATTTCTCTGAATAGAGTGGAAGACAAAAGACAAAAAAAGGCATAAATTTGTAATTTTTGATAAAACAGCTCAAAATTGAGCTGCTGAAAACACTCAAGGATAATAGCTGTTCCTAACTAGATTGCAAAGTATAAAATGTTGGCCTATTACCAAGCCGACAACGTCTGAGCAGCTTCATGTTTTATTAAAATATTATTAGTGACTTGTTTTGTAGCAGGCTTTTAACCATCAGCCAGATTTAATAATGTTCTGGTTCAGTAAGTTTATAACCCTCTAGGATGATATAAGCTCAGAAAGAAAAATAACTGCCCCGTTGTTTCACCAAAATATACTTAGCAGGTCTTTGCAGCTTCTCCAACACCTGATGTTGTAACATGTATGTTTTACTTTTAAAGCTGCTGTGATGGGCTTTTGACACGTTATAACACAGACTTAAATGATAACGATGGCTCTTTATGACCTAAAAAGGAAAGGAAGATGATCTGGTATGAGGTTGATTATTTCTGTGTTGATTTTGCTGCCTGTAATTACTGCTGTGGGGTAAGTGTCCGACATAGTGAAACAGCGTTTATTAATATTTTCCACTGCAAAGGTTCACAGTGAGTGATACGTTTGACTTAGAAGAAAGCTGTTTCCATTTTTTTTTGTGGTTGAAAACACTGAAAACAAAAAGACAAGAGGTCTAACTTTGTCTACAGGGGGCATCCAAATCAACAAAAGATCCTTCATTTGGTGCAACAACATTCATTTGTTAGTGAGAATATAATGAAGTGAACTGCAGCCTTGTTAATAAATAATTTTGTGACAACATTTGCGATGCCGCTGTAAATGCAAGTAATAAAAGGCAACCTAATTTGCATTAACCATTAAAAACTATGTCTAGTTAAATGTCCATAATGTCAATGCACTTCTACTAGGGAAGCCGAATAAGGTCCAGTTTACAATGTTACTGTCTTTTATTATAGTCTTTTAACCCTATCTCTTTTATGTTTGTTTCCTTTTTGAGATTTAAGTCATTTTTATTGTTGCATTGTTGGTCAGAGTAGCATCAATATGAATCAGAACCCTCTTGCTCTTTGTCCTTTAATGTCTTTATTTTTTTATCAAGGTCACTAATTTGACCTTGACTTATAGTTACAAAGAATATTTCCGTAAAAAGACTTCAGTGAGAGTGTGGATGACTTAGCGGTTAGGTTGCATTCCATGTGAGGAGGCTGTTGTCCTTGAAGCAGGCCACGTTCTCTCTTATCTTCTCTCAGACAAAATGTGTAAAAGCAGAAGAGATACCAATTATTTGTCTGTAGGGGGCTCCAAATCAACGCAAAATTAAAGGTTATAATTAGAGGTGAAATCTTTATGCATCTCATGATTCAATTCGATTACGATTCATAGGGCTACGATTTGATTCTTATTCGATTATTGATGCATTTTGATGCACTTGTTTTTTTTTCTTACATTTCTGTTGTTTTCAGTGTCAAACATGATACAAACATTACATTTGTGTTTAGACAAAAAGACGTGTAAACTGGAAATTTACAATTGTACTGAACCAAAGGTAGCAGCATCCTTTCCTTGTAACTTATCTGAAATAACAAACATAAAAATTTCCTTTTTCACAGATGAACAACTGGTAATCTAAACCTTGCTGTTATGCACTGCATGTCGGTGTTCCACCTTTTTGTTCCTGCTTTTCCACAGTATCAAATTTGTTAATAATATATTAATATCAATTATCCATTATTGGACATTTATAAATCCGGATCTTCCACCTCCACATCATGATGCATCTAAGAATTGATTTTTTTCTCCCACCTCTAGTTGTAATCAGCTGTCTGATTACAATAGGCAGACTCAAACAGCTTTTGAAGCCAATCCGTGGCGGCCTCCATATTGAAATCACTTTCTGAACCGAACTTTCGATCAACTTAACGGCAGACAAGGGCCCACCCACTGAGCTCCACTTCCTGTCAGCTAAACTAGCACTAAAGTCCTCCTTCTGGAGGTAGCATCTGCCTGTGAAGCTATCTGTCACTCAAGTAAGACGTGCCAATCAGTGCACAGTGAGGTTTTTCCTAAATATAATCTGAACGATTGTGGTACAAAAAATTCATCCCCTGTACAGTGAGAGGACATGAAGACATTAGCTAATGAGACACCTTTTGTTTTTGAACCAGGCTGTAAACCAGTTTATTTCATGTGTAAACAATGGCTTTTTAACATGTGTAAGGGACTTCTGGTGTTCCTGCAGCCAGCCTCAAGTGGACTCTTGTGGTATTGCAATTTTTTGCACTTCGGCATTGGCTATGTTTTTCAGGACCAGAGGTTGCTTCTTGGTCCTGACAAGAGATTGTTTTTTTTTTTTGTTTGTTTTTTTTTTTGATATAATGGCTGCTCGTATACATTCTTTTTATCCCTACATTTTTATTGAATTTTCAGGAAGATTTTCATAAAAAGTGCTGTGCTGTAGTTTTCTTATAATGAAAAAGAAATCAGCATTGGTATCAAATACATTCCAAATGCAGTCCTTAAAGTGTCTAGATAATTTGTTGGACCATTTTTCCTCTGTTTGGATAGGAGAAGTGCAATGAGGACTACAGCCTCTGTACATGGGCGCCTGCTCTTTCAGCTGAGCCAAACCAGCATCCATCCACTTGTAGTTCACACGATGCCATGGAGAGGAGTTAAAGAGAGTCAGTGAACGTTGTCTACACTTCTCACCACTATGGAGCACCAGTGCATTTATTTTTTTCAAGAGATAAAGTGCTTTGAGTTGTGTTATTTGCAGCACTGTAGGTCATTCCTCCATCCGTTTTAAATAGAAGCCTTTTGCACATGTGCATGAAATTCTTTGTTTTCCACTATGACCTTGACTAATCACACAGTTTCAAATGGGGCATCTAAACTATCCCCAACACTCTCTCCTGCATGTTTATACATATGCTACAAGATGTCAAAGGAATGATGGGAATGTAGGAACGTTATCAAATGAGAAAGACAAAGTTAAAGTCTTTGAAAGCCTTTGAAATTCAATACATACGTTACAGTACTCTAAACTGACATTTCACTAGCTTATCTACAAAAAATGTACTTTCCTTTCATGGTCTTAAGATGCGAGCTCCTCCTGCATGTTCTAAACGTGATTCCTCCTCAAAAGGAATCCATTTGGTTCAGATGCACCAGAGTGTGTGAATCTGTGCCCAGCAGATAAAGTAAATCAAATCACATGCAGGCACCGCACCAGTTTGGGGAGGAGTGACACATCGTCGCTTCCCTCTGGCTCCTTATTGGAGACACCTTCAGTCCTTGATGAGCCTCTCAATTTCCACCCCATCTGACATTACTGTGAACCGACCAGAGCCAGGAGATGGGACCATAATGAAAAGCCACTTATTGATTTGCTCTCACTCATGTACCTATTTGTTGTGATTTAGCCGTTGTGTGGTGGAGACGGGCCACCGAGTGGAGATACACGCTGAGCCCGCTATCACAACAATCACTAGACGTATGAGCGCAGCACACAAAGAGCTCTTGTCTTGGTTTTATTTTGTGTCAAGAGACCAAAAAAAAAAAAAGCTTGTTACTCTTTTACGTGTTTGTGTGTGTTTTAGTCATAGCCTGGCTTCATCCCATTTTATCAAGCTGTTTTTCTTTGGCTCAGGAGAGGAAAAGAACCAAGTAGGTAATGTGCATTGCCATGGTTACAGTCTGGGCTGTTGGAAATGTTCCATGTATCTGTTAAATATGAACCCTTTACACTGAGGTTAAGCCTGACAAACAACACAGCTCATACTTCTTTCTCCTCTAATACTCTCTAGAAAACCTATGACTCTACTAAAAAAAAGCATTTTTTTGCATGCATCTTTTTCAGTACCTTTAATTCCAGCATGTGTTGTCAGACTACCTCAATAAGTTTAGTACAGCCAACATAGTTTATTTCAACCATTTAAGCTGAACAAACTTAATTCTAACTCTAAAGTTGTGATGATATTGATGAGTTATTCTAGCCTCAACTCAGAATAAAGAATGCAGAACACTTAATCCAGATTTCTGTCCACAGGCATCTTTAGTGGCAACAATCTTCATCAGCTTATCAGTATCCTGCACTTCACCATCCTGGCAGAAAGAATTCAGTCACATGCAAGTTTCTATAAGTCGTCATTGTTAGAGAAATGTAATTTCTATGTCTTTTTCTCTCTCTCCCTGATATTTCTGCAGCCCCACAGATCTGAGAATGCACATGTGCGCTCCAGCATTGCTTCCATAACACATGTGCATTCCCGGATCACTTCTAAAGCAACCAGTAAATGCTTCTCTCAGTGCATTTCTACCTCATCATGAGAAAAAGATGAATGAAAAGAGAACCTTGATTTTCCATTTGCCTTATGAGGTGCCGTTTTAATTAAACAGCATCCTCCATCAACAACAAGAAGTAGTATTTAGAGGGAAACCATAGAGGTGGAAGGACATGAGCAGCACTGGTCTGAACTTGCTGGAGATGGGTGATTGAACTCGCATCCTATGGCACCCTCCATCAAAAGACGGTTTTTAATCACTTAAAGATCCTCCACACTTAAAGAATATAATTTCAACCTCACATGGGTGGAAGTAAAGGCTCACAGAAACTTCCCACCAAGAGGACTCAAAACAGGATCATAAATCATAAATACAGTTACAGAATTACACTACAGGTTACTGAGAGAAGTCAAGTCTCCAGTGAGTGCATACATGAAGACAAGAGAGCCTTTTTCATTCATTCATTCATTCATTCAACCTTTCTTTAATCTTAAAAAAAAATCCCTTATTTTCAATGATGTTGCGAGTACGACCAATAAAATGTATTAAACAAAATGAGATAAAGAATATCAACAGCACAATTTAAAACAGTAGTAGTTTATCAAAGTTTTAAACTGACCAATAGGAACAAGTGCTTGCAGTTTAAATGTTTGTCCCATTAAGTGTTCCATGCGAACGCAGCAGGGAAGTTGAAAGCAGTTCTTCCAAAGCAACAGGAAGTTGCTAGATCTTTTTCAGTATTGATTATGAGACTGATTTAACAGAGATGTTATATATGATGGCATTTTAAGGCTTTATAAATGAATGAGAACCAGTACCTGAAGTATTTTACTTGCAATAATTGCTCTCAAAGAAAGTTCATAAGTGCAGTCATTGGATTTGAATTATTTCTAGCAGACAGTCATCCTCCACAATTTTAATCAGCCTCTGATCTGTAGGCCTGTAGTCAACCAAAGAAAAACTTAGTTGACAGAAGTTTTACCCAGGCACCAACCAATCAATTGATGGTTCAGGTAAAACAATAAAAAAAATGTTAAAAATCACCTAGTTGGGGACTAGTTTAATCCATGATAGGTTCGTTACTGTACCTGTTTGGTACTCTAAATGACCTTAAAATGAACATATCAAGCCTTTTAAAGCATTAATACATTTTTTAGGCTCATCGCGTTGTACTAAAGAATACAATTAATTGAGCAACGACGCGACAATGCACCAGCCTTTGATCATATGATCTCTGTGATCTCGGTGTGGGAACTCTTTAAACTCATATAGCCTACAAAATAACTTCAGATTATTATTATTTTTTTAAATTGACGACTCTCTGATCAGGATGATTTTGATCGGACAAAAGCCTTTCGACCAAACAATCGACAAACCGCCCTACTGTCAGCCCTACTAATTTGTAGCCACCCATTTAGCAAACACTGTTGAAAGTTTGTTGATTGCAGAGGTGTCTGAGCATCTCTGCTGTAAACAATCCAGCATGGCCTGCCTTTGGCTAGGGGAGCGGCTCTCTGCATTCACGGTGCACTTGGCCAGCGGATGGTATGGGGTATTTAAGACTCTGCGAAGTCTGGGTAACTCAGTTCACATCGTCTGTAAGCTCAAAGTCTTATCTGGCATGATCTGAAGCTGAACTTGCCATTCAGAAGTCTCTGTCCTTTATCCATTCCTGCTTGCTTGCACCGCATCACTACAGCACTGCTTCCTGATCTTGCAAACTACAGAATGTGCGTGCATTAATCATGCAACAAAAAAACAAAAAATAGTGGTGTTAAAGTGAAGTTTAAGCTAACCTGTTAATAATAATAAATATTTAATGAACTATTAAAAAAACTGCAATGTATTGCATTATGTCACATTCTTGCAATACAAAGCCCTTATAGGAATGGTCACTTTTTAGATAAATGTAGATATTTTGGTGCAGAACTTCTACATATTGTAATTTTGAAAGCTTAGACATATGTGATCACAAAAAAATCCATAAATTAAGTTATTTTAATGCACTTACATTATGAGTTTGACATACCCCTTTAATTTTCCTGTCAACTGAATAAAACAAGAATGAGTAATAATTCTTTTACATTGAAAACATATATTTAAGCCTGTTTTACTAGCCCTCTGAATATTTTTTTAGAGTGTGCATGGGTTTTTAAATCCACTTTTTTATTGAACACACAGCATTCAAGTTGGGGAATTTCCCTTGTGTATAAATGATTTGCATTTCTATAAAGCTCAGAACAGAAGTCACGTTTTTCTCTTTTCAAGCTCACACTCCACCTCAGCGTCCCGGCTCTCTCCCTGTCTCTGTGGAAGTTTAAACAATCCTCCCAGCTCCGTCTTTAATTGCCTAGGTAACCACCAGCCAAGTAAAAAAAAACAAAAAAAAAACCTTTCCTTTTCTTTCATGTGAGGAGAGCTTGTTATTCAGTACGTGCATCAGCGTCACGTGTCCACATGGCTCTAAGCATGTGTGCATAGTGTGACTCTCAAACATACTTGTGTGATCTCCTCTAATGTATGTGCATGTTGATACTGGCAAAAACAAATAAACGCTGGACTCGCAGGAGAAAACTGGCGCTGCTTAAGTCGGCCAGCAGTGGAGGAGATGCTCATTATCATGTGCGTGTTAAGAGAAGAAATGAGGGGTGGGGTTACAGTTTCATCTCCGGGAACCCCGGTGTGTGTGTGTGCGTGGGTGGATCCTCTGTTGTGCAGCATGGAATTGTGGGATTGCTGCGTCTTTAGACTAGAAAGCGGCTTAATTGGTGGGTATGAGTGGGCAGAGGGACTGCTAGGCAACTGCGAGAGGCCAGCGGTGGAGGTTTCTGTAGAACCAAGAAAGAAAGAGAGCGGCCGGCCGTCTTGGACCGAAATCAAACACGCAGTCTTGTAATTGGACAGGGGAGGGGGCTGGGGGGAGGGGCACAGAGGGGGATCAATCCCTCACAGTCTGCTTCAGCGCCAGGACTGTAATTCTGGCCAGCAGTGGACTCACTACACAAACACAGGCCATAATGTTTGGGACGGACGGGAAATTCTAATGAGGCAGATGGGCACTGTACCAACATCTCTCTTTTTCATAAGAACTTCAATGCACAGATTGAAGTTCAGATCATGCAAATGATTCAGCTAAGATGATGAGGAAAGTTCCTACTGATTAATTACTGACAGAGTGAAGTGAACAAGTGAAAGCAATGAAGGAAATCTTAAAAGCAGTGGCAAGACATCAGAGAATTAAGGATGGGGAAGGAAAGGATCACTTCTACCAAATTCAAATGATTTCTCTTCCAATTACCAGGGATTCAGACAATGAGACTTATTTTGTCACAAAATAAATCTGCACAATTCAAATTCTGTCCATTCCCGAATTAAGGTTTTTACAAAGCAGACAGAGTTATTTTCTGATTTCCTGAGTAGTAACGAACTCTGCAAGATTGAAAGGAAAAATTCAGCATTTAATCTTTTAGGAATTCTTCTAATGCTTAGTTTTGTCATATTATTGGTGCAAAAACTAAAAAATTTAAGACTCCCTATTATAATATTGAAAAAAATGCAATGGAAAAAAGTAGCTATTAGTCATTTGAAAGCCTGGAAGAAGAAATTATTTCATATTTTTTGCTTTCTAAAGACTTGTTAAAGGGATACTTCAACATTTTGGCAAATTCGCCCATTGCCATAATCCCTGTAGTCTTAGTAATAGGTTCCTTACCTTTAGTTGTCAGTGCAAGCTGTTTTTAGATTGACTGGCCTAAAATACCAGCTGCTCTGCCTATTCTATGGAGTCTCATGGTATTCCGGCTTTCCCCCATCAAATACACAATCCAACAACTCCAAAACGCTCTTGTGGACAAGTTGTGATCTGCACATTCACCACGCTATGAAATAATCATAGAACATTACGAGACGGAGATGTTTTAGAGGCAAATGCAAAGCCGGAACTACCAAGTACCTACAGCACTGCCACAGGCACGCACTGTGCCACTCCACCCAGTGGTTTACTTGGAAAGTAGTTCTGAGTATTTGCTTCATGTGTCGTAATGATACATAATTATACGTTATAATTTCATAGCGTGGTGAATGTGCAGGTCACAACTTGTCCATGAGAGCATTTTGGAGTTGTTGGATTGTGTATTTGATGAGTTTGATGAGGGAAAGCCGGAATACCATAAGACTCCATAGAATAGGCAGAGCAGCTGGGATTTTAGGCCAGTCAATCCAAAAACAGCTTGCACCAACAACTAAAGGTAAGGAACCTATTACTAAGACTATAGGAATTATGGCAATGGGCGAATTTGCCAAAATGTTGAAGTATCCCTTTAATAGTAAGTATATCGGCCACAGGAGATTCTGGTCAGCATGGGTTCTTTCAGGGGAGACTAGCATAAGTGCAAGCATGGAAGCCTTACGGATACACAGATGGCGTCCTTTGCTGTGTTTTTAAGTAAAATAAATCTTAAAACAAAGCCGATGTAAATGTATTTAAAAAAACCCACAGCATTACCTCTCGGCTAACTAGCCACTTTGTTTAAGCACTACTTTGTTACACCACAAACACGTCCTTCCATCTGTAGTGGACACAGAGAGGACACATTAAATCAGTCCAAGCCATGCAGTAAAGGAGCATCATGCTCTGCTCAAATCTGTCATCTTCTTGCTTGCCGTCTTTTAAATAGGAACTCGCTCTATAATGCATGTTTACTAATCAGTAAACTAGCGTTTTATTACACCAATGAACTTAACATGTTAAGGGGGGAAAACTGTTAAAAAGTGACAACGCCATCTGGCATCTTGCTGCAAGTGCTCGAAGAAGGATTTGCAAGTAGTTTACTGCCTGAAGCCAGAAGGCTTCACCACTTACAAACACAAATGTTCTCCCTTATTCCCTAGCAATCAATATCTTAATTTACACAATCCTACTGACCTTCTAGCGTCATCTAGCTGGATGAAGGGAGACAAGCGTCTTGAGGAGTCTAGTACTGAATTGAGATTGTTAACATATAAAAATGACTAATTTTGTCTCATCAACTATCAACCCAGTAAACCTTGTGAAGTGAGCGACTGAGTAATGATGTGCCATTCACAAACAAACCTTTTCTACGAAACGGCTCTTTTATGTTAGCCATGGTAGCTAGTGGGCGTTTGAATGCCAGTTTTTTTTCCCTCATCCTTTGTTGTTGTTTAACCCACATTTAAAAAGTCAAACTATTAAAAAGTGGGTAGCTGTATGTGAGCCAGACAACCATGATCAGGGTCTCCAAAAAAGAGACAGATATCCCGTCACGAGTGGGACATCAGCCGAGGAAACGCAGGCAAGATAAGGATTAAATGTGCTTCACCTTGACAGACTTTAGTCAACCAAACCAGAATAATTAAAATTGTTGTGTGACACTGCTCGTGCAGGCTTTGTGAAGCCTTTCTTTAATTGGTGCCTGCTGCCGTCTCCGTAAGGTTTTTTCTTCTTTCTTTTCCTGGATATTTCAGTACTTTAGAAACACAAACGCAGCTCAAGAATACAGAATATTTTATTTTCACACTTAAGACATTTGGCATAAACAGCTCAAAGCATGACCTTTTTGGTAGCATCTCTCTGCAGAAATCACGTCAACTGCAAAGAACCTATTATTGAAAAGCCACATCCTTGAAAGTAAGCGGTGAAAGTAGGCAGAGCATGCCGCTTTGGTAAATCAACTTATCAATCTGTCCACTTATAATTTTACCTCTGAATGTATATAGGGAATGTTCCCAGTGGCAAATCTAACCATTAATTAAACTCAGATTTGAAGTCAGAGTAGTCAACTTGTCTACAGTGAAGACAAAAGGAAGAAAACAGTTGTAACTGAGCAGTCAGAGCTGAATTAGAAGTGCTAGAACCACAGACTATCAGTCCTCTTTGGAGATTAACGTACACACGCCTGCAATGCTAACCCATTGATCTAGTGTTGTGGGTTTAACACATTTTAATCTGGTCCAGCTTCCAACTTCTCACTTTCATCCAGTCACAGCACTTGTTTACTAGTGCAGCATTACAGCAGTCTGATAGTAAACAGAGCTACAGCAGGCAGCTGCTCAGAGACACAACTGAAAGGCACTGGATAGAATTATTTAGGACTAGTTTAACTGACATGTGATGTAGTTGACTGGTGAGGGTGACATTGTTCAGTCTTTACGTTGGTTATTGACTCTTATCTCAAATGCATACTGTGATTTTCTTTTTATGCCATGCCGATACCAATATGATGATACTTGACTGTGCATTGGATTTTTTTCTGTATCCCTCATCACTAATACCCAATCAAGTAAAATATTTGTAATCATGAAAGAGGGATTAAATCTTCTCCAACATATCTGTGTCTATGCTGGATATATAAAAGGTTTGAGGACTAAAAAAGCAGTGAAACAGACTAACTTGATCTATTGACTGCAGTTATTTAAATGGATGGGCATTTGCTACTGATGAACATTGAAAAGGTACAGACCCAGTGCCTCTCCTTTACTGCTGCAACCTGCAGTCCAGATGCCGCTGTCCTATAAAAGGAAGCCACTGATTATAAATCTGCCCATTTGTGTGATTGACCGCATTAAAGCCCAATGGTCCGTTTGTAATTTTGGCTGTAATGGCTGCAAGTGGAGATGAAGTTTTAGCTTGTTCTCTCTTTACAGTTTTCCGGTTAGTTCCTGGCCATTAGACTTCCCGGAGCATCATTAAGGGATAATAAAGTTTGTTTTTTTTTTCTTCAGTGGAAATGGTTCGGTGGAAGTTTTCAGATGGGGGGATGTGGGTGGATGCATAATGAAATGACTGTCTGAGAACAGTGAGGAGCTTCAGAATCACTTCCATCATCTGTCTTGATTATATTTTTCTGACTTCATTTTAGCAGGCAAGCAGAGGCATGCTGTTTCAAGAGAAACCAATATTTTGTTTATTCCATTAAAACGTCTGATGTAGCTGTCAGGGCTGTTATGAATAGGAAGATAAATATGTATATTGTCTACATGTTGTAGAGCATAAACCCACAGTGACTGTGTACCTGTGACCTCACGCTCAGGGCAGGTAGCTCAGATCTCATTATGCCATACATTTGTATTTCATGGTTGGTTGTCATTTTAACACTGAGATTCTGACAGCTTAAACCCTCTCATTTGAACCATGACCAATGGATCCTGAAAATCCACAAAGAGATTGGACCACATTTCATATTTAAAAACAAATTCTGTAACAATTTAGTAACCATCAGATTAAAGCTAATGTTAGCATTCGGACACTTCCTAACTATGGATAGCTTAGAAAATGGGTGTTTATTAGGGATGCATGGTAATGGATTATTGCTTATCTCTGATATACTGATATGAATAGGTCATTTTAATCCATACCATATATATAGATATAAATCTGTCAGTCCAGCCAAAAACTCAGCAGATTTCCAAAGCCTAAGTATTGGCAGAAATATTTATAATTGTGGATACAGACTATTCATTTTCAAACCAATATCTGCTGATAACAATATCATGCCAATAATGTTGTGTACCTCAAGTATTTATTAAAGATATTCACATTCAGTTTAAATGTAGTGTTTATTCAAGCCCCAGATGAAGCTCAATGTTTTTGCACTTTTAAGCTAATATTAGCTGTGTAGCTCTACCTTCATGTTCTGCTGTTACTAAAAACAGGCTTTATTCAATGCAGTTAAAGGCCTATTTCTCACATAAGTAGGTGGTCTAAAGAAATTTTCAGCAAACCAGAAAAGATAAATGAAAAGGAAAACTGAACTTCCTGTATCCGTTATGTTAACATGAAGACCACTGGCCTGTACATACTGCTGTTTACACAGTAGCTTTAGCCAGCTAATCTGAAGACAGAGTAAACACATATATATTCAAAAAGAACTAAATTGGCCAGCTAATAAAATAATTATTATGCCTGTACAAACTTATATAAAAGTCTATCATTTGTTTGACTAACGGCTGCATCGATAGTGTAGTAAGATTAGAATAACAGTGTAGCCTGAAGCTAGAGCAAAATGCTTAACGTTATGTTGAAAGTGCAAGTACAGCTAGTGAGTTTTTACTCAGGGTTATACTTAGATAGGTTCAAAATGAATGTTTTGCATTGATTGTTTCAGTTGTTATTAACTGTCTTTATAATCTGTCATTCTGTATGAATTGTTCATATTTAATCCTGTAAATATTTTCACTTTTGAGAATGTCATTTACGGCTGTATTTGAGTGTTGTCATAGAATTGTGATAAGGAGTTTATTGGATCGTCTTTTAAACTGACTTTAGGCTATATTATAGCTGTGAAAAAAGTGTATCACTTGTTTAACGAATAGCTGCATGGTGATGTACTAAGGCTAGGCAGTGTAGCTTGAAGCTAATGCTTAATGGCTAATGTTATGTTAAAAGCCCGAATTACTCAGGCTTAAATTTGAATAGGTTCAATATAAATGGTTATGTTTTGCATTAAAAGTTTCAGCTGGCTAATAATTGTAATTACAATCTGTCATTTTGCATAAATTGTGCATATTATATTTTGTATCTTGTACATTTTTTCACACTTCTGATTGTGTGAGAGGGCTGTATTTGAGTGTTTGGCCGCAGAATTGTAATAATGATTGTAATTTAGGCATTTATCCATAATGCTTAGCTTTCCACTTCCCTGTATTGCCAGAAACACTATTTTAGCTAGCTAATATGAAGCTAAAATCAACAGTAACATAAATAGCTCAAAATGTCAGCTAGTAAACTCATTATTATACTTGTACAAATGCATAAAACACCTATTATTTGACAATGATTGATTGATGAAGTAGTAACACCAAATTTGCAGTGTAGCTTGAAGCTAGAGCTAAACGGCTAATGTCACATGAAAAGTGCAAATACAGCTTGTGAGGCTTAAATATAAAACAATGCAAAATGAACAGAAGGTCTTTGATTGTTATATGGTGTTTCAGTTGTGTCTGTGATCATGAAGCATAAATGATAACTATGAACTGGCCGAATGCTAACTTTGGTTCGATCTGAATTTTAGCTAACATGTTATTTAGCATGAAATGTGGTCTGATCTCTATCTTTAATTTTCAGGTTAAACTGTCTTTGTAGTTTTTTTTTTTTTTTTTTTAATTAAGAAGCCATTAAATGAAACAGTTTTGAGGATTTAAATGTTTCTGACACACAAGCTGAAATATAACTGTAAAACATGATAACACCCTGACTGTGACGCTAGAGGAACACGGCTGCTGTAGAAACAGAGTCTATATCCGGTCTATTATGGAAATTAAACTGCTGGAACACTCAATTATCTTGTTTATCCTTCACATATTGCTTAAAGTGGATGAATGTACAAGGACGTAGCTGGATTAGGGCTATTATTACCAGGACAAAAAGAGCAGCTCTATAATTTGAACATTTTCAGTGGCAGGGCTATCAGTAAAGCTGTTTGGGAAAATAGTCATCCATTGTAGAAGAGGGACAGTTTTCCCCCTTTTTTCCCAGAAACAAGCTGTAGTGGGTTAATTCTAGAAAACAGACAGAAAACAAAGCTGTTATCAGATAAATGGTCCAATTTGTTAAAGAGTAACCCACAGCTGTTTGATGTCTTAACAGCTGTAGAGTCTATCTGATCATGTCAGAGTGTCATTAGATTACAAAGCTTTTTGTTGGGGATCAAACAGACATGATAGAAGAGGATGTTCAGCGGTACACTGATTGTGATTGATACTGCCGTTATTGGCTAATAGCTTCTGTGATTATCTCAATTCAACACACATACTGCAGTATATCTCGCCGTGGGAGTGGTATCAGGGATGAGTCGACACAAATAGTTCGGTGTGGTTCATCTGATTTCAGTTTATTTAATAATTGACTACACTTTAAACCACTTACATTCATATTTCAGCTGCATATCTAAACATTTTACATACTTCCACCTCTCTTGCCCCGATCAAAACCCTCTCACACACTCCAGAGATGCTACTCCGTACTACCGCCTTTTTCAGTCATTGCTTTTCAGCTCACCACTTAAACACAGCCCAGCTGAGTGGACATATGGATGTGAACTATACGCTCCCAATCAAATATGTATGTCCGTAGGTATGAATTTCATGTAAAGCTCCCCTGAGAATAGTGTCGCCTCTGGCTAGGCCGACCACTTAGCTCACAGTGCTACAACACCTCTCTCTCTCAGTCTCTCTCGCGCCGTCTATCTGTCCCTCTTTTTCTCTTTGACGACAGCTTAGTTGACGTTTCTGCATAACTCTCAGTCAAGCCGAGTGTCTGGGGCTGATATGCCTGTATGAATAGTATTTCCCATTTCGCCACAGCCCACGGAGCCTATCAGCATCCTCAGCGAATGGAAATAAACCATCTGTCAGTCGGGGCCTTTCCACAGGCGGCGGAGAGCCGTGCCACTTGCCCCGTGTCCCATCTCGGCCCTCAATAGCAGCCCATTTAGCTTTTGTCACACAGGAAATGGAGCAACTTAACTGAAGAGCTCTGGGATTGGTGTGCTGTGTGCCGCGGCGTAAATACAGAAGATTTCTCGAGGCGCTCTCAGCTTTTGATGTTTTATGTTTAGCAAGCAGGATTAGAGGATATTCTGTCTCTGTGGATTCCCAATTTACACAAGTTTTATTAATTTGTGACAAGATGACATTTTACTTTTTGTCACATTTGTAGCCTGTCAGCTGATATTTTTTTATCCTTGGAGGTCATGCATTGTTTGAGCTGCCCTAATCAATGTTTTCTATTAACAGTGACAATGTGGAGTGTAAAAGTGCTCGAGCTCGGTGGATGAAACTGAGAAGTAATCACCTGACTCTGCAGCTTCCTTCAGTGCTACAGAGCATTTTCCTGGATCTTGTTTTTACAGCATACAACTTAACATTTCACTCTCACTGCTCACTGGATGTAAAAAGCTCACTCATCACTTTCTACCCAGCATCAAACAGGAGACTGGTAGAGTACGCTTGCTAGTGATCACAGTGAAGTATTTAGCCCCTGAAGATACAGCTATTTCCTTGGTGGAGACCAAGTGGCAAAATCCAGATTTGAAAAATGAAGCAAATGCAATGAGTATAAAAAAAGTTGTAGTTCCTCAAGTGTCCACTTGAGGCTGGCTGCTTATGTCTCTGAAGTCCCATAAACATCCATGCTAAAATTCCAGATTTTAACAACGAGGATAAACATGTTTACTGCCTGGTTAAAAATATTTCGTACTCTCTAACCTGACACACTAGATAGACTGTTCAGAGTTTCTAAGGCATGGGATAAATGTCACGTCCATCAGGGCAACACCCTGTAGATCACTGGTTCTCAACTGGTCCCCCCTCCGGACCCACCAGTCCGTCTTACGACAGATCGTGACCCTAGTTTCCAAATAATTATCAACAACGCATGTATAGTAAATTGAATATGTTGCAGTTTGGAGCATGATTGGAACAAAACAACTGATATAACCTTAAAAGGACAAAACTGGCAAATTGTATACCCTCTTTCTCCACCATTATGTGTTAATTTTTGCCAATTTTTCAGAAATCTTGTAAGTAGCCATTTCTTGCAAGAAGAGGAGATAAATTAGTTGAAATATTAATCAAATATTTAAATTTACCCAATTTCACGGTAAAACAGGGTAAAATAAAGGGTATTAATGCATGTCCAATAAGGACTTCTGGACTTTTGCCACCTTTTTTTTTTTTTCTTTTTTTCAGATACCTAGTCACGACCCACTGAAAACTGCTCTTGAGACCCACTTTTGGGTCCTGACCCCCCAGTAGACCCTCCACTGCTATACATGTTGTTTAGGAAGAGCAGTACCTTTTCAAAAACCTTCCTCAGATGATAATTGGGTGAAGGTTCCATCAGTGAAATGTAGCTTTTGTTGCTTAAGCTCATGGTGATTAACGCTGGGTCAAAAAGTACATTCTAGACCAGTGGTTCTCAGTAAGAGCTTCATGAGAAACTGGGACCCAAATTGAAAAAAAAAAATCTTCTGATCAGAATAATTTACTTAAACATAATGCAGGTTTGACCTAAAAATGTAAAAACATGACAAATCAATGACATTGATAAAAAGAACACATTTAAAAAGCACTTTATAGACTTTTGAGCACAATTGTTTTTAAGGGCAAGCATTCGCGACTCATCGAAAACAGGCCTGCAACTGACTTTTGGGTCCTGTCCCACCAGTTGAGAATGAATGGTCTAGACCACCCTCTCTGTAAAGTGTCAAGAGAAAACTTTGGTTATGAATTGGCACTACATAAATGAAGATTGATTGATTGATTATAGACCAACCAGAGCATTTAGATATATCACACATAGGCGTGAACCACCTAGGTGAATAAATAAATAACACCAGCTTTTACAGGCACCCACTTCTTCGTTCACGTTCAGTGGAGCTAGATGGTAAACAAAACTCTTGCTGCAACCAGGAGTGATGGGATCAAAAACATCTTTTCCATTAACCCAGCCGGCATGTCCTTGTGGGCCCCACATGAGGTATATGTGGGCTACAGTATGGGTCCCATGTGGGTTTGTCCGTGGGCTCCATGGTGGCCCCTCCTGTGATTGCCCATGGGAACTGCAACTGCAAACCCACATGGGACCCATATTGTAGACCGCATCTAACCCATGTGGAGCCCACATGCTGGCTGGGAAGAAAAGTTTTCATTATGCTTTTAGTTTGATTTAATTTTATGTCAAACCTTATTTCTATAAGAACATTAGGGTTTCAACATTTCCAAGTTTATAAGAACATTAAAACAAGAGAAACAAAACAACAAACATAATGTCTGTAAAAATAATTTAAAAAAACTCTAGAAATGAGTCTGAACAGTTACTACAGGCCTGCCTTGAGCTTCCAGGATAAGAAGTTAATGTTATCCATAATGTGGAGACCCCCATTATAAGGCTTCTTAACTCTGCTTCAGAAACCAATGTATGACATCACTGAGACAACATTCAACCTTTAATACAGTCTATGGTGTAGAACCAAGCAGAGATTAAAGAGTTTAATGCCTTTTAATGCCTATAATTAGAGAAACAGCAAAGATGATGGTCATTCTTTCACTGCTCATATTTGCTTGTGGTGTAAATTGGTGAATTTGTGCTAACACATTTGTCATAACAGTTTTCCAAGGTGATAAACTGTTAATTCCCCCGTTAGCTGAAAAAAGGCACAGTCAGTTAAAATGTTTATCAGATGATTCTCCTCGCCAGCCGTCGTCTGTCAGAAAGATATTTTAATGGATCCTGCGAACGAGCAGAGATGACACCCAGCAGCTTTCCTGATGGGCACAAAGACGTTGCGAGATGCCAGAAATGAGCCTCACATTCCTTCAAACTGGTTTTATTTTGCTTTTGTTTTTATTTTCATAAATAGTGTTCTTTTATCATCTCTTCTCCGAGACTTCTCTGACAGACTGATGTGAATAGAGCTGTCTTTGCTCTCTCACACTGCACCAACCCAATGATGGTAGTGACACTTCCTACCATTGTAACTCAGCTGATAAATACATTTATTCAGTTCTCATGTCCTTTATAGTCTTTATCATTCAATAATACATTTAAGACTTCTGCTGAGGGACATAAAAGCCCCAAGCTTCTTAAAATAGAAGCCCTTATGTTCTCCCATTTTGCCTTATTATTCATGATCCATCAGCAGAGGGTTCACATAGCCCCATATATCCTATGAATGCTTAAAACAGAAAGCCCTTGCTGCTGGTGATTCACATTTTATGATTTTTCATTTTTCAAAGGCTGTTGAGTTTCTACTCACAGATCTCTCTCCGTGCTCTGTCCGTCTCTAAGAAAGACATTTCTACACGTATGCTCCCGTCTGTGAGGGCCGGAGCTGGCCGTGACCTCCATCCACAGTAATCCCTGGCCTCTACTTAAACACTGCTGATCCTTTCACATTCACTATCCTTCCTCTTCTCCCGTTCCCACCCTGTCATCTCAGTCCAGGACGTCTAGATTATTTAACCCCACGCGTTCTAATCCCCTCATACTCCTACTGCGCAGCTGTTTCCCAGATTGGTCATCAGACCGCTACTTTGTTAGCTTAGCACGGCCCGGGACCTCGGCTCAGCAGCTCTTTATCACAGCTGGGCCTCGCCTCAAGACCTCGCTGCTGCCAAGTCAACTGAGAGGAATCACAGTTGTGGATCTTTTGAGTTGCTAATGATTGTGCTGGGTTGACAGAAAATAACATGTTCATCCTGAAGCTAACTCAGTACTGAAATAATTCCTCTTACTGATTTTTCTAGTCATCCTCCCTCGCTCCCCACCTTCTCTTCCTCATGTCCTGGTGTGGTTTGGACCCCTCTTGGGCGTGTTGCTCCAGCTTGTCACACATTTATTTAATTTCATTATCTCTGATGGGGCAGAGGGAGGGAGTAGAGGAGCCTTTGATATTTAGGAGGCACAATGTGCAGGGAAAAAGAAACAGAGGGGCTCATGGGATAGGGGGGCTGCCATCACTGCTCAGCTACTTCAAAGGATTCCTAAGCAGATGTCTCCAAACAAGATGGCTGCCAGGTCAGCTTAGTCAGTTACCTCAGTAACAAGAACAGGTTGGTGTTTATGCAGCAAGGTTGCTGTTTTATTATGCAGCGGGCAGTTGTTTTCCTGCTCTTTGAACTTCCTCTGAGCTTTTACTTTGAAGGGTTGGAGTTTCCTTTGATCCCACTGAGGGAGGTGAAGAGATTTGTTGTGTTGGGTTTGTGAATTAGTGCCTCCTCCTTACTTTCAATTTAGAGTGACAGATAAAGAGTCAAAATAATGTCCCCATGGCTCTGTTGTTTTTTCCTTTATGGCAGCTGTCACCCTCAGTTCTAGAGGAGGGAGCAACAGGAAGTAATCATCTGTGTTTGGTATGTTTGGGGCCCTAAGGCCTGACAGGCCTAATGGTTCCATGGTGGCTAAACCATGTCTGACTGAATGAGGCCATCAGATTCATATTTGAGCTTTAGGAGCAGCGGCTATACATTAACAGCTGAGGGGACGGTCTTACTTCTGTGATTGTATACTAGTTCATTAAGAAAGCCAGCAGCCTCGGTCATTAGTGCAGCCTCACTGCTTGTGTTGCTGCTTTTTTTTGAGGCCCAAAATACGCAGATGCAGATGGCATCAAACAAAATGTTACGCAAACAACTCTGCAGCCTCCAGGGTTACTATATCTAAATGTTTGACTTCTGGTAGGTCCCAAAATCTCTTAATGCTTGTTAACTCTCCACCCTTCCTTATATTACCAAAAATATTTATACATCTAATGCTTAATTCTCAGAAGAGGAAACAGAAGCTTTATACCATAGAGCCACCAGCCAATTTCCAGTCATTGGTGGCAGGTGGACGTTCATACTATTGACCGTTAAGACTCCCTAATGTTACCTTAGCATAATAAAATAGATCAGTGCAGTTTAAAATATACATCCCTGCCATTGTACTCATGCACATCTGTTACATTGAGATGAAATGAGAAATAATCCACTGGAGGTTGCTGTCCTGCACTGACCTCCACAACTCCTTCGTTCCTGCTCTGTCCAGCTTTTGTAGTTGTCCATCTCTCTCTCACCAGGTGAGTTTACATCATGGACAGTCATGTGCATATGTTTTAGGCAATGTGGCATTTGATAACCAAGGTCAAGCTCAACGGCACCTCTTTGTGTGGGCCTTTTCACCCCTGGTGATACGCCTTAAGACTATCTGCAGTTTCCAGGCCTCACAGCACTACTGAGGGCTCAAGGCAAACCCTACTACCCGCCTGGATGGTACTCTAAGCTGTGCTATCTAACCAAATTCACCCCCTGATCTGCCCTAAAGGTGCTGACTTTGTTATTTTTTTAACAGATTATTTTCCCATGCCCCTGGTAATACGCAAAGACATCCAGAGCACGACCTTTAGGCATGCTTACTCGCCATTACTCACCTTACTTCAGCCTCAATTTTTGGCTCAAACATGCCGAAAAGTTCTGCAGTTTTGATATGTTTGTAGTTTCTTTCAACTCTCACAATGTTTGGCAGTTCAAACAATGTTCCTCCATTCTTCAAAATACCATTCTTTGTTGTCTCTTGTTGCTCATTAGCTCTATCCCTCAATACTGATGCCACAATTACTGTTGGTATTGCATTATTTGGTCTGATATGAGAGAATGTGCAGAGGTGTGGAAGAATTGAATGCAGAGCATGAAAAAAACTTCCATCTGCACAGGTTTTTGAAAAGTAGAACATAAATGAGCCTTTACATGGGGAACAAGCCTCTGGTTACAAAATGAAAGCCAACACCAAGAACCTTAAACTTGAACTGCTTCTAATGGCCAACATGGGGCTTTTCCACCTTCTGCAACAAAAGCAGTCAGATTTTATGAAACTTAATAGAAAATGATTTATTTTACAGATAATTTCTTGCCTCAGTAATTAGGGGAAAAAAATTACCTGAATCAGTAGTTGCAAGTCCTCTTTTATACATCTTCGTGGACTTTTTATTAGCAATGGTCCCCTTTAGTGCAAAACTGGCGATAAAGACTGAGAGATATTCTATAGGCATGCTTACCAGAGATTGACAATGATTAGAATAGTGTGAATTTGGAAAGGTAAAGTGCACGTCAATAGATGTTGCTACTACAGGACCAGATAGTTTGAATATGCCAAAACTGCTGATTGCTAATTTGTGTCTGCTGTCTCTGCTAAGTCCAGTTCAGACCAAAGAATCAGGGAAAAGTTAAAGTTGTGGGAATTTGAGCTGTTGCAGCTTGAATCAGGCCATCTGATTGTGTTCCCTAAATCTCTTAAAATCGAGTATCTGCAAAGGTCACTGCTAAAAAAATCTACACATCATCGTCCTCAGTTGCAGTCGTGTGAACTGTAAGACTTTCAGAATGTTGCAATGCCGTCAATCGCAAGCTTTTGTGAGTTTCAACTCATATCGTCACAGATCTTTGGGATTAACTTGGCTTAAAATGTTGCAAAGAGGCTAATTTCATAATGACATTGCTTCCTATAAAGCTTGATGCATAGCCACTCTGATCTCACAGTTTGGTTTTTCTGTTTATTTCTGCTTCCAAAGGAAAAAGTGTTGAACTTGAGGCTTCAAAAGGCATGTAAAATAAAATATTGGGTGAGCCCCCAGTGCTTACAACCATACAGTCTACAGTGTGAGTAAATTTTTTACATGAAATAAAATAAAAATGATTCTTAAATGCACAAAAATGCATCCACAATAACACAACTAAAAGAATTAGCACAGGGCATAGCAGAAACCAGAATACAAATGTTAAAAGATCTTGAGTTTTGTGTCCAAGGCTCTGTAAACCAGTCATCAGATGCTCAAGTTAATCTTCAAAATGCTGGGTTTTATTTTTTAACTTAACTGTGGAAATCTGTGCAGCTCTAGCAGTTTTTTTAAAGTCTGCCTCATGAAAAGAACGCCTGTTTTTATTAACTGATAATAGTGGTATTGGTCTCACTATAATCCATCCAACAGGTTCATAGTGCCGCAGTGAAAACATTTTGCCGAGCCTCGCTGCTGCTGTAGCAACCAGCAGTCTTCCTGGCTCCATTATTCAACAACGCAGCCACTTGCCTCTGGAAATGATATAGGCTGCAACATTGTCTCATGCATACAAATGGGAAGGTTAGCATGTGATCCATCCTGGAATGGATTGTACTCCTCTGGCTGTGGCACTAAGAAAAACCTCATAGTGGGATTAAAGTGCCTCCCCCCCGCCCTGTGAGAGTGAATGTGAGACAACACAGTGAGATTGACAGTACACTTGACGTGTTATCTGTTCACCCGGAGCATAAGGAAGCTGCTCAGATGGTCAAGTAGTGGCTCTCTTCATATTTCTGGCATGAAAGAGAGAGAGAGAGAGAGAGCAAGGGACTGCATGCAGCTCCAGCCTTCATCCTCGGCTGCATGGCCAGTTGCTATAGCAACATGACTTCGCATTCCTTTTCACCTGCCGTTTTTGATCAATTCTCACTCTTGCCTCTCCCTCGCCAACCTTCCTTTGTCCTGAAATGCCTCGCCACTGCGGCTGACTTACCTCCACTGTTCTTATAAAAGGACTACTGCTGACAGGACCGCTGCTTTAATTCAGAGGGCTCTCTGCATGGGGCAACACCACTCCTACAGTGCAAGTCACGCCCCGAGCTAATGATTCATCAGGAGCAGGGGGTCTCTGGAGTGTCCCTGGACCACCTCACGTACTGTACATCCCATTACGGCCTTGTGAAAAACTAACATTTGACAGAACCCGACCAGACCTGTGTTACAGGCGTCTCCTCTCCGGAGATATCGAGGAAGACAGAGAAAATTGTATAGCCAGAGGAGGTTAGATTCGACCAATTATATGCCACACACACCCTTTATAATGTGTTTGAACTGTGCGTACGTGTCACAGCTTCCATCATTTGAACCCCGTTTTCTCTGGAATGGTATTGTGCTAATTAGCCCATTTTAATCAGGCAAGTGAAAGGAAGAGCTCAGTGCGGGGTCCTGCATAATGGGTGTATAGATGGATAGTGACAGGCAGCCCTTCGTGAGGAAACCAGGCATGCAGGGAGTAAAGCCTGAGCTAGAGGCACTGAGGCGTGCCAACACTGCTCTCACGTAAAAGTACATTTCTACTCCAGTGATATCTGCTCAGAGTTCTATTTATACATATACATACAGAGTAAATAGCTACAAACAATGACGAATGCTTGTGCACAATCACAGGCACTTATAGGCAGAGGGATGCAGCAGCATGTCCACATTCATTTATGAAAACGTCCTGGATTTCTGATATTCTTAACACAATAAAAATATAGTGCATGTTCCTCTTCTTCTCCCACACACTTGCACAGAAACCCACATGCAAATTTGTGAAATGAAACACACTCTCGCTCGTCTTCCTCCACCCTCCTCCTTGTGTGCAGAGCATCCATGCAAGTGCCTCCATTTGTCTAATGCACATATGAATTTAAGCAGAAAGGCTGATCATTATAGTCTGCTAGGTAGATGGGTAATTAGATCGTCTTACTTATTGTCCTCTTCCATTAAAATGAGCTGCAGGACTGTGCAAGGAGGTCATTACTGCAGAAACCACCAAAAAAATTTCCATTTTAAAATAAGAGTGCAGCAATATTTATGGTAAAAAGGAGGAAAACCAAGCACTGACAAACAGCTTTGTTACTGTGGATTAATATACATGGTATGACAAGGTGGCACTAATCTCCTAGCTCATTAGCACAACATCTGGAGTGGGTCACACCATCCTGCAGAAGGCAAACAGGAAGATACAGGGAAATGCACTTCAGCCGATCACATGGGAGCTGTATTTGTAACCACATACATGCATGCATGCCTGCTTAGTCTTAAATAATCATGTATACACACATGCATGCATGAACACAGACTTCCCTGGTTAAATATCCTATATGAGTGTAGTGTCTGCTGTCTGTTCCAGGTTTACAGTTAAAATAATGCCTTCATTGTTGATGCATGTTCCTCCGTGGGCTGTGAGTGACAGAGCAGGTACAGAGCAGCACTGAGAAATCGCAGCTCAGCAGTGTCTCCTGTGTCATTTACACAACAACCGGGTTTCCCCTGAATGATTTAAGTGGTGCCGAATTGTGCAGCGTGGTTGAGGTTTTAGGATACAGTTAGTCATATTTGTGTAAAACTGCATGTTTGCCTGGTTAGATAAAGGAGCATTTCAAACAGAGCTGCTTGTTTCATGTGTCTCTGATGAACCCACACTTCTTCGTGTTGCTGGTGTGATTCCCCCTGTGGGATTTTTGAAAGCTGAGAGAAACAAACAGACCTGGGTCAGAAGTATCCGGGTCTTTTTTCTTAACAGTTCCTTGCCTAAAGGAACAAAGCAGAGAGTGTCAGAAAATAGCTGGAGAGTTTCTCGAATTCAGGCCTGAATACTGGGTCACTGTGATTAGAAACTTGCTCAACTCTGATTGAACTGTTCTCATTGATCTGGTTTTTTCGTGCAGGCCTGGAGATAACAGCTGTAACATGGAGAATTTTGGTCCAAAATCTTAGTTAAAATTTTATTCAAAGATAAGCGGGCCAACCTCCTCTAGTTTTTAGAACAGGTCATCGATGTCCTTGTAGGTGGCCCTGAGAAAAGAGGTAGGCCATCTTGGAAATCCCCTACTTCTTCCATACTCCTTAGGGTGCTGTCTGTAGTGAATTATAGCATGAGACCATTAGAACAATAAAAATGATTTAGGACACTACTCTGGGACAATGACATCATTGTTGTCTTATAATTTAAACCTGCACCAACAATGACCAGGAATTAATACTAAGTAACAGTGGAATATCAGTGATAATTGTCACCAAAGTAAATACATGAAACTAAAAAGTTGTATGAGTTTCTAGCATAGTGATATTTGCATTTTTGTGAAAAAACATGCAAGTTGTATTACATTTATCACACTGTCTTAATACGGGTTATAGATTTTAGGTAAAATGTCTCCAAATATAAACTTATCAGTATCAGTCTCTGTGTTCTATATTCACACTGATTATGCTTCACTCATCTATATGTCATATTTGAGAGCTGTCCAATGTCAGTTTCTGCTTATAAACTTTAAACCACAATGAATGATGATGTACATCGCAGGAATAGTGGTGTACTACTTTTCACAATGCACTGTGGGATTCAATGAGTGCACTATATCAGGTTTAACAATGTTCACACAGACTTTGAACACTACTACAAAATGCTCTGTACACTTTATAGCAATAGGGTGTGATTCCAGACATTGCCATACCTGAGACTATGGCTCAGTTGGTAGTCTGTCGTCTTGGAAGGTCTCGGGCTCCTGCAGTCACATGTCTGTTTGTCCTTGGGCAAGAAACTGAACCCCGTTTTGTGTCAGTGGCTAATGAAAAGCTTTCAGTGCTGTTCTTCACTATTTAACTAAAAAAGAAAGAGTGCAGTTCTGATAAAACTGCCCTAATATAATAGATACGTTCTAATTAATTGCTACACCGATGGCAGCCATTGCTATCAACTTCCAGTACAACCAAACCCTGCCTGTAGTTACTTCCTCATTCTCCTCAAATGATGCTCATTGGTCTGTTTTCGGTTCGGCACAAACGTTGTAGATTGGAGCTTTTCAAGATGGATTTGCTTGATGACAGTCATATGTATAGTCTTGCATATCCGTCTGCTTTGCAAGGTTTTGCCAGATTCATTAACAAATACAAAAAAGTAATCACCCTGGTCATAACAGTTATACAGTGGTTTGCTCTGTTGATTCAGAAGAAGAAGGTTCTTGCCGACCTTCCTTTTGAGAAGATGTTTATGTGTTAACTTATTGGGGACTTTAATTGTTTGTAGGTATAAATGTCATTGATTTTGTGTGTCAGCCCTTAAATACACCAAATATTCATGCATGGAATAATCTGCCTCTCATCAAATGTCTATTGTGATTGACTCCAACCTCTGTGGCTCTGAAGATAAGCAGATATGAAAATGGCTGGATGGATATATGGATGAGATCTTACAGCAGAAAACCCATAGTACATCAGCTAAAGCAACTCTTTAATCAGCATTTTTCTTTTTTCTTTTTTTCCAGTCAAAAGCATAAAATCAACCAACAACCTTCAGGGCTAAAAGGGTAAACCCAAGCCGAAGTTGAAAATCCTGTATCTCCTCGAGTCCACTTGAAGCTGGCTTCTACCCCCTGATTTTGAGTGCCCCCTTGAAACAGGGTTACAAGGGTTAATGGTGAAATTCTCCCTATGAAATGGGATGGCTCACCAAGTTGCAGATATTACATCAGTAGTTATCAACAGCATTTAAGGCCCACCAGAATCAAATGTTTGTTTGAAATCAAAAGGACTGTAAGGATTGAAACAGCATTAAATTCTGTTACAAGGTTGTTGTCATAATTTTAAATCTTGCCAGTGATTAACAAAGCATTCAGGGGGATTTCCTTTAACTCTTGGTTTGTAGGGTGCCATCGGAAAATTTCTTTGTGAAGGGCACCTTTACCCCTAACACTTCACCCTACCTTTCCATTCCAGCAAGAACTGAGAGACCTACCCCTAGGCTGGCCTTACACCAGAGGACCTTGCTAAAACTCCTAAAAGACTCTACAAAGACTGACATCTTAGACCCCCTCACATCTAAAGACAATATATTAGCAAGTTGCCGAGTTTTTAGTCTCAGACTAGGAATGGGGGGTCACTAACTACAAGACTAGAATAAGATTCTAAGTTTAATATTATTTTCCATCTTGCAACAATGGGATTTCAGCCCATATGCTAAAGATCTGAGTGAACTTTTCAACGATTGTAGGTTTTATCCTGAGTCATAGATTGCTTTGTGTCTCCATTTTGGATGCAACAGTTAACTGGACCCTGCAGCAAAGATTTCATCTAGGGCATTACTAGTTTGCATCAGCAGTGATGGTCTCTGTGATAGGACTGACAATTGTTATTGCTACCTGTGGGTCTCATAGAGAGTAATTTCCATTCCATTGCAACTATGCAAACCTAAATGAACCAGTCTAATTTCAGTAAATTGCTCATCTCATTTAGGAAACCGAGGGACGTTTGATGAGAGAAGACGTCTCCAAATTGGACACAAATTATTCAAATGCATCTGCAATAAACTGCCATCTTAGAGTATATTGTGCAGTTTTATTTTGTTATATGCTGTCTTTGTTAGCTGCTTTCTTTTAGACCGGTCAGTTAGGCACACACATGCACAGTGAGCGGTCAGATGATTCTTGCTTTTTCATTTCTCTGGATGCTTGGTAAGTTTCAGCTGGCAGTGCCCATCATAGAAGCCTCTCTGGTGCCTACATCGCTATGCCAACTCTCCAACCATGCCAGTCAGCAGCGGCAGCAGCAGCAGCCCCGCTAAGTAGGTCACACTGCAGTCGCATTGGCTCAGCTAGAAAAGAAACAAAAGATCGACATGAAGAGAAGAAAGAAAAGATGCAAAAGAGAGCTTGAGATGGAGGCAAAATAAAAAGAAGGGTTTAAGAGGGAGAAGGATGCTAAAGATGGAGGAATGAGATGAGTATGAAAAAGAAGGCAGAGAGAGGAGGGAGGAGCGAGGAGATGAGTAGCGAAAGCTGAGCGGGTTGACTGAGGAGAGACTGCAGCTAACCGGAAACGAGGCAGAGGAGTCACGAAAAGACAGGAGCTGATTTATAGATGTGGATTTTCTGAAAAAGCAATGATTATTCAAGGTTGCAGCAATCAGACGGAAATGAAGGTTGAGAGATGATGAGCAGAGTGTTCACAGGAGATGTTGAGGCAGAGGAAGGGGAAATCTTGCATACGCACATCCGATCTGCGCCGACACGACAGCCACATCAAGCAGATCCCTTTTCTCATTGAGCTGTATTGTTATTCCACTTCTATTTATTCAGAAAACACTCTTAGAGAATGGGTGTCGTGTGTAATCGAGCAATTGAATGAGAACAAACAGCCGTATCAAGACACTGTTATGCAGTTATTTCTGCGTTGCTATTTTCCAAAGCATTCAGTCGAGTATAAATCAGCATCTAATGAAGTTCGTCTCACACCAAAAGCATTATATTCAGGATATGATTCCACAAACCAAGGAGGACAACAGTTTTGCAGTCATCATTTCGTTCAAGACACATGCATACCTATACATACTGATACAATTTTGTGCTTCCTTTTTTTGAGCTTGCACATTGTGTGCTGTCGATCTGCAGAGGGCTCAGATTTGCTTCTCGAGCCTGCATTCATTCATTTTGGTGTCACTTCTACATAAGCTACAGGATGCAATATTGGGGACAAGGATTACCTCAATTCCCCATGCCAGCTGAGACTGCGTCGAAAGCACACAGCACCAGTAAGTCAGTCATCTGTGCTACAGGAATGCTTTGGCTTTACTAAGCAATGTACACAACACATAGACCAGCTCATATAATCTGGAGAAAGGTTTGTAATGCAAAAGCTTTAATCTTTATCATTTTGCTTTAAAACCCGTAAACCTTATATATGTAACATTTCCCCTTGAAATGGTAGTTTTAATGTCAGTCTCTTTTGTTAAAGCTTTGTTTTGGGGCATTTTTATTGAGCTAGAACAGTGGGTAGGGTCAGCAACTTGACAAAGAGAGATTGGTGAATGACATAGGGGAAAGGAGCCATAGACCAGTGCACAGACTTAACCACTGGGCTACCTGGGCCCTGTACAGTAACTTCCAACTGTGGAAATGCAGCCCATTCCCATATCCACAGAGAGCCCAAATTATCTGCTTTCAGCACAGTGTCGCTTGGCAACTTTGCCACAGTCCCACCCTACTACAGTAGTTCACAAACCAGTCTTCAGCTTATCAGAAGCCAATTAGTCGGTCTCTGTATTGTTTGGTAGTAGTTCTAAGGACAACGTTCAGCTAGAACTGTGTATAGAGTCAGAAACGTGGCAGAGACAGGGTGGAGATGACATGGGGAAAGGCTAGTGCACAGACTTAACCACTGGGCCACCTTCCAATGGTGGGACTACTGTCCATCCCATTTCCACAGAGAGCCCCAGTCTCCTGCTGTCACCACTGTGTAACTTGACAGTGACCCACAGTCCTCACGCTTTACTACACCTTTACTGCAATCGTTCACACGCCAGTCTTCAGCTAAGATGAAGCTCGTTAGTTTTGTCTCTGTAGTTTTGTCTCTGTAGTGTTTACTTGTAGATTTAAAGTTAATCTAAAAATACAATAACTCTTTTGATAGCTAGTTTAGATCATTGGTTCCCAACCTCCCCCTTGCCCACTGGGCTACCTTGGCCCTGTACAATAACATTTAACAGTAGCAGAGCAGTAGAGTGCCCTGATCCCATGCTTTCAGCACAGTCTAACTTGGCAGTGAGGCACAGTCCCTCTTACTGCAATAGTTTACACACCAGGCTTCAGCTAATAAGAAACCAGTAAGCCTGTCTCTGTGCTGTTTGATAGTAGGTTTAAAGTTGATCGAACAGTAAAATTTTTTATGCAGATAGAACTGTGGATAGAGTCAGAAACTTGGCAGAGAGAGTGGAGAATGACAGTTTGCATCGCCTTAACCACTAGGCTACCTCGGCCCTGTACAGTAACTTCCAGCAGTGGAAATGCTGCCCATTCCCATATCCACAGAGAGCCCCAGTCATCTGCTTTCAGCACTGTGTAACTTTACAGTGAGCAATGGTCCCAACACTAGAAGTGCATACAGCTTTACTACAGTAGTTCACACACCAGTCTTCAGCTTATAAGAAGCCAGTTAGCCTGTATCTGCACTGTTCTATAGTAGTTTTAAAGTTGATCTGTAAATACAATTACTCTTTTTTTTGTTTAGGTTTTGTTTTGGGGGTGTCCTTATTAAGAAAGAAAAGTGGCTAGTCAGAAACTTGGCACCTATCAATGTGATAACCCACATCATGATTTTTGTAATATTTACAAGTCTAAGACAAGCTCAGAGCAGATCTTTGACGCTCCCCCTAGGGGGTCCCAGGCACCAGGTTGGGAAGTCTTAGTGATACTGCTGCAAATGCATAGATCTGTATCAAGCATGCAACATGTTTTTCTTTCATCACTTAATTCAGAAATGTTCTATTTTAATGCATTCCCTTTAATTAAAAAAGCATGTAGTCAAGCCAGTATGCTGATCTAGCTTAATGAAGCTTCACTGTTTGTCATGCTTCAACTGGTTGCTTCCCAAATACAACACTAAACAGCCCTCTTTGCTCATCTCATGCTGCTGATTTTAACTGATAATCAGATTAGTGAATTTTCTGCTCATTGATTGTTCATTTAAGTCTTGTAGTGTTAACATTGTTGTTCAGTAATGATAGCTTTTACTGTCTTGCACTGAGGGACTTGTGGAAAAAATCATCTGCCTGTCATAGCTAGATAAATAAACTGAATACGAAGCTTTACCCATAGATTATAGCCTTAAAGGTATGCGTGATTTGACATTCATGCATTTCAAAATTGCTCTTGGACATCAGATCAGCTGATGTTAAGGCTGGACACATATCTGTTACAGTGACCTTACTCTGGCCCAGCCTCCACATCTGTGAGGACCGATAAGAGGAGAGACATTTTTCTTCCCTCTCTCCCTCTGATCCATTAAGACAACATACAGCATCACTCCTCTCTCCTTCCCTCCTGTCCTTTTGGCTGCGTATCTGTCCTCAGCATCTTCTGTGTTCACATCATCAGTCCGGAGCTTCAGCACACGCCCACACATATAAATTCACACACATGACCAGCGTTAACGAAGCACACTGTGACAGTTTAACACCCTCATTATGTTATTAATACCTGTGGCCGTGTCAATAGCCACTAATGCTAGTGTCAACGCCCTGTAATGGAATCACTTCCATCAGCGCTGCAGCTCACCTCCTCCCTCTCCTTGAACTGTTTGCCATGCAGAGGGTGTGCAGTCCTCCCGCCTCCTGCTTGGTGAGCAGCGGGGGGAGGATCAGGAGGGTGACGAGGGCACAGAGGGAGGAAGAGATGAAGGAGAGACTTGGTCTGACACTTTGTGAAGATGTAGTATTGATCGGATAGGTTACCCTCCCAAAGATCTCCGGGTTTTGAAGTGACAAGCAGGCAGCTCTCTCTTTCTTTCTTTTTTTTTTTTTGCAGTCTCTTCTCAATTTTTTACCTCGTCTCCTCTGCAAGGATGACTTCAGCTTCTGCGGTAGATGTTAAAAAAAAAAAGAGAGCATGGTGCTGTAACTCGAAACCCTCCTGATCAGTCATCTATCAATGGATTGAAAATGTCATGGCAACAGCTGCTGCGCCGTCCTCCACACTTCCCTCCTCTTCTGTCTTTATTCCGTCTGATTAATCGCTGGCCTTGAGCCTGTTGAATCGCCGCCAAAGACGGTGACGAATGAAGAGGTGTGACGAGTGTCGACTTCAGTGCCACAGCAGCAGAGCACCTTTTCTCTCTCAGATTATCACTACAGTAAAACCATGAAAGGAAAAGGATGTTATTCTTTATTTTCCTTTTGTAAACAGATCCTTTGAGAAAACCATGACTCAGCAGGCTCATCCCAAAGTGTGATTAAATCTCATTTGAAGCAGTGCCTCTTAACAGTTGGAATGACAGCCACCACAGAGATCATGAAGCAGGGAGGGGTCAGTCTTTGTCCAAATGAACACGAAACCAGCATTATTTAAGCAGCCTATCATTACAGTCTTATCTAACTTTGTTCCTTTCAAGCAGTCGTCCAAGGTGAACCAGGCCATTTGCCTCAGCCTATCTTTAATCACCCTGATTCAGTCCTTCAGTTTGTTGTTTTCCTGATTGCTAGCTTTTTGCTAGCTTTGAATGAAATAAGGTGCAGGCCACATGATGCATTTTGGAGTGGACCAACAGATTAAAACTGGAGTGTTAGATATTCAACGTTCAGTTAAGCTGCTCCTTTAAAAGGCAATGAATTAAGTCATCAGTCCAGATAAACTGGAGTCAACTTGTATTTTGTATCTGCTCTTATTTTGTGTGTGATGAGTCATGGTAAACAGAAGGATGCAAGGCTTAGCTTAAAATGACCCTTCATTACTCACAAGCCTTTTCTCCTAGAGCTTTTTTCATTGTGTGCTTCTGTTCTCAGACAAATTTACCAAACAACTGACAAGTCCTATGAGGCGATTCAACATTAAACCAGTGCTATGATACTGCCAGTAGGCTTTATGGGCTCAAGCTGGGTTGACGCAACCCAAGATCCAGATGGCGATGACTGAAACCAAGATGATTATTATATCATTATATATCATTCTTGTAAGTGATTATGAAATGGCTTTAAGCTCTATAAAAGTTTGCTAAGAACCAGTTGGTGCTTGTGGGAAACTCCGAGTCAAGCACTAGTCCTGGGTAAAAGATATTTTTTAAATATAGCTGTTTGGCATGTCATTGGAAATTGGGAAGAAGCCCATTTTTGCATTTGCAGTTCTGCAGCAGCACCATTACAAAGCTCTGCCAAGAGATCCTGATGGAAACCTGGTTCTGTAAGGACCCAGTTCTGCAATTTTCAAAACTCAGCAATGTTGCTGCTTATACAGTAACACTGCAGTCAAGCCTAGTGGGTGACACAGTGCTATTTTATCACAACTAGGGGTCGACTAATAGTGTTTTTTCAGGACCAATACAAATATTGACAGTTGGTAGTTTGTGACACAGGTAACTGATATTTTGAGCTGATATACATTCGTTATGACGTATAAAATGTACTTAATTTGGCAAAAGTGGAATTGCATGATCATAAGTAACACTCACTGTGTCAGTGGTAGCCATGCTTAAATGTTGATTCGCTAGTACTCATGGAACATCTGGCCAATCAGATTGTGTTGCATTCAGGACATTTGTTAAGACTGTGATGAGTGAAAATAAAGCCAGAGGCTAGATATACTTTTCAGTGGAACCAAAGTAACACTTTTTTTATTCATTAATTTTTATCCATTAATAATAAAATAAAATGCCAATAGTCTACTAAATGCCAAATATTTTCATCAATAATTTTTCTCTGGGCTGATAATCGCCTCCTCTTATCAAGACACTTGTAGACAAAAAAATACAACATTGTATTATATTGTAGGGGGAAACATTAGCTCAAAGCATAACAGCATTGTGCATCAAATTAAACCAAATAACTCTGGCTGTGCTGGGAGTAGCATGTATTCATTACATTGGCTTTAGCTGTTACAGGATGGTTATCCTCTTCTACTCAGGTCAGCCATTAAAAGTGCTCCTAACTGTAACAAGTCTGTCAGTTAATGGTAGTCCAGTATTTAAATCCATGTTAAAATTTGCTGTATATATATAGATATATATATATAGATATATATATATAGATATATATATATATATATATATATTATGATGTCGTCATGGTCAGCTCAGTGAAATGATCAATGTAAATATCATGATGTGTTCAAATGTAACATCTCGAAAGGGAAAATTGAGTTTGGAAAGATTTTACAGAATAGCCTGTCTGAGACCCAAAGGTATGACTCAGGTGGCTTGACAAGGCCATATAAAAATACAATGTAAGGAAAGGATGGCAAATTTTGTAAGAGGATCTCCAGGATAATGTGAGGCTAATAATGCATCAGTGCCAGTTGTCACAACTACTAAAACAAGGACAAGAAAGTGCAATGAGTCATCTCTTATCATTGGCCTTGCCATTAAAAGGTAGCTAGCAGAGGGAGCCGCACTGATTCCTTTTGCCACAACCACTAAAGAAGTTGGGAAGCATTGGTTATAGCAGGTGGAATCATGACCTTTTTTGATTTTAAACTTAAGTTCTGTTCAGCTTAAATCACTTCTGTTTAGTACTGACAGCAGCAAGGATAAGGACTAGTAAGGTATAAATTAACACTAACGATTTCCATCCCTGGTTCTTGCTCCATTAACCATTTGTACATCCTGGTTGACTTTGCAACATCTGGATATTGGTGTCACATCAGTGCATTATGGTGTTTCAAAAGTATGAAGGAGCATGCTATGTAGATAAACCTTTATTTCTGAGAATCAATATGACCCTTCAAGATATCAAAATATCCTTAAATATCCCACTGCCTTGGATAGGTAGCCTGAATAGGACAAAGGTCATCCATGTCCTTCACTGCTGATCTTTCTCCTCCTTAATATTATCCATACTTGTCAGTCTTTGTTAAATGAGGAGCTAAAGGAGGATGATATAGTCCCTTTTGTGGAGGTTTACACTCCAGGTCACCTTGCAAAATGATTTGTATAATTTGTTCTCTGTAGTCCCTTTAGTTGCATTAACATTTGTAATTGTGTAATGTTTTTATGTGTTATGTGTACATATATCTTCTGATAGTCAAACTGAAGAACAGGAAGGAAGATCTCTCATTCTGAACTGATTTGCTCCAGTCAGAGCCAGCAGAGTTTAAAAGTTCTTAGAGATATGTATGCAGAGAACCTTATAAAAAATGAACACAGTCCTACTTAAAATGACTTAACGTTGCAGGCGTCCTTCTGTTGCTCTCTTACACAACTTTAAACTTTTACACAGCAGGAAACTTTTAGAGTCACAATGTACCTTTCAGGTTCAGAAATGTAAGCGGGGACGACATGTTGATGCATTTCTTTTTAATTAGAGAGTGGTCGTTGACACAGGTATCTAAAAAATGTAAAACCATGAAAGATTTATTCAGACCTCTTGTGAGGACAGAGCCTGTCGCAGGCTGGATGGGACAGAGCGCGGAGATGAAACTAGAAATGATGTCTCATCATCCCACCATCACTTCTTGCTTCAGTCACAGGCACCAAACCAGGACAGGAGTGGGATAAAAATAGCACAGTCAAGACTTTTTAAAACACTTAAAAGTTTAACTTGTGTGTCTTTTTGGTCACGTAAATGTCATTACTAAATATCAGTGAGGGTGAGATTATCCTCTGGGTGCTAATTTGTGTTTTCCCCTTTGAAACATGCAGATAGACGATACTAGAGTGCGTGATGCTGGATACTAGGGGTGTGACTCTCCACTTTTCAAGACGATTGGATCAGAATCTTGATTCACAGGCTATATTTAGATTCACTGACCATTCATCAGTGATACAGTTTGGTCTGGCCTGATGGAATCAGTTTGATTGAATTTAAATAAAATTGGCTTTTGATACCGATGAGTGTTAGAATTCATGGTTTGTTTGTGCTGCATGCTACTGATAGCTGAACTTAGCTAAACGTTAGCTCTGCTTTTCTAACAGGTGAGATTTATGTGCTGCTGTTATACTTCATTGCTTTCTTTCCAAACATACAGATGGATGGATCTTGGCAAGGTTTTCCATCCTGACTTGATTTCTGAGGGGAACAACTCAAACTATAAGACACTACAGATTGATTTCTAAGTTAAAAATAAAGGAACTAAAAGCCTGCTGCACATTAGACTGCAGATAAACACACCAATGACAACTCGCTGTCATGCTCAACACAGACAGCTCATGTTTTCATAAGAATTCAAAATATTCAGGGACATAAGTCATATCAAAGATAGACTGAAATGTAAAATACACTGTTAATATAATATAATGCTGATGACTGTGGTTAATATTAACAGAAGCTGACTGTTGACTGAATGTGTGAGCAGATAGGGATACGCATGTATAAGAAGCAGTGGTGGATCAGGAGACTGTAAGACTGATTTTGTCATTAATAACTTGGCCTTAGCCCCTTTATAAATACTTACTGAATCTGCATTCCATTGGATTAACACATGCTACTGGTGCTAATGCTGGCAACTTTGTATTCCATTAATAGTCCTTCTTTAGGATGATGACTCTTGAGTGACTTATAAGATCCATTGATTAGACTTTTTCAACCCTTAGAGATCTTTGCAGACTATGTTTTACAAACACAATCGTGTTGTCCTCCTCTTAAAAACTGAATAACACATAGACAACACACAAACAAAAGAAAAAAGAAAAAATACATGACTTCACCCTACCCCATCCCTCCCTACCCAGCCGTTTCCCTACCCCATCCCCTGCAACCCCTGTGAACACCTGTTGCTAACATAACTCTTGTGTACAAGGTAAAAGGTCTTGAGTTAATGAGCTATAATGAAGCAGCAGAGCCCATTATTAGGATTGGATTTGATATCTTTTTTTTCCTGATGCCAGTGCTTAAAGGAGGCATATTTTACCCTTTTAAGACACGTTTATATTGGTCTCAGGGGACCCCAAAACATGCCTGTAAAGTTTGTTGCTGAAAAAACACATGCCTCAAAACCCCTCTGTTTCAGCCCTGCTCAGAATGAGCTGTTTCTGTGTCTGTGGCTTTAGATGTTATTGAGCAGTCTGACTCCGCCCCTCTCAGGACATGGATGTGGCTTAATGGATGTGACTCTCCTGATCTTCCTCTCTGCTGCCAGCAGAGAGGAAGATCAGGATAGGAGGGCCAACCGAACCTGGGGGTGGGGCTAACTCCCCACATGACATCATGAGGGGAAAATCTGAGAATGGCTTGTTTTGGCACGCATTTTCTGAAAGGTGGAGGGGGGCGTTCTGGTACTTGAAGGGATTGTGGACAGTCCAAGGGTACATATTTTTGTTAGAAAAGCTTTAAAAGGTGATTTTTGCATATGTCTCCTTTAAATCTCTCATTTTAAATGGTGCAGGTGCCTATATGATGCCCAGTCCATATTTTTAGGAGAAAGTCAATGGGTGAATAAATGCTATAAATGATTCAGAGAAATATTTGAAAAGATGCCAGTATTAGTAGAACAATAGGATAAGTAAAGGAAAGGCTTGTAGCTTCTTTATACAAGAGGCTCAAATAATATTTAATGCTGGCATTGTGCCAGAGGCAAAAAAATGAGATGACAGTGACGGGGTCCTTGGTAGGAAAATGCAGGAAGAACAGAGACACTGCTGTGGGCAGCAAGATTTATGCTCTGCCAAATTAAAATAAGTGCACATAAATCCCTCAGATTCCATATTACTGTTTGGGCCTTTTATTTGGTATGGTTGGGGGTCACGTCAGGGTGGGAGGGGTACCGAAATGAAGCATCAAAATCTTTGTTGTAGTTTGGTCTGGTAAGTATCAGATGTGTTAGAAGAGTTGCATGTTGGTACTGGGTTTAGATTCTCATTTCTACCAGTTGTCAACATTAAAGATCAATCTCTACATGGTACATTTTTTCTGATCCAGGCTGTTTCACTCAGATCTTTGACATAAAGATGGATTATCTTATTCAGATTATCGTCATAATTACACCACTGCTGGATACTGATTCTTCACTTGTGCTAGAGCTAGAAATGTTTTTTAGTTGACATTGTGTTAGAGAGTGTGTGTCCGAGTATGTGTGCTTGTGTTTTTCTCTCCCAGTGTGACTTTCCTAAACGCTCGCAGACAGTAAACTGTCAGTAGCAGCAAACTGGTGCAATTATTCTCCGGCACTGATTGATGACACAGCGAGCTCTATCTAATGTTGAGGGTCTTTGTACTACACGCCCTTCTGCCACACAGTCGCACTCGCCAACACTCACACATTTGGTCAAGAGCAATGAAAATACATGCAGCAGTGACTTGTTGGAGCCGGGCATTTGAGGGTGATACATCAAAATCCTCCTCAAATGCAAACACTTGCAGTGGCGACACGTTTCATAAATCACCTGAGGAGGCAGAGGCAGTGTGTGTCTTTTAGTGTGTAGTTTGCTGCGAATCCTCCTTCAGGAAGTGACCTCTATTTACCTGTCATACGTCGTTACCTCCCCCCAACACAGTAGCACACGTGTGCTGCAGTGCAATGCAGCATGGAGTCATGGCTGCTCATGCACAGGCTGCCAGCTCAGAACCAGGGGGATTACAACTAAGACGACACTTTGAAAAGAGAGTGACGTAGGGACAGAAACAATCTGTTAAAGCCAGAGAAAAAAACAGAGCCACGTATTGTGAAGCATTGCTTTCAAAAAAAGAGAGGAGAGTGCAGCTTTTAAAATCTGCAGCATCACAAGAGTGAAGTATCTCCCAATGCACTGAGGACAAAAGCCTTTCATTTTGCACTGCTTACAAAAGCATATGCAGACAGACGCCCCCACACATACACACTCTTGGGGGGGGGGGGGTTGTGTAATGCATGTAGTGAAAGGGGAAGAGAGGGTGTCTCCGCTGAGGCATCAGCCTTCGGTAGTTGAAGATCCTCCGAGCGGAACAGATTCAGCTCGCCGCTTTGAGGTTCGGCTGCAACCCGCCCCAGCCTTTGAACTGTACACGCGTCCGGCCTCGTGGCCCGCGGTAATTAGCATTTCACCGGCATCCATCTTCAAAGGCAGCGGGGGAAGCAAGGAGCATTGCACACACAAGTTCATATCAAAAGAGGCTGCTGTCCTCTGCAGCGGCGAGGTCCAATGTCACAGTTTGAAAAGCTGCTGCAGTTAAATGTTTCAGTGTTCTCGGGTCAGTCAACCAGGCCCCTGGTGGCAAGAGGATGTCTGCACCGTAGTACTCCATATATGTGTCAATACAAATGCAGAGCACTACAGAGATTGATCAGATTCCCCTTTAGTCTCTTGATAGAAGACATAAATTGTGATTACTGGTTAGCTGTTCTGTTTTAAAGCAAAATATGTTTTTAAACCAAATATGTATTTTGATTTTGGCAATTGTGTCATTTTAACTAGAGATGCAAAGTTTGTAAAATTAGGACCAGTGTTGAGGTTTAAAATAACAAAAAAGCCAATCACACAGATGTTTTTTCTCATTTATTTTGATCACTGGCCAACAGCTGACTTCTTCTGCCCAGTAAAATATCTTTTATTTGCTTTAGTAGTTAGATGTATAACATGCCTGCATCAAATTGACTGGACTCTAGGGCTGAACAATTTGCAAATGTAATCTAATCGTAATGTTTTTTAACCCCCAAAATTGCGATTTAATAAGCACATCTTTTCTTTTTAGTTTCCACATCTTTTGTATTACTCAACAAACACATGCAAAACATCAGCCTATATTATAACCAGCAAACTATTTGGTAATTTCAACCAGGTATGAATGGTCTTAATGAAAAAATCATATTGTGATTTTGGCACATATTGCAAATTTGATGTAAATTACTGTATTGAATGGGATGATCATTTTTGTAATTCTTCTTTTGATCAAGAAAAGCATTTACAAAGAACAGAAAAGGAGGATTTCTGTAAACTATTCTTAAAAAAAAGACACTTGAATGTATAAAAAAAAAAAATTAATAAACTGGTATTGTGGCACATTTCAGATGAATGAAATATTCCACTTCAGGCAATATTGTGATTTAACCTAGTTTTCCATTAATTGCCCAGCCCAATTTGACACAAAAGATAAAGAGTGGCTACATTACTGACAACTCAAATTACAACTAAACCCCGCCTATAGCTGCCAACTCGTTTTTCTCTTGATGCTCATTGGTCAAACTGGTTTACAGTTAGGCACAAATGTGGCTTTGCAAGATCGATTTTCCTGACAGTCTTGCAGATCCATCTGATTAAAATTGGGGATAAACAATATTGAATTTTTCCAATATCTGATATGCTGAAATTTGCAGATTCATTATGCTTATACCAATATCAATACCAATATTTAGATGTGTATTTGGGATCTAAACCTTCAGTCCTTCAAATGCACTTATAAATTTAATAATGAACAAAAAAACTAATTTGACTCTTTAAGCACAATTTTAAGTTTAAAAAATGCTAACAAACAGGGGGGCGCAGGTGGTCTAGTGGTTTAAGGCATGCCCCACATATGCAGACGGCCCAGGTTCGAATCCACTGTCCCCCTCTATCAAATAAGGGCACAAAAAATGCCCAACAATAAATCTTAAAAAAAAAAGCTTACAAACAAAGGAAAAGACCTCATCTGACACAGGTGCCATGATCCAGCCTAAAAGACTTATTCGTACATATCACCCGTAATTATAGTCAATACATACTGTTGTCAACAGCAGATAAATGGGTTATAAATGTTGGCTGAAATGTTGGTATCTGCTGGTATTTCCTTTAAAAGCTAAAATTTGCCGAAACTAATATTAGACTGATAATAACATGCATCCCTTACATAAATAAGTCATAAACTCAGGGTTCAAGGTGTTTTTATTTGACCTAAAAAGGCAAGTTTTTCCTACAGGTAGGAGTCTCTGTGTTCCAAAGAATAACAACAATACTAATTCACAGTTTAACACCCATCCTGACAAAATACTAAAACTTAGCTGTTGTGTTTGTAAGAATGTACATCCCCAGCTGTTAAACACAAGTATCCTTTTACAATGTATTATAAATTTGAATTTTAAAAAAAAATGGACAAATCAAGGAAACCCAGGTCTAAACCAACTTGTAATTTCACCTGGTACGGTTTGCACATGACTCAATTTTGTTCCAAACTGCTTCACAGTCCCCTCTTTCTCTGTTGTTAAATCTCACAGTGCCTCTCATTTAAATGTCTCCTGGTACTGATGTTACATGGCTTTATTCTGCAGTATATTCAGGCATAGGTCAAAACAATCAAAAAATAAATCTGTAACATGAGAAAATACTTTGATTGGTCTTTTTTTTAATGAATGAATGAGTTTTAGGATATTTAAAATTCATCCCTGTTGTCAACCAAAGACAAACATTGTCAGTCATTTGTGGAGTGACAGTCCCACCATACCAGCGGAGCATGTTGTGACAGACGTAGCGTGATGTCGACATGGAGCGTCCACACAGGGAGGACAAAGAGTGTGACCTTGACACAGGACACGAGACCGCTGCTCATTTGCTGCTGTCTGTCAACAGCCATGTGCTTTCACCGCATACATCGAAGAAAGAAGTTTAGAGCGTGCCACAATCATTCTCCAAACTGTGTGAATTTACTCCAAACAAACAAATTGTGCACATCGTGTGCACAATTCAAAAAAATTACCTAGTTTTATGGGGCTTAAATTGCTTTTACATGGATATATTTATAGGAAGAAGAAATCAAGGGGACGTTGTCATACCAGATGGATGGTTGGTTGCTGGAATTAGCTGAAAAACACAGAATCAATCTAGGTTTATCTTAAAACAGCTCCTTATCGAGCCAAAATAAAATATCTCCAACCTCTAATCTTTTAAACCATCTGATAACAAGATATGGCATGTTGCTCATTGCCTCTTGGATAACAGTGTTTTGCGATATGACTGCCTTATTAAAGTCCTTTCTGTGTATCTTATCAATGCTAATAAGCCGGTCTGATGTGGTGTCAGTGCCCCTGCTGTAGTCACTTGCCCCGGTCAACCTACACTTTAAAGGCTTCTGCTACATTATGTGAATCCAGAAGGAGTGTACTCAACAGCAGCGGCACGTCTGTAAAGCCTCAGTCAGAGTCTCATTATTAAGACGGCCTAAACCAGCAGCTCCTTATGAGAGACAGAAAGTGTTAAAAAGGGATGACTGGGTGGAGAAAGAGTAAGAGTATAAAGGAAAAAAGGTTTAAGGTTAAGGAGAAGAGGAGGTGGCGGGAGAATTAAAGAAAAGAGATGATCAGGTCAGAGGGAACACGGCAGATTAGACTCAGAAACATATTGGCGAGCTGATGTTGTGACAAGGTTAAGCTGAGCGAGGCTGAGGGACAGAACACAGCGTACCATACGTTAGTCATAAATGACTCAGCTATGTGAGATGCTTACCTCTGTGGCACTCAGAGGACGTCTTCTGTGTCTATTAAGAGCCTTACATGAGCTTTTTTTTTTTTTTTTGTTTAGCTGCATATTCATTCCTCTGCCCAGAGGCGATTTGGTTGCGGAAAGAATTGATTCAAGCAAGCCTTGATGTTCTGCAGAACTCTGCTGTATGTATAACTCAGTGCAGTGTGTCTTGTTAAATGTGGAGTCTTAGCTTGCTGTGAGAACATCTTGATTCTGCTCATGTACACGTGTTCAGGTAAGGCTGTCATAAATTTTCATGTGTGAATAAAGGTCTGAGCAATAAATCAAGTTTATCATTTTATTAAATCTAGGTTTAAAAATCTAGATTTTTGCTTAAACAACTTTTTAGAAATAGAGACATTTGTATCATTTTTGCACCACCTTGCTTTTCAGATGCATAAATATACACATGCATCTGAGCAATTGTGCAGTGAAGAACAGAGATGATTCTCTGTCTATAAAGAGTTTCCCTTTCAGGCAACCCCCCTCAAGATCCTCAACCATCAGCATTTTTATTTTCTTTATCCACATAAGATCGACCTCCCCTATCGATAATCATCAGCTTTTTCTCTACTCCTCATACGCATGTTGTAATAAAAATCTGGAAAGAAAATCCAGCAAAATTGTGAATCAGGTTTGGTTCAAAAGAATCTGAGATTTGTCATATCGCCCAGATATGAATCATGCGCTTAAATGGAATCTAAAAAGGGTAAAAAAGGATACACTCGCACTGCAGTTAAAAGTGACCTGAATCTGATTTTTTGTTCATATGTGACTGATACCAGATTTTTTGCTGACAGTGTGAATCTGACCTTTTCGAATTAGACTCATGCCACTTCAGCTACTTTCAAACTGAGGCCTTAATGCCCAATTCTGATTTTTCTCAGATCTGATTTATTTTGTTTGCCTGTTCACACTGCAGTCGAATTCCAAAAGATCAGATCTGTTTTAGAGCCACGTATGAAAGTGGCCTGAATCTGATTAGAAAAGGTCAGATTCAATGTGCTTTTTTCTGACAGTGCTGTTCACACTGTCAGAAAAAAATCCGATATGAATCACATGTGAGCAAAAAAATCAGATTCTGGTCACTTTTAACTGCAGACTTTAACGTAAAAATTCGGATCTTTTCTGAGATCTGATCTTTTTGCTTGAGTTTTCACACTGCAGTCGACTGCCAAAAGAATATCTGATTTAGAACATCTGAAATCTGATTTTAAAAAATCAGATTCAATGTGACTTGTGCTCTTCACGCTGTCAGAAAAACATCAGATATGAGTGACATGTGACCAAAAAAATCAGATTCATGTCACTTTTAACCACAGTGTGAATGTAACCTTTCATATGTGGTTCTAAATCAGATATGTATCTGACTTTTTGGAATTTGACTGCAGTAAAAACAGAATAATCATATATTTTTATTAGTTTATTATTAAAGTTAGCACTGTCTGAATTATACAGATGTATTGGCACATGTCAGAAACTAAACACTGCAGATGTGAATTAGCTTTAGGCTAACTGGTACAAAAAATCAAATGGTGACAGTTACGCTCAATATTGTACATGGTCTCTTCACAAGTTAAAATCATCAAATAAAACTAAATAAAAGAGGAAGAATCTGCGGCCACATGATGTTTATGATCCGTTATTTGACATCCCCTCTGAACTCTTGCTCCATTTTTGCTTCTCAAGATTGTTAACCTAAAAACTGAAGCAGGATCCTTTACCCTAAAATGAGCTTTTTTATGAGTACAAAATTTACAAAAATGTACATTATGCTCAATATCATACAATCAAATATTGCACTTAAATATGTTAAAAATGGATCACATGATATGGAAATTATTGTCAAAACAAAACCACTGTAAAAAATCAAGACACTACAGTCTACCCAGCAGATCAGTAATGTCCTTTGAGCTGTCGTGGGAATGCTAACATGCTGTAACTGTCATATATTCTACCTTCCATCTTTGCAATCAACATCTTATACATAGTTTAATGGAGGCAAAGAATAATGCTTTAAGTTTTGAACGTATTTGGGCAAAAAGAAATTCAACATTTCACTTAATATTGGCGTTAGATGACTGAAGATCACAGAGCCTAAATCTTGAGGGCTGCATACATTTCTATATAATGGCAGTGTATACAGACAGTAGTTTGATTTTCAGCAAAAGTTTCTGGCCAACAGACTATTTGACAGACAGAAGAACATTATCATCTCTAAAGCAACTTTGCTATAAATAACAAGGAAACAAAGCGGCTATTTTTGTTCCAACCATGAAAGAATCCAAAGTAGATAAGGATTATGATAAATATGTAAACTTCTGGAGGAGCCGTTATTGTCTCGAGCACATACACATCTGTCATGTCACCCAGCAGAGGCTTGTGTCTGCTGACAGCGTGGCTGAGCTCATGTTTTATTCAGCAGCAGTGTGTCTACCTCCCATCACTCAGACGGGCTAAGAAGATGAGCCGAGCATGGTCATGTCAACAGGCACCACCTGACTCAATATGCATGCAAGCAGCTCACGTGCATGCCGAGTAAACTCAAGGACAGACACAGTAGGAAGTCAGCTCTCTACACCAGATTCCTAGAGACATTGCACTCTGCTCTAAAATAAAACCACAGACGCTTGTACGTGGATACTGAGAATTCATGAGAGGGATGAACACAAACTGCAAAAATTCACTGACAAGCTAAATCCATCACAGGGACCCTCCCCCTCACTGACAGAAACCAACGTCGCAAAATGGAAACATGACTGACGTCCAACACACGCTTATCCTGCCCCGGATCGCCTCGTTAAACAGTCTGATGTTATAAAGCAGAATCATCATTTTTTATCAGACCGGCAGAGCAGCATCGCTCACTCACAGCTGCCTGGTATTTTAAGGATTTTTCCGAGCATGCTGGAAAACCTCAAGAACTCCCACTGCGAAATTTTAGAGGACAAAACAGTCCCGCTAAAATATTAAAGAACACTGTGTCACTGACTGTTCCTGCGGGTATTTTCAAACCAACAAAGCATTCAAAGAACAACAGACTCATTCAAGTAAAAGACAGTTTTACCAAGCAAGAAAATAGATACAAGAATGCTGCAAAGATTAATTCTTGCTGGCTCTTCCCTCATGTTTGGTTATTCAGTCATGTTTTGTTATTTTCCTGGTTGCAATTCTCAGAGACAACAGAAAGCAGCCTTGTTACATAATGTTCGACCAGTATTTACTGTCTTTTAGCTCCTTTTTCTATTTCCACCTTCTTCACAGGACAATATCTAGCTCTTTAGCCACTATATTTTAACACGAAAAAATTTTTTAAAACTCCTACCCAAAGGATTACCCAGATTTGCAGTGTGGTTATATTTTTTTCAGGCCAAAATATGATTATTATTATTATAGCTCTGTTTTATTTCTTCCACCAACACTTGGGATAAATAAACTGGACTTTAAATTCTATCTGTAAGCTAGCAGAGCTTTATTGTTGCTGAAAACAACATTACAAGTTTTTGGCTTAGGAGAACATTGCAAACATTTTTACAAGGAGCTATAGATCCAATTTTGAAATCTTACTTTGTCACCTTCCCCCATATGATCATTTTAGGGGTCTCTGACCTGTTAGAGATTTCCAAAGACAAAAAGAACAAACAAATATAGCAGTCTGGTTATGGAACCCAAATCTATTATTACTTCTGGCTTTGATCAAATAAAATCAAGCAACAAAAGTTACAAAAAGCAGCAAAGACTGCATCTTGACATCCCACTTTATATGTCCTGTGCTGACTCTAGTTAAGCATGTCCATTATCCAAACCTACCTGGTCCTATTTGAAAAGTAGTTGCCCCCTAAACCTGATAACTGGTTGTGCCATCCTTGGCGGCAGCAACTGCAAGCAAACATTTGCAATAGCAGGCAATGAGTCTTTAGCACCAATTTGGAGGAATTTTTGCCCACTCTTCTTTGCAGAATTGTTTTGATTCAGCCACATTACATAATCCAAGTGTGCTTGAGCTTGAGGTTGTGAACTGATGGCCGGATATTCTGCTTCAGGATTGTCTGGTCGAGAGCAGAATTCATGGTTCTATCAGTTACAAGAAGTCGTCCAGGTCCTGAAGCAGCAAAGCAGCCCCAGACCATCACATTACCATCGCCATGTTGGCTGTTAGCATGATATTCTTTTTATGAAAATGCTGTTAGTTTCACGCCTAATGTCACAGGATGCTAACCTGACATGCCAGATGGATTTGTTTCAAACATCCATCCGGTAAATCTCTCATAGACAGGGTTTGGGAAGGGGCAGAACCATTGAAAAAACAACTTGGAGGGTGATTGGATGAACGTTCTGTCACATCTTTTCGGGCCAAGCAGAGCTACAAGACACATGACGTAACAACTTAATGCTGTTCTTTGTTCTTTTAACGAAGAAATGTCAGTTCTGATAAAACTGGCGCTTTAGCAGCATCTACGCTAATCTCTTTCGCCATAATTGCACCGGCCTCTTGTTGCTGCTTGCTTACATCATGACTCTGCTGTGCCCGAAAATACTGCCCCTTGTCGCTGATTGGTCCTGTCAGTTTCTAACCAGGCCTGAACTGTTCAGACAGAAGCTTTGCAAGATGGATTTGCCAGCAAGAAACAATGAAACAGGCTTCTTTGCTAGGTCAACCGGATGCATACCTTTTAAAAAGTTCAACTTTTGCTTGTCAGTCTACAGAATATTTTCTCAAAAGTCTTGGGGATAATCAAGATATTTGTTGGCAAACATGAGACACGCCTTTGTGTTCATTTTGGTCAGCAGTGGCTTTGGCCTTGGACCACTCCCATGGATGCCATTTTTGTCCAGTCTCTTTCATATTGTTGAATTATGAAAACTGACCTTAACAAGTCAAGTAAGGCCTGCAGGTGTTCAGCTGTTGTTCAGGGTTATTTTGTGACATCCTGGATGAGTCATCAATTGGAGTCATTTTAGTAGGCCAGCCACTCCTGGGAAGGTTCACTGCTGTTCCAGGTTTTCTCCAATTGTGGATAATGACTCTCACCATGGTTCCCTTGAGTGACTAGATAGTCATTGTTCTTCTTGCAGTTTCTGACTATAAAAAGTAAGACACATAATTGAGTCTTTTAGCTCCATTTTTGGTTTCCACCATCATTTGAGGGAACTATGTGGCTCTTTATCTGTTACAAGTTCTGCAGATTCAATCTGTAAACATGCACTGCTTAATTGCCAAAAAGACACACAATTAAGCAATTTTCTTCTGGCCAAAGACACAGAATGAGTTTAACTAAATACACCTATGCAACAAAATGTATGGAAAACCTCAGAGGTTGCATGCTGACATCACACTTCTTATTTCTGGCATTGACTCTGGTTAAACCATGCCATAATTTTCCATGAAGACTATCAAGAGTCACTGACCTGTTGGAGATTCTAGCAACAACCCTCAACAGTGGCCTTGTTTGGGAATGTTTGATCAGTACATTTTATATTTTTGCTCCATTTTGGTCTCCACCATCTCTTATGGACATTTTCTGCCTACTTAGCCACTAAATTCTCCAAATTATGTTTATGCTGACGAGGTTACCAACTGTGCCTCTCTAAAGCAGGTAAATGATATATACAGCTCTTTCATTTATGTGCTAAAAACTATACAAGTTTCCACTAGAGATAACCAAGCAGCAGAGAAGTCACAAAAGGCGCCGTTCTGATTAACATGTTGACCTCATTGTCCTCCTGTTTGGTATTGATTTTTGTCAGGCTGTGACTTCATTGTTCCTAAACCCTGATAGAGTCCCTGACCTGAAAGCGACTCTTGAAGACGACAAAACTGATCCAAAATGGCGGCATTTTTAATGGCCTGTTGGTGGGAGTCCATTAAATCTCACTGAGGGAGGCTCACGGGCAACTGTGCCAGTCCTCTGGCTGCAGGCTGGACGCTGGCAGAGGTGGCTTGTCAAACACTAGACAATACACACAACAAGGGAGGACAGGGAGAGATTAGCAGCCCGCTGGCTTGTTTCTGCTGCTGCAGCCCGAACAACATCAGTCACACTGGCTGCCAAGAAGAAAAGACTTTTATCAGGGTTTGTCTTTTTTGGTTTGGCCCTTTTTTTATATCTCTGTATTTCAACCAAATATCAGCAGCAATGTCAAGTAAAGATCAAACTGTGCTGTGTGACATTATGTAGTCTGTTGTAGCCAGAAAGTTGTACTTTGAAGATCTTTGGGAACATTGATGTACTGTGGCTGTGTGGTGTCACTTTTGAACTGGCTGTGTATGTGCAGAGCTGTGTTTGGTATGCTGCTGTGTGCAGGATTTTCTTCATTTTAGATCACACAGGACAACTAGTTTGTTTAATAAAAGCACTCCTACTGATGCTTATATAATTTAGCAAACCATTTTTTACGTTGTAGGCTTTTTTGCTATACAATAATGACAGAGATGATTTGCAGATACTTTAGGGGGCTATATCTTTATGATAAAGGAGCACCATGGATAGATTCAGAAACAGGGGCACTGGGGAAGGACCTTCAAGTCAGGTTTGAACCTGGGCTACCTGGTGGTGCAATCTAACTGTTATGTCATCTGCCATCACCCCATAATGGGGGGCATTCTTTTCAGTGTTCCAGATCATTTGTACCAGCTCAACACAAAGATACTTTAATAGCTTTAATTATTGTACTATCGCCTTCCTCCCCCTTATGTTTAAGTCATCACATCTGATGAGTTGCACAGCAAACACCTGACGCAGGGATGTGTATTTGGCACGTAGAACTGTCTCGTTCGTGACCGACACATCATCAGCACCTTGAGAGCTTTTGCTTTTAATTATCACGTTTCATCATCTCGATCCTTGACAGACTTTTTTCATTATACTCAACTGGTTAACAAAATTTGCAAAGTATCATAAGCAATATGCAATTCTGCACAAAAGCTGCTGTATTTGTTAAGATATTTAAGAACTAGCAATCCATTCAAACCTGCTATTAGGGATTTCTCAACTGCTAAAAATAGCATTTATATATGACTGAGTAAATAAGTTGATATAGGGATCTTAAGCAAACTTTTTTACACATCCCATAACAACTACATCATCAAATTGACATCTTCCTTTTGGTCATTTAAGCCAGGCGTACGCTGTGCGATTTTAAGACAACCATACGACAGTCGTTGCAGAATGTCAACTCATACTAAATCACTTACAATGCACGACCATCCCACATGATTTATGTGCTCACACTATATGGTCCGATGGTCGTCTCACACTGTGCGAGTGAAGTTTGAATGGACTGTGACAGAAATCCACAGGAGTTTCCTTTTTAAAAAGTCATACACTGAGGGTGAAGTGTTTCCAGTCATATCCTATCTCTCTCTCCTTCTCCTGCTATCTCTCTCTGTCTCACACACACACAAACAGCATCAACATCCATTTCAGCTACAGGTCTGTAAGTACGAAAATTTCCTGCTCGTTCATTTCCTTCATCATAGTGGGGTGCATCAGGAAGTCATTCCAGCTGTTGTCATGATAATTTAGGATGTTGTCTGACAGCTTACAAAAGAAAACAATCCCCCAAAGTTGTTTTTGCTCTGACTGTGAAGTGTCTGGACTCGTATGACCAAAATATTAAACATGCCAGAATTCCAAACAGTATAGAGCAGCTTGGCAGGTTGTAATTATGCCGTGGTCGGTCGTCGTACCCCCCTGTACACAGCAAACGATCCGACTGAAAGTCTGCTCGACTTGAATGAAATAATTTGTGTCTTTATATGCTTCATTCACCAAACTATTGACAGGATTGGCACTGCCTGTCTTCTGTTTGAGCAGGTTTGTGTCAGGGTTATAGAGCTTATGATTGAAAGCAATAATATGAAATCCAACTTGAGCAATGGCGCTGACTGCCACAGAGATTATTAACAAGCTAAAACTTTTAACAAATCTCAATCTGGCCAAGTGAAGCTGCAGATTCAGGTGATAAATCTTTGTAGCTTCATCAACCAGCAACCCTTCCATATCCTCAAATTGTTCTCACAGTATAATTGCACTGAATGCACTGTTATCACAAGAGTAAAGTTTTTGGCCAAAATGGATGCCTTGTCCTTCAATATAATAAAGTGAAGGTTAAGTAGTCTGAAGCTTTCAGGTACCTGATTAAATTACACCTGCTGATAAACACATAAAATGCGTAGAGGAGGTTCTGGTTTACCTTCATAGATAATGTATGGGGACATTTATGAGGCCTTGTTTCTCTGGAGGTGCATCCACAGAGAAATCAGAGGCTCTGTGTGATGAGAAACAGGAAAACAAGCAAAATCTGCCATGCTTCTTTGATGAGAGGGTGAGAAAATCACGAGCAGAGGTACACAGGTGCCCCCATCACATAAATATTTATCTGACAGGTGAACTGAGTCAGGAGAAGAGACGGTAAAAGCTGCACTGTTTTTGAAGATTAAAGTGCAAAACACGTACACCGTTTTAGGAAGACTCTAATTACCGCGGACTCGTATCGTCTGCCTGGCATGCTGGTTATGTTGAGCTTTTTTTGGCCTCTTTGAAGAAATGTTTAGTTTTTGCAACAGTGCAAATCCTGCCGTGTTCCAGGAGGCTGTGTTTGGACTCTGCAGAGGTGCAGGCTTCATTTTTATGGAAACGCAGTAACACTGTGTTCACTTCTGCCTCACTGCTGATGGACACCACATATGCGGCCCTGCTTGTGCTTCATCTATCTCATCTTGTGTGTTTGTAAATACTGAGAAATCACGTCTTTGCGTGATTTTAGGATGTGAAGAGAAACTGTGCACAGAAAAGTAGCTTATCTCAACTTGTTCAGTCTCCTGTTGAGAGCGGGAAATGCAAACCATAGGAGACAGCGAGAGGATGGACAGGTGCAAACTCATAGCAAAGTAAGAGGCTCGACATTGTGTGTGCTGTCCCCCTGCTGTGCTGCTCCATTTCTAAAAGACTGTATCTTTTATTCAGCGTAAATGCGGTGTGGGCTGAGGAGACTGGTGCATTGTGTCTGAGATGGATGGATCCCGATAGCGGCAGTGTGAAAAGCAATGTCTGCACTGAATGGATTCCCTTTGTTGATCTCTTCCTCAATTTCTATCTCTGTTCTGGCTCTCCTATCCTGCACTCCATCTCTCTCTCTCTCTGCTGCAGCCATTTTTCTTCCACAACTGTAACAACACAACGGTCACCCTCCCCAACCTTTTCTAGCTCTTTTTTTCCTTTTTTATCTTCGGTGTCCCCTTTTTGTAGTTCTTTTCCGCTCTCTTCCTCCACATATCCAGCCGCGGGCGCAGAGATAGAGTAGAAGAGGACGGCAGAGTCAGATTTGCACGAGGAAATCTAAAAAGACAGCTGGCTGGATTCATCACCTGCTATCTTGACAGTTAGATGTATGACTGTGCTACATCCTCCATGCAGTTAGAGTGTAAACTGCTGCATATTTTAAAATGCACACACGTCACCATTTGTCTTTATGCACAGCACACTATGTCTTGAGGGATTTCCCTGGCAGTGAACGCCGGGTTGTTCCGAACTCCACTGGGCCCGAGAGATGAGATAGAAAAGTAAGATAATGGATGTTTTATAAAAGCTGTTACTACAAGAGTCTTACAGGAATGTTTGACATTGGAAGTCCATTATGAAAGACAATCTCCGCCACTTGATTGTTGTTTGTGTTTTCAGCAGGGAGCAGCTAATGGCAGCTCTTCACTGTGTGGCACAGAGGTGTTAAGAAATGGAAAGTCATGCAGCGCTGAAAGGGCCAGAAGGTGATTGGTGGATTTGCATGAAGATTTGTTTTAAAAAGACACAAAGTCATCTTAGAAGAAGAAATCAAACACAGTTTCTTTATCCAGTGTTAAGAGAGTTTGTTAAGAGACAGCTTTTTTCACTCTTCCCTAATAAAATTAAGGTCTTTTCTTGTTTATAGTGTAATTAAAATAACATTCAAGTAGGGATGGGTGATAACGACTGAAAATCATACCTTGATATTTTGTGGCTGCATGGTGATACATAAAATATAGCACTGTGCAGAACTTTATAAGCTGTTTTAGCCAAAACTTTAAGGCTTAAGTAGGGAATGCAATGGCGAGTAAGGAGGACACATGATTTGTGGCTATAAATATTTCTTTATTAGCAATTATTAATTATCATTCATGCTGTTATTTATGTTTGGCTGTTCTGGGATCTCCCTGCTCTTCCATGATAAGAAAGGGCCGGTACGAAAAGCATAAGGCAGGAAGACAAGCAGCAAAACCTCAGAGCAGAGCAGACACCAGTGACAACAGATTAAGTCAGAAGCAGAGTGAAGGAGGAGCTGGGGTGGAGGAGCAGGTGTAATTGGCTACACAGAGGGTAGCCAGGCAAGAGCAGTTTAAATAAGGCAGCTTGAGAGCGATTAGCCAATAGCATGCTTAGAGCAATCAGCTGGCCGTCAGCTGAGGGCTTGTATGAGATCAGCTGATCTCGATTAATACTGAAGGATGACTGCAGATGTCAATTTGCTTTAAGCTAACTCTGGTACAATGCATCAAATGGAAACATTTATGTTTTTTATTGTACATGGTCCCTTTACAAATAAATAAGGGAAATTTTTGAAGGAAAATGAAAGATTTTTTTCCAAGCAAATCACCAGGGCTGAAAAGGCCCAGACAAAAGCGATGCCATCAAGCTTGATCTTGGCTGCTGAGTGACACATGTGACTCTGCACATGCAAATATTGGCCAATTATTTGGTTTTTATTCCATTCATCCATTCATCCATCCATTTTCTTCCACTTACATGGGGTTGGGTCGTGGTGGCAGTAGGCTAAGCATGTCAACCTAGACATCTCTCTCTCCAGCAATGTTTTTAAGCTCCTTCTGGGGAATTCTGAGGTGTTCCCAGGACAGATGAGATATATAATCCCTCTAGCAAGTTCTGGGTCTACCCCGGGGTCTCCTTCCAGTTGGAAGCTCTTGGAAAAAAAAAAAAAAAAAAAAAACTCAATAGAAACTGTTATGAACTGTCAAAGCTAAGTTGTCCAAATTTTATGTGCTCCTTAATCTTAAATAGCACGTTTTTCAGAATGCATTTGGGTGGGGCTTGTTCAGGCTGTGGTGGGGGGCCTTAATATAGACTTATGGGGCCCATAACTCCTAGCAGCACCCCTATTGGTAGTACTGTAGCATCTACCATTAAATAATTTTCTTAGTAACTAGAAATATGCTTGTTTCTAAAATGTCAGAAATTGCAAATAATGTTCATCATGTTATCTCAGAGCTGTACATTTTTTGCAGTTTGCTTACCCTAACCGTTAAACAACACAAAACAGCATTTTTTTAATCACTGAGTACAAGGAGAAGCAGCAAATGCTCACAATGAATTGATATTCCTAAAGAAAAATGTCTGAAATGATTAAGTAGATATTTTAAAAGATTGCAGAGTTGTTTTTACTTTGAATAACTGGCCAGTTAACCATCTGTTCTGATATCTGATTACTGAGTACAACTCTGATTGGCAGTTAAACCTACCTTAATCAATAACACAGGTAGTTTGCATCTATTGATCGTGAGTAAACAAGTAGATGGTGGTCAGCACGGTCTCTGCATGTAAAAGATGGGGGGAGTATTGAGTGGAAGTGAACCAGTGGACTTCTGTAGACTGGGACTGCAGCAAAATGAATTTCATTTAGAAAGTCAACAGTCCAGAAAATGGTGTTCTAGGAAAGGTTTGCTTTGTGGCATGTGGGGAAACTGTACAAATTGTAGCAAACATTTAAAATGATATCATTATTATGGTGGATTTTGTGAGGCTGGATGTGTATATTTTGCTGCAGACTTGGTCCATTTGTACAAAGTCTAACCTCAGCTGTATAGTTGTGCAGACCTAATACAGAACAAAACTCATGAAATTTCAAACATTTTTAAAAATGAAACACCAGTATAACATTAGAACAGTCTATGTAAGTAGAAAACACATTTGCAGTCTGGTCACACGCTCATACTGAACACTGAAGGGTAAAGGAAAATGAATGTTAAAGATCTTCTTGAAACATCTCAAAGATCTACCAGTCGGTCATTATCTCCAGGTTGGTGACCCCTGCTGTAAAACTGCAGCCGCTTCAATTAGACAATACAGCATGAGCTTATGAGCACAAGTGGGAGGACTCCTCAGTGTAATGTTTACCTTCAGCTCCTTTGCTGCTGCGTGTCAACAGGTAGGAGAGAAGCAGAAACTGCAACGATGCTTTAGGATTAGGTTAATTTTAGGTTAAGAAAATCAGAATACTTTTATGAGATTAGAATAGTTTCATGAGAGCGTCCTTAATAAAAGATTACTTGAATTGCAAAACTAATTTGGTGCATAAATCATTACAATAAAACAGTTCCTAACCTGGGGTCTGGTCCCTTCTGGGCGGTGTGCCAAACATCTCTGGGGCTTGTCTTCTCCGAGGTTGTCAAATAAGAGCTGCATTTATTAAGATGGTAGGTTGATTGGTTGGTTGATGAGCTCTTATCTGACCAAGATCTTCTTAGTCGGGTGGTCAGGCACATGCGTGGCGGGAGCGTGCAGCAGTTAAAGTGAGAAATGAGATGTGTGCAGGGAGGAGTGTGCAGCACCGGGCGATCCAGATGGAGAGATGGACAAACACAGCAGTTTAACTTAGAAATAACATATTTTTAACTCGACACAAAGATGCAGGCTTTTTGTTTTGAAGTGGCGCTGCTGTCTCTGCTCTGCCCTCTGTATCGACTCCTGCTGCCTGTTTGATTCACAGGTCAGCAAATAGCCTACGTTGTATTAAGTCCCTTTATCATCGGGCAGTGTTAGTGTAATGTTACAGACGGTTAGAGAGCAGGAGAAAGACTACATGATGCCTTCTGGTCCTTCAGTCCCAACCTGTTGTATTTTTTTTCTCACTTAACCTTGCATGCTGTCTGATATATGCTTGTTACACAGCATGAACTGAAACATGAGCCCTGTTTATAGTTATCCTTATAAATTAAGGCAACAATGATCTGAGCTTATTTTGTAGGATATATGGCACTAAATAGTTACTGTGCTGCAATCACAGAAATTATATGGTTAAGGCTGGTGCATGCTGAGTCAGCTATTATTTCAGTACAGCATAAAGGTTGAAAACAATGAAATGCCTCAATGAGTTTTTTTTTTTTTAAATAATCCAACAACCAAGCGACTGATTGCTGCCTAGGTATTATTTTAGTCAACCGTGTTTTTCTTTGGCTGACTGCAGGCTTACTAAACCATCATAAAACTCTTTAAATCACTTAAAACTCTTTGGGTAATAACAAATATGTGTAGAGCTTTTGTCTTAGATTTTCTATCAGTAAAATCAATAAAATTGATGATGATTTTTGACAGCAATGATTTACCCACAATACGTGACAGTAGAATTTCTGGTTTCATGACGCTACAACTCTTAGCTAGCTTTTTTAATTGAAACATTTGTTCAAATATCTCCTTGACACAGAGCTATTAAAGAAGCAAAAAGAAGCATCATAGAAACGCAAAATCAGTTCAGTCCTCTCACGGGTGTTTAAAACTCTTTGACTGCTGTGCTTTGAGTTTACAGTGTTTTTATTAAGCGGCTCCATTTCAGTCTGACAAGCTGGCAGCTCTCTGAGATTATATCCGAGCACAGAATCTTTATACTGAGCTGTTTGTACATCAATAACCCCTCTGGACTCACACCCTCTTATGCCACAAACGGAAGCAATTTAATCCATCAACTGACAGAAAAATACAAGTCAAACTAAAATAAACACATCAGCCGCTGAAATGGGAAGCCTGTCTGCTTTTTCAGTTCTTTATGTGTTCTTTAATGCTCCATCTTTGGGTCTGTTTGAATGAAAGAGGAACTTGTAAGGGAAGTTTTAAATGCATAATTTAAATTTAAAACGTGCCAAAAATTTGATGAGGCCCCCATAAAAGAGCGACAACAGACTGAAGCCACGCCCGCCTCTTAATTAAAGCATTACAGCTTCGTTAATATTACACACAGCCTCCGACCTTCACGCTGCTCAGAAGTTCAGGCTCAGATCTCTGAGGGCCGATGAGAGACGGGAGAGGAAAGAGCAGACAAGGACACTTATCAGTCACTGTAACTAAGTTTCCCTGTGAGTGTCTGTGAATATATGTGTTAGCCTGTGTGTGAGGGTATTTTATATGTGCAGGCACGTGCAGAAGAGAGGGGCGAGGTATCAGTCACTGTCACTGAGCACTGCAGTCTCTGGCTCACGTCCACAAAGACACACTTAAAGTCCCACATGGATGCACAAACAGAGAGGTGCGAGATGCATAATTCATGGAGTAATCAAAGGCAGACAAAAGCCACAGTCTCTGAGTCGGTGGGCCCACCAGGACTCAGTCTGACACACGCAGACGGCAACACTCCATTCAAGTAAGCAGTGTTTCCGATCAGCCAGGCGGCGGCCTACAGAGGCTAACCACGAGAGCAAAGGATGTGAATAAAAGGAAATGATGAAGAGAAAGAGAGGGAGAGAGAGCGGATGATTTTTCAAACAGCCCCTTCACTTCCCTTCTCTGCCTACGGGCCCTCTCTTACAACTTCCTCTCCCATTTTTTCATTTAAAGAATAGTTCTATCTCCACCAAAAGAGTCAGTACAGTAGAGATAAACTCCCTCAGCTCACAGGCTTTAACTTCCTCATTCATGCCCCTTAATTTTCCTCTGTACGTTTCCTCCAGAGTATGGAAAGAGAAAGGGGTTTTGTGCAACGTATAAAAAGGAAGAATTTTGAGCTGCGTGATGCATTAGTCTTTTATAAGATGAAGGCTGCAACAACTGTCTTGTATAAGGAAAGCTGGAGAAGGTGGTCTTAACAAAAACAAAACTCCTTCTAAAATTGGCATTTTGCCCTAAAGGTTAGCAAGCATCAAGACTTATCCCAGACTCAGGCTTAACTTTGAAATCTTACTTATAAGGTGGCCACAGCAGCCTTCTTCCACTCACTAAACATGGCAAAACTTTGGCTCTTTCCTTAATAATTCTACTTCCATTTTTTTTCCTTTATCTCAAGTAGGCACTCCTTACTGGTCGTCCAAAGAAGCTAGCCAGCAAATTCAGAACCTTTTTGTACGAGAACAAGTGATAGAGAACACATCAGCCTTCTTTAAGCCACTGTGCACTGACCCCAGGGTTTCTTAAGATCTGTTTTACTTGTTTACAAGGTTCATAATGGTTTGGAACCAGCCCATGTTGTAAGTGCTTAGTCATTACATAACCACTTCATGGCCTCTTAATTTTTTTGCAGAAAGTTTTCATAATAGAAACAGCAGAAACTGAAAAAGGACAGATCTGTCTTGTTAAACTTTGCAACCAAATTTACAAGAGATTTAATGAATTTAATGCAATTAATCAAAGTAATTTGATGTTTCAAATTCAATAATTTTGCATTTTAAAGCATTCTTTAAGCTCATATTGATAACATGAACCAATTCTTACTAATGTCTTGGTCACCAAATAAATGTTTACTTAAGAAATATTATGTAATAGAGTGCTGCACTGCCTCACCAGTACAGTCTGAAACCATGACTCACACCTTCAAAACACTATTTCATTACAATTATTTTGTAATTGACCAGGGTACCTTGTTGCAGTGTTGCAATAAATGTCTCTGCTTTCTGTGGTGGAATCCATAACATTGATTTAAAATAGCTGTGTGATTCATATTTCCATATTTCAAGGTAATTTCCCACAGGAAACATGAAGGCAGTGTGAAGGAGTCCTGTCCTGACATGGGCACCAGCTGTAGACCTGGAAACTTACCATCAATAAAGACTACTTTGATACGATGTAAAAAGAGGAACAATGACCTGCAAATAAATCCATGGTATAAATGGTAGTCAAAACTGAAAAACCGAGGCACTGTGATGTAATTAAAAATTCTCTATTTAACAGGGATATCTATGCTTTTTGACTCCAAAGCTTCATCAGGACATGATAAGCAGAAAAAACAAGTGTTTAAGAACAGGCGAGGTGTCATGTGACACAATCACCTGACAAAGGTCACCCCAACATCAAAAAGACAAGACAAAGATGAGTCGGATTTGTTTCCCTCCTGCCATTATTAGAAGTCCCGCCCCTTCTTGGTTCTGATTGGCAAGTGATGGCAATGGGATTTCGATGCACACAGCACTGTTCCAAAAGTTGCACAGTTTCCAATGGAGAGCGTTTTAAGCGCGGCGACCCAGGGTGCTGAGCGCTGAGAACATTGAACTACAATGATTTTGAATTGAATATTAGCACTGCCTGTGAAAAAGCACCAGCTTTGGACACAGGCCCTAAGGGTACTTTGCTTCCTGTTTGGATAAAAACCTACTTTTATTTTGAAACAAACCCCAGGAAGTTCTTGTGAATCAATGTCAGTTATGACATTAACCACTTTAAAAACCGTCTATAGAAAAGTAAATAAGAATGACTTCCAAGAACAGTAAAAATGGGACATGTTTGACCTCATAAGGTGCAGATTACTTAAAAATTTTCCACTAAGCTGTCTCTGAGTTTTTGAGCTAAAATGGAACATTGAAATGTTAAGCAGGATCCTTATTTTCCTTTCCTGAGAGATGAGGATGATACGACAAGTAGCATTCAGCTGTTAGACCTTGAGGTAGCTCAACTGTCAAAAAAAGCATGTGATTTAAGCAGTTTTAAAAACATCATTCTCCCAATAGACAGCCCTAATGTCTGTTGCTTTCCTGCAGTTGGCTCCAACTACCTTTTAACGGTTTATTGTTCATAGCATAATCCTGTTCTCATGATCCAAAATCAACAGCAGTGCTCTGTAGAAGTTGGTAGAATTCAAAATTGTGGAGCAGATCTTGGAGGAATAACTGCCATATGGCAAGGATATGTTTATGCCAAAATAGTCCTTTAGTAAAAAATAGAAGCTACTTTAAGGTCAGTCATAACCAAGTGCTGGTAAAGCTGCAGTTTCTGTATACTTTTATCTACCTGCTACTGATGAAGTTAGTCTTTATGGTGCCTGTTTATTCATTTCAGTGCTTGGTTTGTAAATCTGTTTACTTGATTTAATTTCCCCTTTGTATTCATTTTTGTTAGGGTTACATATTTTTGTAAATCACTTTATTCTAATCTCCAAACTTTGATGACAGTATGACACTGATAGAAAGTTCATATTATTGATGTATTGTCATCATAAACATAAACAAATGGGGAAAATAACATTTGGCTGTGATATGTTATTGTATAATGGTTGTATAATGGTTTGAGGTAAGAGCCCAAGAAGAGACATCCCAATTCTTGGGTTTGGGAGGAAATAGATGTGTGTATGTGTTTGCATGGTGCCACTCTCTCTCTCGCTCTCTCTCTCCCAGGGCACGGCTGTAAAAAGCTCTTAAAGCTTTCATCTCTGTCTTAATCCAAACCAGTGTTCCATTATTTATTTATCTGCCAGAGACCAGAAATATCCGCTAAGATCTGCCCAGCTTCGACAAGATGAGCCCCGGCCTTGCGGTGGGTCTCTGGGCAGAGCGGTCGCACACAAACACAAACAAACACACACACTAATAAATGGGAAAATGAGCACACGGGTGTTAGAAATAGACACTCTCACACAGAGGCACACACCCTGTAGCGCTATCAGTAAACGACTGGGACAGCGCTCAGCCGTCCAGGTAATGCACCTGTGCTGAGGCACCTGATAAATCCCAGAATGCTCTGGTGTTATCAGCCTGGGCCAGATTGAAGAACAAGGCTCTAATCTTTGTGTGTTTGGCTCTGCCAGTCTGTTTGTGTCTGTGTCTCTGTGCTCATGCTGCAGTGCTTCAGTCTGCTGCCGCCTTTCTTTCTGGACTCCATTATTTTTCCTGTTTAAGGTGATGGGCTATAAACTCTCCTCATCACCCATGCTCCCTCGCTCTCATCCCTGTCTCTCTTTTGTCTCTTTAAATTGTCAGGGCTGATACATGAATACGAGACTCACAGCTTCTAAGTTAACTTTTCAGTCTTGAGTCACTCTCACAAGTTTTATCAGGTTTGTTTTCAGGAATTAGCTGACAGTTTTTAGACTATGTCATCCCTGCTAACTGCCTGATCAGTTTGACTGAACCTGGATCAGGTTAGCTGTAGCTGAGTTAAGCATTTAGCAGCTACAGAAGCATCCTTCCTGAGTATTTTGTCTTCCTACGAACAAACAAACAACGTGAGGTCGTCTGCAAAGAAAGTTGAACCAGTCTTCGATTTTGCATTAATGCCTTACCCTGCAATATTTAGTGTTTGCAGATAAATTACAAACAAGGTCACAATACTGATGTTTTGAATTTTAATTGGCACAAACAGAGCTAAATGATGGTAACATTCATTACATTACAGCCTGCTCTGCTACTGTGTGGCGGGTTTGACTTTGTGGCTGTCAGCCTTGTCTACAGCTCTGCAGGAGAGTCCCTCCATGCTGGGTTTGGATTAATGGAAAAATTTTGAGCATGACTTTTTCTGACTGTGTGGAAAACTGATAATTTGACATCACAGATGACAAAGAAGGGCATTAAAATTTGAGTCTGATGGGTTAAATGTAATTTGCATTCAGATCTATCAAGTCATGCATTTGCTGAGTGTTGCTTTATAAAAGTTGAACATTACATTATTTATATTTATTGCATTTCATTGTATTCATATAAGCAAAGCAATTCCACGTTTGCACTGTGACTTAAAGATCCAGAATTGTATAGATAAATTTATGCAAATTCAAATGGATGCTTTATCATTTGTAGGGCAACAATAAAGATTTGCCAACCAAATACCTTTGAATATTCAACATTCCATATACTGAAATCAGAACAGTCCAGCAGCTTATCCATACTTTGGTACCTACCAGAAACAGTATTGCGCTGATTATCAATTTCCGTCTTGTTGTTAATTTTGCAGTTGTTGGGAGAAAAAAGGTTTCCAAATGTGTACAGTCCAATCTGTGATAATTTCATACTGTTTGGCATCTATAGGTCCTGTTCAGATGGTGTCACAGCAGCAAAGAATACCTTGTTGGCGGCAAGTAGTGATTTGTGCATTGAGAAACGCCAATAGGCCCTGTCTTAATTCTTGAGCTACTTTTGTGCCCCAAGAGTAGTGAAATATTCAGGCAAAATGGAATTTAAGAAAAGTCTATTTCTAATACCTCAACCATTTCCACAAAGCTCTCTGGTTTGTTTCAGTCCAGTTTTGCTATGGTTTAGCACATTAAACTCTGATCTTACCTGTGTTTTCTCAGCTAGTGCCCGTCTAATAAACTCCTGCCTCTCTCCTTGCAGTGCAAGTACACATAAACGGTAGCCAAAGGCTGCATTGCAAAATAGTGTCATAAACACAAAGGCTTTCTGGGTATAAAATAAAATGCTTCAGAAGTTTTCAGTAGTGGGTACATTTGAGACAACATTTTTTAGTGGCCCAATTTTACCAAAATCTAAACTAAACTCCTCTGAGAAGTTGTACCCATCTGTCAACACTGTATCGCCTAGTCTAGCAGCACAACCTGGGAGTCCTTCTTAAAGCAGCAATGCTCATTGAAATCACTAGAGGCTAATGCCACTTCTACTGTTTAATACCTCATATGGAACCCAAAATACTGAAATATTCCTTTTAGCTTCGAACCCAGGACCTTCCAATTTCAGGACAACCAACTTTACCTACTGAGGTGCCTACAATATCAAATATCAAAATAGTCATTGATTATAAAACTAAAGTTTAAAACTTGTATCACTTTAAAAACCAAATATTTTTCCTTTACTTTCACCGGTGCCTCTTTGTAATGTAGTACTACTACCAGATGGGGGCTGTAGCACGTCTGAAAGTTGTTTGCTTACTAACATTAGTTCATAAAAGAAGAATAAAGCAGTACACTGGTGACACAGCTGAGGTGCTAATAAACTTAATTTGCTCTTTTTAGCTGAAGAAACATCTGTCTTACTAAAATTGTTTAGAGAATGGTCAATTAGACAATCTATTTAACGTATTTGTATCAAGATAATTTCTTAAATTGAGATTACCAAAACTGACATGTTAATTGCTAGCTCGATAATGGGGTTTCAGTTATGCATTAGCAGCAGCAGTTAGCTAATTATCAGCCTGGCCAATTATCAGGGACAGTATTTGGCAATCATTTAGACTATCTATCTTGACATTCTATTTTACCAGTCAGCAAAAATTAATTGATTAATTAAAACGTGTGCAGCTTTGGCTCTAATGCATGTAAATCTTGCCCCTGGCTCTGCTCTCACACATCACAGTCTCTTTATGTCCAGCTCATAACACTGTTTGATAGTTAGAAGTCTCTAGAATGACAAGAATGTCCAGTTGTCCAGTTACGCCACAGAAAAGGCCCATATAGTGAGCTTTGTTGTGGTGCTAATGGTTTGAAACAATGTTTGTTGCCACAGCTAATGCTGTATCTCAAAGTAACATTGATGCCTGTGCAGTAGAGTTACTTAAGCATCCACACTGCTAATATAATATCTGAATGAGACTTTGTTTTCTCATGCTATTAAACTTCACGTTAAGCGATTATACCTTATGTCAAGTGGAATCTCACAGAACTTGAATGTCTATGATTATCCACACTCTCCGAGCAACATCAACAGCAAAAGGGATGTTTGGTAGACTTGAAGGCTACAAAACACCTTGTAGCTCTTCACCTACATAATGTCAAGTCCTGCATTAGTGCAACTTCAAACTGTTCTTCATCATCCGCTTGATCGTGGCTGTGATTGAGTCTGTTTCAGGGTTATATGTCTCTCTTCACTCACTGATGTTGTTGCCTTGCAAAGCAGCTGAATTTATGCTGTTAGTTTCTTGCAAATTAGTTTGATGTAGATTTATCCCCCTCAGCCTCTCGCCCCACCGTGCCTGCCTGCCTTGACTTTCAGAGAGGATGTTGAAATGTTTCATTGAAGTTATTTTTGGCCACATTACATAATAAGTCTCTCTTTCTGTCTCTTCGCATGAAGTGGTGTGATGCTGCGCACTCGGCAGGCCAGTCAGCACTCAAGAACTAATGTTTGTGTATCTGTTGTGTCAGGATGCTTTTACAAACAGAAGCCGTCGATCAATCACTTCTCGACTGGAGAATATTAGCAAACTGTTGTGAGACAGAAATGTCAGATAGGCGCGTCTGAGTGCAGCTTGCTTCAATTTTACAGCAGTTGGAAACACCGAGGTTTTCTTGGCTAATAGAAGCAGACAAACCATCTGGGTTTGTGGAAGTTTTCCCAGCCGGCAAGTCAACCTGTGAACCAGAGAAGGGCCCAGTAAACACATGAAGTTGCATGCTGTTTGATGGGTTTGCATTAGATTAGCAAGGCTGTTTGATGAAAATGTTCTGCAACTGAGACGCTGATCTAAAGAATGAAGGTCAAACTACTTTTTGAAAAGTTTTTAAGAGTCTTTTCAGCACCAAAAAGGTTGCAACATTTCTGACACTTTTACATAATTAATCTCATATTCTTGCCCAATAATTTCATCTTTAATGGACTCGTGAACTTGTAACTGACTCATGCCTTTGCAGGAAGAGCCAATTTTTCAGGGCTTCAGTACATTTCATGCCACAGTCGTGAAGAATATCAACATATCTTGTTCCTTCTCCTGGTTGTTTACAGACCAAGTTGAAAATTGTTGCCCCAGAATGGAGTTAAAGTCTAGAGACAGCATCTGCAGACATTTGGATGCAGATGTATTTTTAGAGATTAACAGATAGTCATAATGTTGTCAGGCAACAGCAGATGGGATTCGGGATTTCAATATGACCATTTGTCCATTTCTATTGTTCCTCACAGATGAGGCAAATCACAGTTTATTTTCCTCTATTTACTCCCACTGCAATCCAAAACAAGAGCACTTCTGCCACTGAAATTCTGCATCATATATAGAGAGATTTCCAGAGTTTTGGAGGGCTTTTTATGCTTTTATTCAGATATGTACACAGATAGAATCAGAAACTGGGGAGCGAGAGAGATCGGAGAATATCATTAAAGAAAGACGCCACAGGCTGGATCTGGGCCTGCTTGGAGGACAACAGCCTCTGAACATGGGGTGCACTTACAGAACAGTTACCAGTGCCCTGAATTCTGCATTCATATTAAGGGTCAAAACAGCTTAAGATAAAGCAATATATTGCATGATAAACCCGGGACTAGTCACCAGTAAATGGATGAGCTGACATATACAAACAAAGCAGTCACACTCACATCTACGGGAAATTTAGAGTCACTAACCCACCAATCAAAGGTGCACTAAATATCTCTCACAACATTTTCAAATCATTTAGGTTTCTCATGCATGTCTGAATTGATGTTGCTGAATGTTATATTGTGTAGCTAACACTCAGCAGCATGTTGAAAGCCATCCTCACAGACTGAGTGACTGTACAAGAAGGAGAACTGGTAAGAGAGGCCACCAAGACACCTATGACTACTCTGAGTGAGTTTCAAGCTTCAGCAGCTGAGATGGGAGACTCTGCATACAGCAACTGTTGGCCTGGTTCTTCACCAGTCAAAGCTTTATGGGAGAGAGGCAAAGAGAACACCACTGTTGAACAAAACTCATCCAAGGGGGTGAATACTTTTATAGGCACTGTATTTTAACATGTTATCATGGAATAAAATGATTAAAAATTCAGTACTTTTGAGTCACAGTCAACATATCATGATAATATTGTGTTACTGGGTCTCTCTGGACTCCTGCCCCTAACTCTTATGCAGAAATCTGTTTATCGAGAATGAGTACTTGTGGGTTCACTCATGATGTGTTTGTTGAACGTTGATTCACCCCAGGGTGTTGGAGTGGTTTTTCTGCACCAAAGCCCTTCCTGATGACTTTGTTATTCACCCGGAGGAGAGCGGACTCAAAGGGGTGAGGAAAAGGCCAGTGAAAAAGGAGCAGTGGAGAAAGAGGTGTGGGAATGACGAGACCAGGGGGATAAGGTTTTACACCTTCAGGGAGACGGAGCAGTGAAGAAATAAATGAGGAGAAGGTGGAGAGAGGAGGAGAGGAGGACGTGCCCTCTCCTATGTTGTCCTCCGGGCTTTGGTGAAATTGCTTTCTCTCTGACTTGGAAGAGGAGACGGGGGATGGATGGAGAACTTGGCCACAGGCGGTGGAGTTGAAGGGGGGGTCAGTGAGGAGAGAAGATACTCCGGTGATAATTTGCACCTCAATTCACACCTTCAGCATTCTTTCAGAGGGCTGCAGACCTGGCCAGATGATAGCGCTGTCACCTTCAATCAGACCCTGAGATCGCATAAACCTTCCCTGCCATCTGTAGCACCTTGCTCTATCTCTCTCTTTTTTAAGCCAAGATACCCCTCTCTCTCTCTCTTTCTGGTCTTGTCACAGGCGGCTGAACCCTCTTACAGGAGCCCCTTCTTGTCCAAAAAATGTGCCAAATGTAATAAACGTGTGATAGCGCTTGGCTCCTCGTCCGGACCTGGCACCATAGCAGCACGAAGGAAATTATGTTTCCGAGTTAAATTGGTTTCCTGGCATGTGATAAGTTGGGGTGAATTTTAAATCCGTGACCTCATGAAAATATGTCAATCTTCCAGGTGCTATCATCTCCTCCTGTGCCATCACCTCCCTCTCTCTCTCTCTGCTGCTTTGCCCCTGTGTCTTTTCTTCTGGCTAAAAAAGTAAAAGATAGCAGGTGTGGGACACCTTTGCACCCTTACCAATTACCTCACCAGTGTATAATCCTCCTGAACATCACCTCTCCCTTCACACTCAATTCTTCTCCCTCCCCGCTGCTCTCTCTCCCTCACCTCCACCCACACCTTTTTCTTTTTTCTTTTTTTTTTCCCATCTCTTCCCTTCATCCCTGCTTTGCCATTCTGCTCCTTGGCTCACCAATTACAGCATCAGTAGTGGGCAGCTAGCTCCAGTAACTCCCACAGGCTTTTTCCATGCATGCAGGAAGCATGCAGCTGACTGACACGACACAGGGTGTTCTCCCAAAGCCGGCCTGCCACCTGAGGGAGTCTGATAGCCAGGCTCCACTGCAGGCTCAGTGTTAGCAGCTCTCCATGGCTAACCATTCAGCACAGCTCATACCCCTCCTGCTTGACACTTCCCCCAACAAGTGAACACGCTGAAAGGCTTGTGGACAGGCAAACAAGCTGAGGTATGTCTGTGGAGAGAGGGGATTTAAGTTTAAAAGTTTAAAGGCGCATGTAGTAGACTGAAATAGCCTGAAATGGGGAAATTTGAGCTTTTAGAGGATAGTGCATAGATCATGTGAGTGTTTGACAAAGATGACGACTTGGTTCCAGAGGTTCTGAAAAAAATATCTGAAAAGATTGGTAGAAAATTATTCACTGGCCTCTCCACAGTTCTATTTTCCATTCTACTACATTGAAGTTATTCATTTTGGTGCTCTGAAGTAAGACAGGAAAATACACTTTATGGACAAAAGTATTCAGCCACCAACAAGGACTGTAATGCCACAGTATTCAAATACTTTAATATGGAATTGGCCCCTCTTTTGTTGCTTTAACAATGTCCACTCTTCTTAGGTTTCCCACAAGATTTTGGAGTGTTTCTGCTGGAATCTGAGCACATTCATTCTGTAGAGCATTTATGAGAAGGATGGATGTTGGACGAGAAAGCCTGGCACGCAATCTCCATTTCAGCTCATCCCAAAGGTGCTGGATGGGGTTGAGGTCAGGGCTCTATGCGGGCCAGTCAAGTTCCTCCACACCAAACTTATCAAACCATGTCTTTAGAGTTCTTTGTGCACTGAGGCAACATCATGTTGGAGTAGAAAAGGGCTTTCCCCAATCTGTTGCCACAAAGTTGGTAGCATAGCATTGTCCAAAATGTCTTGATATGCTGAAGCATTAAGATCGGCCTTCTCTTTGTGATAAGGGGTCCAAACCCTGAAAACAGCCCCATACCATTATCCCTCCTTCTCCAGACTTCACATTTGGCACAGGGCAGTCAGGCAGGTACTGTTCCCCCTGCGCCCGCCAAACCCAGACACACGCATCTGAACAGAAAAGCATGATCCATCCCGCCACAGAACATATATCCACTGCTCCACAGTCTAGTGTTGGTGTGCTCCACACGACTCCATCTGATGATAGGCAATGGACTTACTGATGTCAGGCTTGCATGCAGCTTCTTAACCATCCCATTCCATATGTACAAATTTTAAATAAAATCCAAATTTGTCATAATTTGGGGGTTTCCCCTGTGTTATGAAGTGGCTGTGGCAAGTTGTTGCATCTTAGTGCCAACAGAGGTTACTAGAGTAGTATGCAAAGTGTGGGGGATTATATGGTAGAACTGAGAAAGCTGGCGCAGGACTGTAACTTTGGTCATTTGTGGACGACAATGTTGATAGATCATTTTATCTGTGGTATAAATGAAAACAGAGGGTGGACTGATTTTTTGAAAAAGCGCTCATGTTTACATAATGTTTATTTAATAGGAACGGGGAGATAGTGAGAATAAGAACGTTTTCACTGTGCAATGCCTGTGGCTTTGTCACATATTTAAAATCAAACTGAATCCATCTAACATGAGCTTGATTTTGGTTTTGATGTGCAAAAAATTTGGACAAAAAAAAAAACAGACTCAGTTTGCCTAAAGTGTGTGACAGTGTACAGTCTGGATGAGGAGAGAGTCGTGCCTTGACAAGAACCAATCAGGCAGAAGCTCAAAGTGAATAAGGAAAATGCAACATTTAAAGTAGACATAGGCTGGGGATGGACTATAATGTCAAGAAGTTATTCCATGATAGCTAAAAAACCATAATTTCCCAGTGCAGGATAACGCTCATAACATACAGTGGCCATAAAGTGCCAGTATTAGGAGCTACAGTGGAATATGAAGGCACCACCATGATTTTAGTTGTAGTGATAGTGAAAAGGCTCAGGAAATGGTCTAGTCTGAAGAACCCGGAGTAGGCTGGGCTAGTTTCATGGATTTAGAGCTTCTCTCTATGTTTTGGAAGATTGACAGTAAAAAAAATCATGTTTAAAAAGAATAAAAAAGGCTGGCTACAATAGAGTAAAGTTTATCTTAAGGGCAGTTTTTAAAGCCACCAGTCTAATATCTAAAATAATTTTTTTTACAGTGCAAAGTGACTGTCTGAGTGCCTGCCAGCTCTCTATTTCCTCTTATCAGATGCATAGAAATCCAAGACACTTTAACTCAGCTGCTGAAGTGTTTTGTAATCTGTGTTTTTGTGTCAAATAGAAGACGATTGTTATCGGTCAAATATTAGCGCCAGAGATTATTGAACAGTATTCTGTGATAATGTGAAGACAGAAGGCGAGGAATAAATTGAATTCTGTCATGGAACGATAAGAGTTTATGGAAAAGAAGTATCAAGTCCTTAGAAATTCAGTGAATAAAAAAAAGTCAAGACTGCTTTTTCTCTGCATCGTCTCATCAGCTGCGACATCATTCCTTGAAGATATTCTTCTGCTCGTCGCGAGGATTTACAAATAAAAAGAGGAAGGGATGGATTAGTTTGATTTGTGTGTCAGTCCCCTCCTACATCCAATCACCTTCTACGCCTTATGTCAGATAGAGAGGGTGCTGCTGGGAAGGCGTTGCAGGGGCCTGACATTAAACAAAAATTAATCCTGACGTGCACGGCTAGAGGCGAGGCAGCAGCAGCGGGGGGAAATAGGACCAAACCCACCCATTCATCATCAAGTGGTGACATGTGCCGAGGCTTGGTCAACATGCCAAGAGAGCCGCTACACTCACTCAAGAGCATGCAAAGATATCCTCTTCTTCTCACCCAGTCAGGTGGCATCTCCTCAGCGGCCAATTGGGATTGAGGATCCATGCAGGAGATGTTGAGAAGGGACTGTGTCAAAGTTGCAGCCTGTGAGGCAAGGCGGCATTAAAATTCATACAGAGCTGGAGCGCCGGGCTGAATGCTGATCACACCGTAGGGTCCATCCTGCAAAACCACAGAAGAAGATTGAATGTGTGTTGCCTACATACATGAAACCATAAAAGCTCATCATGCGTGTTAGCAGCAGAGAAGAAGAAAAAAGAAAAGGCAAAGTGGGAGACGGAGAATAAACAGAGCAGAGCATGAGATCCCGTTATACAAGGCTGTTGTGTCTCTGATGTGGAGCTGAAGCCATGATGGAGAGAGCAGGGAGAGAGAATTTCTATTTCTGACACTGTGTGGGGGCAGATGTGGGCTTGTAACCATATGCTGTTGCTATTTTTTCACTCTGTACATTATGTTTATCATTTGTAAATGCAGATTTTTAGAGGAAAACAATGCAGCTACTTCATTGCCTCTTGCTCCCTCACTGAGCTGTAGGATTTGCAAATTTTCTTGTGCATTTCTTGGCAAAAGAAATTTAGAAATTCAGTTTCCTGCTAAATTTGGTTTCAGTCCGTCTGAAACGTCACTGGGTGTCTGCAAAGCTGAGTGCATGTATGGGAAAGTCTTCATCTCACGGCTGTTTCAGGCTGGGTGCGTGACAGCTGCGTGGTTGCTGCATCATGTGTCACACCGTCACGGCTTTCATACCAGACGCGTATTTTCTGCATGTTGGCTGCATCCTGCCGTGACAGCCCTGTTTTTTTTTTTTTGTTTCTTTGTTTTTACAAGTTTTACCATAATAATATTCCCTACAATTGATCTGATTCATTGTATAATTGAACCATGAAAATTTCAGAATAAAAGCATCCTGTACAAATAGGATGAGTTTCTCCACTGAAATACTGAACCAGTGTAGACACAAGATGTGGTCAGGTGTTGTATCTCCAAGTGGCATTACACGGTCTTATTTGGTTTACGTTTGTAAGAATACGTGGCACATAAGTGGCTGTACATAAGAGAGTTGATATTTTTGTGTGGTTCAAGTTGTGGCCATACTGTCCATTTTGCTCAATTATAATTACTTAGGGATACCTGGTAGGCTTAAGGTCTTTGCACACTGAGTCCATTATTTACTGACGTGTTTTTTTTGTTGTTTTTTTTTCAGGCCATAATCTGAAAATAACATCACGCACCCAACCTTCCACACAGAGTCCAATATCCACATAATACACGGGCATATTACCATATTTAAAAGGAAGTTTCAGTGCCAGGAAGGGAGAGAGGAGGGGTGTTTTTTTAATGGTTTTCTATACTGAACTGGTAACAAGTGTAAAGATGCTTGTACAGGTGTAATACACATCTGCAAAGGAGTAATGCAGCAGCATTTTGGAAAAGCTGTAAACAATATATAGAAGCCTGATTAATACCAAAATAAAGAGAATTGTAGTAGTCAAGTCTGGAGGATATAAAAACATGGACGACTATTTCTATATCTCTGCGACGTATGAATTTCCTGATCTTAGAAATAGTCCTGATTTGAAAAAAACTAGATTGGATGACTTAACATATTTGCTTGTCAAACTTCAGATTACTATGAAAAACTACAAAAAACTAATTATAGGAAATATCAGCCCTTATTAGTAGGGAGACAACAAGGTATCGTCTGCATAACAATGAAATGAAATGTTGCGTTTCCAAAAAATTTTGCCTAAGAGAAGCACTTAGAGAACAAGAGGGGCTCTTGGACTAAACTTTGGGAGATTCCACATAACAGGGGAGCAGAGGTGGATGAGGAATATTCTTGTTTTTCTATGAAGGTTCCATCTGTACGGTAGGATTGAAACCAGTGCTCCAAAAAGATGCATGAGTATATTAGTGTCAGACTGTTTTATAACCAGATTAAAATTCCTCATCTCAGCTTGAATGGCAATCATCATGAGCTACAACCTTTGAATATTTAACTGAATATAATTTACCCAAACTTTAAAAAAAAAAAAAAAAGTTGTTACAGCAGTAGAGGTATAAAAATTATGCAATAAAAACAAACTTATTCACTGCAATTTATCAAGACAAAACTAAAACAACATGAAGAGATAATAAAATGAGGTTGCAGTAAGTCATTCAATAGAGAAAAGCTTTATATTTATCAGTGTGACAAAACAATAGTTTTATTATTTTTATGGCTACAGTGGTGTTAACTGTTATGAATATCTTTGCATAGGGTTTTATATCTAACATTAATATTCTAATGTGCTACACGGCTTCCTGCTCCCCTCTTTCATCTGACAGATATTAAATTGAAAGCTCTTACATGCAGGTCATTTTCTGGGCAAAATCTTTTTATATATATTCTGGAATTGAAATAAAAAAACGGATATGTTTGGGTTCTTGTTAAATCCCCGTTTTACTGGAATTTAGATTAAAGTGACCTTAATCCTTCACCTGACTCCTCCCAGTAGCCCCCCTGCCATGTCAGGAAGCTTACAGGGAGACTGACAGAGAGTGGTGGGATTGATTTCTAGACATGAATTGACGTGTCACTATGCTGACATTCAGAAGAGACGAGAGAATCAGCGAGTGAACTCGTGACCCACTCGGATTTGGCGATGCACCAAGGAACAATGGCGGGGAACGCAGCCAGAAAATCCAACTCCGTCTTTTTTTAATTGTTTGTTTCCATCTGACTAATTCCATTTAAATTTCTCACGAAGCATTTCTCTCTGGGTACAAATGAAACATCTCTGCATGCTCACTGTCTACTCCTCTATGAGGCTGACTAAGAGCCAAATGGCGATGTTCTACATTTACTGTCATACATGAAGAAGCTGCGGATACATTTTTTACAAGACAGCGTGTTTTCCCAGCAGCACTTGAGTAGTTTCATATTTCACGTGTCCCTATTTCCATAAAATGGCTGAAATCCAGCCAGACTTAGATTAATTGGCTGCAGCCGTTCTGCTGCAAGTGAACAACACCATGAGTGGGGTCTGAGCCAAACATATGCGCCATCACATAATATATATACACACTAAGTCAACAAGTATCTCTGAGCCTCTGTTGAGTCAGCTCCTCAAGAATCAACATCGAGTGCTTTGGCTTTTCCCCTTTAAGTGACTCCACAGAGAGAAATAACAGAATGGCACACAGTAAAGAGAAAGAGGGGGAGATAAGGGTGACTGTCACCACCTAACCACTGTACAAGGAGGATCAATAAGACAAAGTCAAATAGTTCTCAGAGTAATCCTCTGAGTCTCTGTTCAAAGATCTCTTAGAAAACAGAGAATTGTCCAGCTGAGAGCAGCAGAGGGGCTTCCACTCATTTGTAGTTAAACTCATATTTACTTTCAAACACTGGAAACATCCTCACTCCTGCTGTCAGGGCTGGTTTTACTGATTTTTAAACCCCAGATAAAGACCAGTATGTGGTTCTTATTCATTTAGCTGAAAGAAAACATAGCAAGTGAATACAACAAAGACAAACTCACAATATCCAAACATTTTTACATGTCTATAAACCAGATTTAACTTGTAGAATAGAAAATATATGATGAATATTTGGGCAATAACTGCTCTTCTGCCACAATTCACAAGTATTAATTACTGAATGCCTTTTTACTCCTGAGTAATCCCCACATATTTCTCCCCACATACTATGACTAAAACTATTTGTCTGCAGCATTTTTTTTCCATGACAAAAACTAGAGTAAGACTAACAAAAATAGATCTGTTGATGACTAAAAGTAGACTAAAATGTAATGTAGTTTTCGTAGTTTCATAGTTTTCATTCAAAATCCATGATATTTCTCTACTTATGGTAAATCTGTCAAAAACAATGCAGCTGGGGAGCAGGCGGCCTAGTGGTTAAAGGCGCTCCCCATGTATGTGGGCGACCCGGGTTCGAATCCGGCCTGAGGCCCTTTACCGCATGTCTCTCCCCCACTCTTGACCCTGTTTCCGACTCTATCCACTGTCCTCCTGTATCTAATAAAGGCACAAAAATGCCCAAAAATAAATCTTAAAAAAAAAAACTATGCAGCTGTATCTATTCTGCCTCCCAGCTGCAGAAAGCAGGGACCCCAGGTTTGGCAGGGTGCAAAGAACACACTACCATGGTTTGGTACCAGATTTAGGCAAGAAATTAAATGCTTGGACTAAAAGTAAAGACTGAAATGTGATGACTTTTTATGGGCTAAAACTAGACTAAAATGTCATAAGTTTTTGTCAACTAAAACTAAAAAGGATAGAAATGACTAAAATGGGACTAAAACTGAAAGACATTTTGTCTAAAGGCTAAGACTAACATTAAAAATAGCTGCTTAATTAACACTGTTTTATTCACTTTTGACAAGGGATGCAAAGATACAGGAGTTGAAATTAATTCTAATCAACTGTAAAAATTCTTAAAAAAAACCCAATCACTTGACCATCTTTGTTAACCTGCTTCATCATTAACCCTTTAACACCAGAGCATCTGGACTATTTTACTTATTTCAACAATAAAAGGCCTAGAAAAGGTACTGTCAGTAAGTCCTTTTGCCCATTTTACCAGAATTCTTTCAATATCTGGCATTTACAGGTGCTGCATGTTGAAGAGTGTTTTAACAGTTTAAAATGAAGAAAAACAAACAAAAAAAGGGAATTTTATTTTAGAATGCCAGTCAGAAAAGGTGATAACCACAGGTTGGCTATGAAGCACAACCTCTCAGCTTTCAGCACCATTTGGATTTTTCAGATAGCACTAACCACGATTATGGTAATGAAAAGTGTGTTTGCCCAAGTGCATCACAAACAACACACTAGATATTAAAGGGTTAAGTAAGATTAATTTGAAAATGAATACTGTTATTATAAGATAACTAGACAAATAAGTTCTTACAAAACAGCCTAGAGGTACTATATTACCATGGAACAAAGGTAAAATAAAAATGTACGGGTGCTTGTCCACTTAGGGCCTCTTGAGTTTTGGATTTTTGGCTTGGCAAAATGTAAACATGTTAAAAATCTCAGAGGTCTGCTGAATTATATTACCTAACAAGTCACCATATAGATATGGAGTGACTGTGGCCCAGAGGTAGAATCTGTCTGTTTAAGTGTCTTTGGGCAAGACATTGAACCCTGAATTGTTCCAGCTGCATGAGAGTATGTATGAATCAGTGAATGGCTGGCATAAAAAAAAGGCCCTTTTTTCAAAATCGCCAACCCAAATGTTGATAAAAAGCTTGTCATCAGTTATAATGTAGAAGAGAATAGTGTTTAAGATCCACTGTTTACAGTGTACCTTTCTCTGAGTGACAGCTGTTACTGGGCTGTCTTCAGCACCACGGATAGCTCCACACTTACACATGGTATCTGTGCAAAAACATAACGCTGCCTGCTGGCCCAAGCCTTGTATCTCTTAAATCGCTGCTTTTCAGTGAATTAATAAAATGCAGTATTTTTCAGTTATTAACATTGAATCGTCATAGTCAACATCTTTTGGACACTTTTTTATTGCTTTGAAACAGGTTAAAACCTACTGACAGATGTAGAGGAAGACCAATAGCACTGATTTATAAAAAACATTAAAATTATGAAATATGAAGATATGTTTTGGCCTGAACAATTAAATCTATGAAAATATGAATGGCCCAATAGTTGAGTTACTGGTAGAGGGCATTAGAGCTACATGTGGTTCCAGAAAATCAGGTTTCTGACCCCTGGTATAAAAGCAGAATTACAGTCCTAGCAGTCTGAATGCAGACTGGTAGGCCCAGAGTTGGCAGCCCTTTCTGGCATTTGCCTAAAATCAGATGACCAATCACTGGAACGATGGGATTATCTAACTCTGATAGTTGACGCGCATAGCAGTTGCTACAATCAGTGTGTGTATGTGGTATGAATGAGTATGAACGGGTATAAGCTGTGGTGTAAACACACTTGGAGTCAGGTGACTAAAAAAGCACCAGCAAAAGTTAAAGTCCAATTACAGTTTACTTTTTAAGTCAGATATATTTGACAGATTTATCAGCAAACACAATAGTAGAAAACCAATTATTTTCTGCAGATCTAATTTTGATGTCTTCTTAAATAAAGCAGCGAACTTGCAGGAAATTAAATGTCAGGAATTTAACATTTTTATGAGAAATTACAAGAAAGGGTCTTGGGGTTTCTTGTTTTCTTCAGTCAATCCTTTAAATAAAGAAAAGCAGCAAATCCTCACATTAAAAATGCAGTAACCTCAATTTCTGTGGCTTTTTTCTCTTAATTTTTCCCATTAAATGGGTAGCAAAAACTTGGGGGAAAATAATTTAATAGAGTTTTTATTTCAGCTTCAATGGAAATGTTGGAATGCAATTAGCTGCATGTTTTGGAAGTCAAATTATTTTGGAGCTAACGTTGAATACTTGGCAAGAGATCAGAGCAGTGTATCTCTGCAGCTCAATGAGTTTCACACTGACAACATTAAAAATAATCTCTTGCATGCAGTTTCTTCTCCTTTGCGACAAAAAAAAGGCACCGTTGAAATTTATTTAGAAAATTAAAAATTTCTACAGAGACAGGATTAGTACAACAAATGAGTGCAGAAAATAAATGACATCCTTGCACGCCAGAGCATTTTATGTTTCAGGATCTTCATTAAGTCAAGAGAAAAAAATAAAAGGACGAGTAGTGAAGATGATTTTTGTTTTGCAGAGGATTTGGAAGACGCCGGCCTGCTCAGTGAGCAGTAAAGCTCCGGATTTTGACCATAGATAGGAGAGGCTTTGATAGTGAGAGCCATTGTTGGAGCGATCCCATCAGATTGAAGGAGGATAAGCTGCTCGGGGGATGCGACCAGAGCAGAATCTTTTTCGGCGCTGTCATTTCTCCAAAAAGAGGGGATCCATCATTCCTTTGATGATGGAGTTTTAATTATTAGACGATGGGGAGAAATGGGCCGTGGAGAGAGAAGTGATGAGAGAGTTGTCTTTTGGGTATTAGCCCTCCAGATATACAAATGTGTGTAGGAGTGAGTGCGTGTGTTCTCAATAAGATCACTTATCCTTTTGATCCTTCCAGAAGTGCTCAGAGAGAGAGCGAGTATGTTAATGTGTATACTTTGATCTTTCAAGCACTCATTCACTGTTTCTAACTATCGGCCGGGTGATCTATAGTAAGTTTTAAATCAAGACGTCAGACTCTTATGAATTATTTGAAGGATATAATTTGTTTTAGACAATAGAGGGCATGCTTAGCTCAGACGTAATCTGTGTTTACAGATTAGGAATGAGGAAGTCTCACCCTGAAGGCCTTCAACAGTGACCACTGGCTGCATAGGAAGCCCTGGAAAGAGTACAGCTGCTCCCAGAGGCATCAGCACTGATATCAGATTATTTAAATGGATCCTGAGATAAGGTCGAGCCCAAAAGTGAGCAGCTTTAATATTTAGCATCTTCTTTTTCATTAAACGCTTGTGAGTCCACCACCTGACTAGCATTGTCCAATCATGTAGGTTGCACATTTTCTATTCTCAAATAAGTTGGGTTTATTTGCATGGTAAACATCATCAGTTTCATTGCAAAAGCAATGCACACATTTATGAATATAATACTAACAGGAAAAATATTGTTACTGATATCAAAAACTTTCTTCAACTTAAAATTATGTTCAAAAATGTAGAAGTTTGTTGACAGTGACACCACCTCCATCAGAGTCCACAATGTGCTGTTTTCATGAAGCTGTGTAGCTCTTTCTGGTGCTGACTGTTCTCACCATGTGGAGTTTGCTCTCTTGCTGGCTACAGTGCAGTAGATGAGCTCTAAGCCTTTTGTGAAAGTTGTGAAGTAGGGATATTGATAAGGCAATCTTAAATCGTGAAGAAAAAGATGATGTTGATGATCCTTGAATTGGGTTACGTGTACACTCTACTTATTGCACTTCTGTGCTTATATTCCTCCCCTTTTCTTCTCAACAGAGCTGGGATTTTGGCTGAAAAAAAGAGTCTTTAGATTAAGTCCATAAAAGAACTCGATGTTGTTCCAAGGATCTAAGTTGCTGATACTAACGTCGCTGCTCTGTTTGTTAAATGTTGTCCCCTGACCCCTCTAATAAATAAACATCAACATCAGGGCTATATTAGCCTCTTCCTAGAGGCGGTGAGGCTTATGAACTCCATGACTTCAAAGTCTGTCCTCTGCACGTTCACTGCTGTTGGTGCACTTTCCTTTAACATGCTGCTTGGTTTTAACTGTGTTTTTATTTCTAATGGATCTTTATTAGCTGTAATAATACTGGGCTTGGATGGCAAATTTTGTTCGATCCTGTTCAATTACAATAAAGTGAACCTTTATTTAGACTCAAATAAGGTCACTTTATAAGGTCTCTCTTCTTTTTGTATTTAAATGAGGAGTCTTTTCAGTCAAACCGTCACTCCATAAGGTGTACTCATGATACAGTCTATCACCATTTTCTTTAAATGCAGAGTCATGATCTAATTAGGGAGAAAAGCCGTTAAAAATGACATCGCCAGCCTGGTCTATGTTGTTGTAATGAATCCCAGCAGTGAAGTGACCACTTGAGACACACACTGAATAGAGGTGAGTTTTTAACAGTGCCAGGTTGCATGCAGTGGATGACGGTGGCAGCTATTTCTGTGGTAATGATGCTGCATGTCTCAGCATTTTATATTGGCACATTGGATGCACCTGTATAGGACGGAGCCAACCTTTCAGATGAAAACTGGTATTGAGAGTGCATCCTACCTGGTTTTATGGTAGATGAAACTAGCAAGAGGACAGTTTATCAGATCTTGACACTTTTCAAAATCATCCATACACTGGTAGCAGGAAGGACTCACGGAGACCAAGGTCTCTTTTCCAGGGGTGCCCTGCAGGTTGAGAGGCTAAGAAAAATATATATAACACTGTTAAAATGATTGCAGATTGCATTCATAATGCATATCCATAGCAACAGGCTTCTGCTTTAGTCAGTGATAATTGCAAGTACCTTCTAAAGTCCGGTACCACCAAAGAGCTGACACTTAAACTCCCTAGCTTCTAGCTTTGAGGAAACTGGCTGACCAGCACAATGCTGGTGCACTGTGTATGAAAAGCATAGATGTAACTTTAGTACTGGAATAGATTGGCTAGGAAGCCGTTATTCTCTCCCATTTTCACTCACCTTTTTCAGATTCTAGTGTTAAACACAGCTATTATAACCTGCAACATGCTATTCTTAATGATTCTTCCCAATATATTGTGCTGCATCAGACACACAAAAAGCTTGAATTGATAAAAAAAAAAAAAAACATTAAGTGTAAGAAGTAAGAAGTGTTAGTAATAGACCCATAAAGTTTTTTTTTAGGTGTGTTTTCATGCATACATTAGTGCATTCTTCACCCATACATTGTTCATCCCATCTGCCCTGCACTACAGGCCTGATATTATTTGTTTCCAAGTCAAATTGAATTGCTCCAGTTTGTTTTTATTATGATCAGATTATGGCCGTATGGTGTATTGTATTGTTTGTGCTGTGGATTTAATGGTGGTTTTATGTTCCGAGCTTTGGACCAAACAATTTCCCTGCGCAGGATAATAAAGTTAATCTGAATTTGTTTCCGCAGGGGGCATGTAAAACTTTAGTATCATAGATGCATAATATTCGCACATGGTCCAAGGAGGAAAAAAACAAAGAACTACATGATCCAGGTGTTCTGAAACCATCTACAGGACACTTTAACCTTCCCTGCTGGCCGTTGTGTATTTTTAAAGTTGCAGGTCAAATAAAACTGGACCTCTAGCACCAGAAGCTTTTACAATCTGCAGCTAGAGACAGAAGTGTGTCTCCCTCTTGTCTCACCCTCTGTGGGTTCCCATTTCAGGTCCGGCTGCCATGTCTTTGATTGTCACAGAGCGTATCTCTCTCCTTGTCACTATCCACTCTGCTCCCATCTATCTGTGTCTCTCTCCATCCTCTCCTCCATACCCTCATTCTCTTTCTGTCCATCTCTTTGTATTAACATCTCCTCTGCTGGCTTCTTTCATTCCTTTCATGCTCTTTTCGTGCCCTGAATTTTCATGCATGGCGTCCCCGTCGGAGTGGCCCTCATGCTCTGTCTGTGTAGAACAGTGTGCCGGCTGTTAGCGGTGCCCCAACGTCATGGCACATGGCTGCAGCATCCCTGGCTATAAATAACCCGGCCTCATGGTGCTCGGTCCAAGACAGGACAGGGAGCCAGAGGGAGAGCAATCTGCTGTCTCCCTCAAGAGATGCTCGAAGGGGGAAGGTGCAAATATGACTGCTCCCTCCATCCATCTCCACTTTGTAAATAAAATCAGTCTAAATTTAATTATTTTTCCACTGAAGAGCAAACATCAAGTCAGGGTGCCGATCAAGTCAGGCTTAAAAGCTCAAAATAAGAAGGTGTTAAGTATGACAGTCCAACTTTACTCACTTGACTAAATAAATAAGTCAGACTGAATCAATCATGTTTTATTTTTTTGGGCTTTCTGTTGACTCATACTTAAGAATGTGGGAGGTTGCCTATTTTATCCAAATATTTGATTGTCATTATCAACCATCTTCCTCTTTATCCCTGCCATGCTGAATACACAGTTGTTGATATTTAACCTGCTGTCTAGAATGAATCTAATAATATTGGAGATAGAGTTTGTAATCAGCATTCATTAATGGTAGTGAGGAATGCAAGCAAACTTTTGATACCAGAGCTTTTTATGGAATATCCTTCTCTATCATACCATACCATAACATACCATATCATGCCATGCCATGCCATGCCATGCAATAACATACCAAACCATAGGGTACTATGCCATGCCATGCTGTGCCGTGCCATGCCATGTCATGCCATACATGCCATACCATACCATACCATACCATACCATACCATACCATAGGGTACCATGCCATGCCATGCCATACCATACCATACCATACTATACATGCCATACCGTAGGATTCCATGGGATACCATGACATGGAGTACTAATCCACAGGACACTATTGGATATCATAGAATACCATAAAATAGGATATCATAGGATGTCATACCATATGATACCATAGAATGTAGAAGAATATCATCTAGTACCACAACACACGATAGAATACCATACCATTGGATGCAACAGGATAATATTGGATACCCTAGGATACTATGCAATACCATAGGATTTAATAGGATGCTTTGTGACACTACACCAAATGATACTATAGGATGCCCTCTGTTGCCATACCGAAGGATACTATTAGATCACACAGGATGTCGTGGGATACTGTAGGATACAATACCATAGGATATCATAAGATACCACACCATAGAAATGTACAGGATACCAAAGGATATCTTACCAAAGGATACTATGGGATGCCATAGGATACCTAACAAAAGGATACCATTAGATATCGTAGGATGGTATGGGATACCGTAGGCTTCAGTACCGTAGGATACCATTGAATTCTACAGGACACCATAAGATTCAATACAATACGATTCCATACCATTTGTTACACAAGATACCATACCATACCATACCATACCATACCATACCATGCAGTATGATACCAATCACAAACACGCAACATGCCACAATACAGTACAACAAACATGATATACAACATGGTGCAAAAGAGCACAATAAGATAATATGCAATACAGCAAATCTGTTAAGATGCATTATGACATAATTGGATATGATATAAGATACAATATAATACCATACACCACTAAGTTATACAGTAAAATACAATTCATTTCCCATTATAACTATTATTGGTAACTCTTTAGGGTTAAAAAATATAAATGAATTATGAATCCTGAGTTGATGCGTGAGTTCCTGATGAAAATACCTGTAATGCTTGAGTATTAGTAGTATGTCTTGCTTGACTTCATGCAAGAGATCATCATGAGTTACTAATGATTTTATGTCTTTATAACTTAGATGCATTTAAAGGGAAAAGACAAACAACTGACAGTACTGCTAAATTCCAAGTGTTATCATACTTTGTTATTATTAATGTCCCTTCAGCTGCAGATTTACCTTCAAAGACATCCTGCACATCATTAATAACTCCATCCACTGTAAAAAGGCATTAAAACCCAAAAATTGATACACAAACGGTGATGATCCTTGCACTTCAGTTCAAAGCTTAAAGTTCAACTATTATTGCTTTAACAGTCCCCTACTGTCTATTCTTTCCACATCAGTCAGGTGTATTTTCACCAGTCATTAAAAGAAAAGATCAATTACAGTGTTTGTAGCTCCTTTTCCTCCATGTAAGTGTAATTATAGCTTTACTATTTGTTCTTACCTTCCTGAGGGTGAAACCTTGTAACAGCTGGACCCTCCATGTACCCACAGAGGCTCCACAGGTATCTAATGAAAAGACACAATCACGCTGATGTAATTCTAGCAGTAGCACAGGCAACAATATGTTCTATCTTGGCAAAGTGTGATAAAACAAGCACCTGCAGTTCTAACCTGTTAGAAGCAACTTAAAGTAAAAACATTTAAAACTTCGAACCTCCAGCTAATTAAGCTGGAACTAATTGTAACCACTACTCAAGACCTCCTATTGGTATGTCAGCAGTAATTAGTTTGTTTGCTTGAGGGCTCATTTTGCCTTCACCAAGAAGGCATTTTCCTGTGTAGTTAGTTTTTTAGGTAAATTACAAGAAAACTCTTCGCTTTATTATCTTTTTGGGGATGCGAAGCATGAATTGGGCAAGAAATGGATAAATCTGGGACTGGCTCTGACTCGGCAACAATCATGAAACCACCTCACAAACCAGGAAAACTTCTTCCTTCTAAATGTACAATATAATTATTGGATTTAATTACAAGCTACCATGATGATTATGTAACCTCACATCTCACAATGAAAATGGCACTAAGACACAATTAGAACTTTAGAAAAATATATTTAAATATCCTCAAATTAAGTATCTGCCGGATGGCTGGAGGGATGAAAGAAGACATTTATGATGATTCTTGTGCTTATGTTCAATGACACAAATCTAATCTAATCTATAAATGTACACGAGTAGATCAAAAACTGTACTAGAGTCTAATTCCCATTGCAATTTTAATGTGAGATTTCTACCACCAATGACATTTTACCTTCACTATGAATGTCTGAGGTTTAACAGGGGATGAGGTGATCCTCCTCCGTGCCGACTTTGGAGGTCATAACCTAGGCTTTCCAGAGGTGAGAACAGGATTGGAGGAGCCAGCGGGGAGTGCAACACTGTGTATGTGTGACTGTGTAGTCCTGGCCATGCCATGCTCTATTGCGCTTCCACAACATGTGAATGTGAATGTGAATCAACAGATAGGGGTGCCAAATCTCATGCAAAGTCAGATATCTTTATATTGTTTGTCCTTGCTTTGAGTGCCCTAAAAGGCCTTCCAAGGGTCTCATGATTAAAACATTTTTGTACTGAATTTCACAAATCACATCTCGGAATGTGGAATATTTATCATATGTATAGATAATAACCCTCTGCGTTGCTACATACCTCTTTTATCTGGACAGATATGGGGGTTGCACTAGAAGATTTACATATAATATGTGCTAGTAGGGCTGGTCTTTGCCACTGTTTTGTATCTTTCTAGCTATGAAATAGATTCTGAATTATCTGCAAGGTGAGCTTATTCTCTGATGTCATCTATTTGACTCTTGTGGTCAGTTTTGTTTCTTATCTTCATTGAATTATCGACACTCAAAACAGATCTGATTGAGTTTATAAGGGAAGCCCAAGAAGGACAAACAAGAACTGACATTTTTTATCTTCTAATTTCTCTGCCCATGGTTTAAGTGGAGTAGGAACTCTGGGAAATGCATCGACCATCATCTGATGCTGTTTGTAATCTGTTTTGAAACCTCTATTGGAAATCAATGCACTTGTCAAAGATCTGGTAGAATAACCAATCGATGGTTCTTCTAAGAGCTCAGCCTTCCAATCCTGTTTGTCTTTTAAGGATCTGTTTGTGTTGGAGCTCTGCCGTGTGCTTTTCCACTGTGAACTTGTAGGCAGACGCTGCTCTGTGGAGTCATGATGCCTACAGCCAACTGTCACCTTCGTAACATCACACTGCCTCTACCAATGAGTGTTTGCAGGACTGTGAAAAAGTGTTTCTTATTATGTTTTCTCTATAAGCACAGAAACTTGTGATGTTTGTCAGTTTAGGGCAAAACTGATTGAGATGTTCCAGTTTGTGTTCCTCCTGTGGCCATATGGAAAATATAGCTCTGCACATATTGTGAATGCACACTCCATTAGTTGCGGTTCTGTTTCTCTGCCTTCCTGACTGTGGGCGATGTGTAGAGATGACAAACTCTCCTCCTTCTCTGGCAAACCTTCTCATGTTGGAGATTTTTAATTTCTGCTTGTTTGGTTGAACAATAAATCAATGGACAAACAGTAATACACGCAAACAATCTCATGCCTGTTTTCTGCATTATGCTTCATGTCTAAATGTGTGTTTTTTTGTGTTTTCCAGCTGACAGTAACCCCAAGGAGAGCAGCCCCTTCATTAACAGCAGTGATGCTGCTGCAGAGAAGAGCCAGCAGTACGACGGCAAGAACATGGCCTTGTTTGAGGTACGGTCCAGTATTTTACTTACACACACACACACACATTCAGTTGTTGGCATTCACAGTCAGGCATGATCATAAGAAGTAGGATACTCTCTTCCTCATGTTTCAGTGATTGAATTGGGGCTGTGACATCGATTAATGAGGGTAATTACTGTGTGAAGGGCATGTGGGAACTTCAGGTTACAGCAAAAAAACCTTACACTGCCAAAGGAAGGGACTCAGACGAGGCAATTTGCCACAGCTCTGCACAACTGTATTTACACTGCACTCTCAGTGGGATTTCTAAACTAAACAAGAAATGGAAAACAAAATTGGAAAATGAAAAAATTTGCTGTGTAAGCACTTTCTTTGTTGCCAGTTGGGTCTGCAATGAGAGAAGATGTATAGCTAAGAGCAGATTAAAGGAGCAGGGTAACTTACTGTGATCGAAAGAAACTCTTGCCAAGTAATGTCATGGCACCGTAGCTACGCTACAAGAAGGGTCTTTAAAGTATTGAATTCTCTTTAATCTGATGAAAAATACCAACTCCTGCCTTCCTCTTTGTGATTGTGTGCATGCAGGAGGAGATGGACACCAGCCCCATGGTGTCGTCTCTCCTCAGCAGCCTGGCCAACTACTCCAACCTGCCCCAAGGAAGCAAGGAGCACGAGGAGGCTGAGAACAACGAGGCCGAGTCGTCACGTAAGAAACCTGTCAAGGTATGTGACCTAATCCATACTAGGATATGTACACAGGTTTCTGAGCATGCAACAGAGCATGCTTACATGTATGCAGCACATTGGAAGCATTAATACAGTGGGGAGTTTAACTCACTTTATACTATAGGGGTCATGGACTTGGTATGAAGATGGATGGAGGTGTAGCTGCCTGGGAGTGAAGCCAAAATATTTAGAGCTCTCCCTGCAGACTGCATCCAGAATAGATGATAAACCCCACCTCCTTGGTACTAACAGATGGCACATGGCTCAAACTAGAGAGTTAATATAATATTCACACAAACCCAGATGAGTTATAATCATGTTGATTTATATCCCAAGTAATCATCTTTCTGAGTAGTTTTATTTTAATCAGTTATATGATATAAAAAACGAACAGCCTTCATGTTTGAATCCACTGCTCTGCTGACAAATATGGCTCCTTGTAGTGTTCTCAACCACAATAGAAGAGTAACGGAGGTAGAGGAAAACTAACATTTAGTAATATGAAATGCCATGTGGAATATAAGGTAGCAGGCTGATTTTATCTGTCATTACTGATTAAAATATGACATGGTAATTAAAGGTTTTGTGTTAAACAGTGGATTATCTTAGTTAATGTAATCAAAAATTAGTCATTTTGAACCAAAGATTAGATTTAAAAATGGAGTGGCAGCTGTTAAATTGAGCTTGCAGGAGTATTCAGTTAGAAATTAAATAATCAGCTATACCAAAAATCAAATTTACCCTGAACTTTTTTAGATTTTTACTTTGCATTTCCCCGGTAGCTTCCTCAGGTTTGCCAAGCCTAATCACTTGGGCAAAAGCAGGTGTGTTAAATACATGATGTGATCATTCACCACTGTCGTTGAGTGCAGGGCTTTCCACAAGAATTTGGAGGTTTTTTGTGGGAATTTGTGCCCATTCATTTTGTAGAGCATTTATGAGGTCAGGCACTGATGTTTGACGAGAAGGCTCACAATCTCCGTTCCAGTTCATCCCAAAGGTGCTTGATGAGCTCCATGCAGACAAGTGAAGTTCTACACCGAACTCATTAAACCATGTCTTTACAGTGTTTACTTTGTGCACTGGGCTCAGCCATGAAAAGGGCCTTCCCCAAACCGTCACCACATCGCATTTTCCAAAATGTCTTGGTATGTTAAAGCATTAAGATTGATCTCCTACCCCAAACCCTTAAAAACAACCCCATTACACTCCTCCACCAAACTTCACAGTTGGCACAATGAAGTCAGGCAGGTAACGTTCTCCTGTCATCTGCCAAACCCAGATTTATCCATCTGACTGCCAAACAGAGAAGTGTGATTTGTCACTCATCTGAACACATTTCCACTGCTGCACAGTCCAGTGGGTCTTTACAACACTCCATCAGACGCTTGGTATTGGACTTGGTGATGTGAAGCTCACATGAAGCTGCTTGGCCATGGAAACCAATTCTATGAGCCTCCTGCTGCACAGTTTTTGCACCTACCAGTGCCAGTGGAAGTTCCAAACTCTTCAGCTATGGAATCAGTGGAGCGTTGTTGACTTATACACACACCATGTGCCTTGGCAGTCATTTATATGGTCTTCTGCTTCATGGCTGATCTGCTGTCATTCCTAAATGCTCCCACTTTCAAATATCTCATACAGTTGTCTGTGGAATATCCAGCAGTGATTAACCTCCTGAGACCCTGCATGCGCATATGAGGACAAGTTCACATTTTAAAAATTGGAATAAATTCCACTATTAGATTTTTTGCCATGATTTGCTTGGGATGTCTGCAGAATTCCCTTTCTTTTTTTTAGGAATTTTCTAGGGGGCTGCTTTGAATTATTTTGATTTTTGGTACTTTCAGGAGAATTTGGGGAATTTATTTACAAAGTTTTGGGAATTTGAATGAAAATTTCGGTAAGAAATTTCCTTTCAAATTTACCTGCATTTTCCTGAAATTTATTTAGAGACTTTGTAAGGATGTTTGGGAGACTTTTGGGGATTTTTTTCCATGGAACTTAAATAGAATTTGTTTGTAAATTTCTGTGACTTTGCTTTGAAATTTTAGGTGGAATTTGCTTTGGAGTTTGGGGGAATTTGCCATAAATACTCAGAATTTTTCTTGGGGGGTTATTAGAAATGTTTTACTTTTTTGGTAATTTTAGGAGAATTTTCAAAGTTTGGGCAATTTGATTGGAAATTTGGGCAGTGAATTTCCTTGTAAATTTTCCTGAAATTTCATGAAATTTTTAGAGACTTTTTTGTATCACAAATATTATAAATGGAGACTTCATGGCTAGGTACTTGATTTTATACACCGGTGGCAATGGATTGAAACACCTGCATTCAGTAATTACCAGGTGTGGCCAAATACTTTTGTCCATTTAGTGAATCTAGATCTTGATTATCTGTGATGGAATGTGTTAAACTCGCCTGCATATCCTCATGCAATTATACTGGTTTAACCCCACAGTAAAGTTATTTTCTGTGTTTGGCAGGTTATATCTTTTCTATTTGCTATGAAATTATGTTAATCATTCAAATCATAAAAGTTATTTTAAAATGAATCAAGATAGGATTTTTTTTATTCAAACACTTTTATTGAAATAAATCTCCAGGGGAAAATGATTGTTTTTGTGCACACTAAAGCAAATCATCTGAGGCAAACTGGCATTTCCCCACAGATTTTTTCCCCTTTTCCACCTAAACTATACTCTAAATTGTGCTTCCATCAGGAGGACCTTATTAACTGTAAACCACAGTCCTCTTTGGTTTTATAACTGCAAGAACAACCTGTCTTTGATGCATCAGGATGTAAAGCTGGATAAAAGATGATATAATCCATATTCCTACTGAAAATCAATAAATACTGCAGATGATTATGTGACGAGAGCGCTGCAGTAAACAAGAAAACAGTAATGATTTTTTGGGGTCATCGTGCATAATAACTCCTATAATTCATTATAATGCTGCTGAGGTGTTTGTGATCTTTTTATAAACACGTTAATATAATTAAAAAGGTGCTTAAAGGCTGCGTGCTGTTGTCAGATCTAAATGCTGCAGAGGCGTACTCATGCTGCTGCAGCTCCACTTTGACACAGCACAGATTTATGACTACAATAAAAATAATAATGTTACAGTGATGTCTGCAGAAAAGAGGCTTTTAGTATGAAAAATGATGCCTTCTGAAGCAAATCAGCCGCATCAGTGTGATGCAGTCTGCAAAGACAAATCACTTTCCTGTAGATTTACACCGGACGACTAGTTCACCTGAAGAACAGTTGTTGAGCTTGTTGCTAAGGCTCGGTCATTAATGTTTCTAAATATAGACTCCTACTTTCTGTCAGATTACATCATGACTCCCTACATGCAGAGTTTTTGATTGTTTTGTTAACACACTCACTGGAGAGAAAGAAACACTCCACCAGTTTCTGAGTCTGTCAATCATCCTCTGTTGATATTATAAATCCCCTGTTCATGTTACTGGATTGCATCTTAAATGCCACTCACTAATGAGTTCCTTCCACATCATCCTCTGGTATTCTCTGCTGCTGGGTGTTGAGATGCCAGCAGGAAGGAGTTTATTTTTCAGGCTCTCTTCGTCAGCTCTTGATCGACAGACAGGCAGCTACATTATTAATCCTGTGGGGAAATGGTGGTTTTAGCAGAAAGGCGAGATGTGACATTGCAAAAGCAGAAATGAGAAGAGACGCCGATAATGATGACGATAATGTGAGTAATGAAAGAAGTTCTCCTGAGTGAGTGTGACAGGCTGCTAGGAAATGGACTGATTCTCATCAGAACATATTTTAGTCTGACTTTGAAAACACTCTCACAGCAGACTGAGACCATGTGAGGTAAAACACAGTTGAGACATTTGATTGGCTGCAGCAGAAACAGGATGACAGCTTCTCTATGACCTCGCCTTTTTCACTCAGACAGGTTTGGTGTTTTTGTCTCACCTTGAAGCAAATCAATGATCCTAGACGCCTGTGTACCTATCTGTAATGTTGGCTCATCCCACTGTGAAACCAGACTGGTCCTGTTGTTAAAGACACATCTCACAGGCACAGCAGAACTGAGTTACATGTTTATTTCGGCATGTATCTTTCCTCTTTAAAGGATAATCCCTCCAAAAATAAGAGCAAGCAGTCTGTTGCCGAGCAAAACTGTTGAATCATAGTTATTTTATATGTTGCTTGCTCCCTTTGTAATTTGCTCAAAGCAACAGATTAATCATCCACATTCTTTCTAGAATCAAAGCAGGCAAAGTTCTTAAAAAATCTGCTTAATTACAATGATTGCTATTAAATTATCCAAGCAGCCTGCAAGTTATGCAGCATAAAGCCTCAAAGCACAGTGCACCATTTTTGTCCAATTGCCCTGTTTCTACTTGACTTTCTGTTGCTTACACTGACAAAGATGAGGAACATAAGACAGGGAGATGACAAGGTACCAGGAGTGTCTGACAGGAATATTGTTTGATGATCTCTCACTTTTCTCACTCCATCAGTTCTTTGCAGGTGCACGCTGCAGCGGTGCTGTTTAGGACAACACCAAGTGTTCAAAATATGAAAATAATCGCCTCCCAGCTCTCACAGCTAATCCCTGCTTGCATTAAAGCTGATGCACTACGCTGCTGCTGGCAGCTCCTCCTCCACCCTAGCTTCCTCCTTTATAGCATAAAGCTTGTTGCACCCTCATAATGAGATTCATGCTACTATGTATTAATTGCTTTTGAACTAATTTCATTGTATTCAGTACAGATTGTCGTTAATGCATCTATCAATATTGGGGTTTCTAGCTATGCACTCCCTGAAAAGTCAAAGCATGCTGCTTGACTAATCTAGGGAGCATCTTTTGAGCAGAGCCTTCTCCACCAGGTAAAACCATATATTCATTTTGCAATAAAATAGTCAAATGTATAACAAGAGTGTTCCTGACTGAACATTTTTAGGCTGCTTTTGTGTTCCGAAAATAGTGAAATGTTCAGGCAAAAAAGAATGTTTTGAAGAGGTCATGGAGAAACGGCAGCAGGCAGAAATGTAAAAAAGCCTCCATCTAAAGCCTGGACAAACTGTGTCAAACAACTCTTGTGTATGGTCGGTTTTCACAAAGCTGTCTGGTTTTTTTCGGTGCAATCTGGTATGTTTTAGCACATTAAACTCTGATCTTGCCCGTGTTTCCTCAGCTGATGTCTGTCCAGCCTCTCTTGTTGTGACGAGAAATCTGTGCCTTTTAAGAGATGTGGATCATTGGGCTCAGCTCAGTAGAGCTGGTTCTTTGCTCTGCTCCCAAATGGCTCTTCATTTGGTAACAGTCTGGCTTTTTAATTGTAGAATAAATTACAACAAAGGAAGAAGGAAAGGAAACTGGCACTCGAACAGGAGCTAGCTAAAGAACAGTAGTCCACATAAAAGAGCCATTTTGTAGAGAAGGCTCATTCACAACAGCACATCATTACTTGGTTTCTTACCCCACAAGGTTCATCCGGTTAATAGTATATCGCCATTTCAATTAAAAGCATGTTTGTGACGAAATAAGGAGTTTTTTTTAATAACCTAAAGGGCCTCAGCTAGCCTCTTAGCTCAGTGTAAGATGTAAGTTTTTGATTTTGATCGCCTCCATGCCTGATCCAGTAATCCCAGTGTAGGAATCATATTCAATGTATGTAGAGATTTTCTACTTCCTGCCCTCCATCAGGCATTCTCATGTCATCAGGATCATGTGATGGTCAACAACTTACAGAACATGATTGCTAGTTTTTAAAAGTGGATATAGTGATGCATTATAAATATCTATGTTCATGTTTTAAATGATGTGCAAATGCACATCAATAAGAAGTACTGCCTGGTTTCTCCTCTGTAAAACAAAAGCACTAGATGTGATGTATATTTTTTAAAGGGAAAACTTAAATTGGAAGGATGGAGTGTGGAAGTGAGAGTGTCATGTTAAGACACTGCGTTAAACCAGATTTTTTCTGCATTGTTTCAGTTAGCCCCAAATCTTGTGGTCTGTGCACGGTCTTGATTATTGTTATATTTTTCTCAAGGGATTTTATTTTTATTTTGGGCCTTTGTCCCTCAGCGACCAGTCAAAATCAAGAAGGAGCAGGACATCCGATACTAACTTTGGCAAAGGAAAAACCTTCTGACTCATCTTAAAATATCTAAAGATGCCACTAATGAGGTTTAGCACATGGAGCACTTAAAAACAGACCTTGAGATCCCAACAGAGGTTAACTCAATCTGTATCCAACTTGCATATCCTTGGGATTAGGAATGTGGTGAATGTTTTGGATCTGAGATTGTCAGTACTAAAAAAAAAAACACTCTTGATGGAGGCATGCTCTTTGTAGGTGAACAGAACATTTTAATTTTTCATGGAAATAGTTGATTTGTTATGAAATTAACTACTTCTTGGATCTTTGGATCTTTGGCTATTTGGCGACATGGCGCATGAGTGTATAAACTTGTTGAGTAGGCATCTGTACTCCAGACAGAAGTTTCTCACCGACTACTGAGCAGCATAACCTGAGAAGACATTTTGTTAGTTATGACAATGCCATAATTATTCACTGAACTGCAATGAGATTTGTTTTACCCATCATCCTAAGTCTTTTATAGATAAAATGTAAAGCCTGTGATTGCTTGTCCTTCCTTTAATCACTATCATCAAGTTCTATCTCATTAAGTCTAATGGCCACACACTGACATCAACAAATGGCATTCCCATCAGCCTTAGCTGTATAGTCAATTATCAAAGGTTGGAGTGCCAGCATGCTGGACCTGTATGATAAACATGGTAAATATTACACCCATTAAATGTCAGCCTCTTGACATTTAAATTGAGAGCACAGAAGCCTCACTGTATCTCACTGGCTTTAGACTCTTGTTCCTGCTAAGAAATACACAAAGCTATCTCGATGACAAAAGACCAAACAGCACTCACTGATGAAGCCTCATTTGTCAGCTGCATCTGACATGATGAGCCGAAAGCCTCTGGATGACAAAAGTCTGACATAAATCCATTCAAGTGTAAAACATGCTGTTAAAGCACAGTAAAAAATCATTATCATCAAAGGTCAGTTCAGTCAAAGGAGCCAAAAACATTTTCAGACAACATTGTTGACACTCTTGTAGTTGCACTCTGCCAGGCAGGCGCTTTCAGTCTTATTTGCACAGGTTTTTAGATAGCAGCGTCCAGCTCAGTCCAATCCAAATTACTCCTGAAAACATTATCAGCAGGGTTGTCAGTTTGGAAAGAGCAGGAATCCTATTTATAGAGACTGTATCTGCTCTAGGGTGATTTTCACCACTCTCTCCTTTCATGCTCTCTGTCTCTCTTAAGCTATTACAGTGATAAAGGAATGATAAAGCCCAATAAGTAAAAACTGGAACCATCGCCTGGCGGTCACATGCCACCTCAAGGTATACAGTTGCCAGGCAATGAAAGTAAAGTGGTGTCAAGAAGAACCACCAAGTACAGCTGAGTTTGTTTTCAGTTAAAAATAGGGCCGTTGACCTTTACCTTGGGCCTCCAAATTCTTGATTCAGAGTGCAAATTTGTGCAGATTTGGAAGAAAACTCCCTAAAATTTTTTGAGTTATGGTGTTCACAAGCAAAGGATAAGCATGACGCCTACTGACCTTGACTTTGACCTACAAAATCATATTTTAGCCAGTTAGCTCACTTTTGTGGTTGTGTGATTGCCTGAGTGCAGCGCTTATTCAGGGCTAAAATCTTGCAGCTTAAATAGATTGCTGAACTAGGGGGATGTGCCTCATGGGATTTGATTATGATGCATGTCAGGTGTGAATCATTAGGCTCAAGATTGACTGCCTGAACTAGCTTGCAGGCTATACTCCATTAGTTCAGTCAGAGTGGACGTTTTTGCAAAGTTTGAAGAAAATCCCTAAAGATGTCTTTGAGGTATCAAGTTCAAGAGCAAGGGATGAACATGAGCCAAGTGACTTAGGACCTCCAAAACCAAACCCATTCATCCTTTAGTCAGAGTTGACATTTCTGCAAAGTTTGAAAAAAATCCCTCCAAGTAATCTTGAGACATAACTGACAAAAGTGACATAAGGCCCTGTAACTTTGACCATTGGCCTCCAAAATCGAATCACTTCATTCTTGAGTCAGATTGGACATTATTGCAAAGTTTTCAGAAAATGCCTGAAAGATTGAGAAATTCAGATCCTGAGCGACTGATGGAATGCTGCCCAATGACCTTGACCACTGGCCTAAAAATGATGCACTGAATACACTGGCCTTTATTCAGTGCATCATTGTCATAGAGTGCATTTGCTCAAATTTAGAAGAAAATCTCTCAGTGTTCTTATGATATCAGGTCAGAAGTAAGGGATGAACGTGAGGCCCAATGACCTTGACATTTTATCTTTTAGCTGCAAAATCTTATCCTTTTATCTTTGAGTCACAGCGGATGTCTGTGAAAAGTGTGAAGAAAGTACTTCAAAAAGAAACTTACGATACTGCAATCACAAGTAACAGATGAACATGAGGCCCAATTAACTTGACATATAACTTCTAAAATCTAATCTGTTAATCCCTAAATTGCGTAGACATTCTTGCAAACTTCTTGCATCACTCAGTGTTCTTCAGATATTGCATTCTTCAACAAGAGATGAACACCAGGTCAAAAAAGTTCCTCAAAGTCATGTAATGTTAAGCAAGGAATGAACATGTGGCCCACTAAGTTTGACCATTGACCTTCAAAATCAAGCCAGTAAATCCTTAAACCAGAGTGGACATTTGTCCAAAGTTTGAAGAAAGTTCCTCAATGCATTCTTGAGATATTTTGATCACAAGTGATTCTGTAATCTGGGCTGACTGACTTTAGTCTTTTATCTATGAAGTCCACAGTGTGCATTAGTTTAAACTTTTAAAATGATCACTTAGTGTTTAGAGCTACCAGGTCACTAGCAAGGGAATGAACATGATGCCCAATGACTTTGACCTTTTCTCTGCAAAATTATCAACTCATCCTTAAGTCAGAGTGGATTTCGGTTAAAAAAGTTGAAGAATATACTTTGTGTATCTGAAATATTGCTTTCACAAGTAAAGATGAACATGAGGCCCAATGAACTTGACCATAAATCTCCAAAATCAAATAAGTTCATCCCTGATTTAGGGTGGACATTTTTGTAAATTTTGAAGAACATCACTCAGTGTTCTTCGATACTACATTCATCAACATTAGGCCAATGACTTGGACCTCTTCCCCACCATGTCCAAAAAGTAAGCAGTTTCTGTCAGCCCGAGTTGACATTTATGCGAACTTTGAAGGAAGTCCTTGAACAATTGGCCAAATAGGTTCGACCGTTGACCTTTAAAATCAACTCAGTGAATCCTTGAATCAGAGTGCAAACTCAGAAGAAAAAAATAAAGTCCCCTTTAAGTCCCCATGAGATATTGGATTCACAAACAGTTGATGAAAATGAGGCCCAATGACCTTGATCTTTTACAGAGGAAGTCCAGAATTGAACTGGTACACCAATGAGTCATAGCATGTTTTAGTTCAAATTTTGAAGAAAATCCCTCAGTGTTGTTGAGATATCATGAGGCCCCATGACCTTGACCTTGTGTCTTTTACCTGCAAAATCTGATCAGGAAATTTGTGCAAAGTTTAAGGAAAATATCTCAAAGCATGTTTGAGGTATCATCTTCACAAGTAAAGAATGAGCATGAGGCCCAGTGATCTTGACCTCCAAAATCTCATCCGTTTGTCTCTGAGTAAGAGTCAATATTTGCCTGTATTTTGATGAAATCCCTCAGTAATTTTGATGCATCACACTAAGAAAATGAAGATGAGGCCAATGACCTCTACGCTTTCTACATCATACCCAAAATTTAAAGCAGTTTGTCCTTTAGTCAGAATAGACATACTGTATGCACACAGACTGAAGAAGGTCCTTCCAAGTGTTATTGAGATATCTTGTTCAAAGCAAGCGAAGAACATGAGGCCCAATAACTCTGACCTCTAACCTCCAAAATCTAATCAGTTTATTCTTGGGTAAAGTGGACATTTGTGCATAGTTAGAACCAAACCCTCAAATCAATCTTGAGATATTTTGCATTTTACAAGAACGTCATGAATGGTTGAATGAACAAGACAATCTGAAAGAATAATGCCTCTATGCTGTTGCTAGCATTGAGGCATAACAAAGAAAACATCCCAGCCACAGTTTATAAAGATACCCCAAACCCCTCACTGTGAACAGTATTTTCTTGGAACTATTGTCTTCCTGTGGAGCTCTCTCTTCTTGTGAAACAGCAGATTGTAAAATCTGTGGGGACAAACCTTAAATTACGTTTAAAAGCTGCTCTCCATCACGTCTTGATTGTACAAATGTGGAGGCAGCTGCTAAAGATAACAGTAGCATCCTAATGGGAGTTTTTCACTTGGTTGTACTGTCTTCTTGGGATATTTCCCACATTATCCCAGTCCTCCCAGTAGTCCCAGATGTGAGGTGTATTGGCCTGGCTCTCCTCTGTTAAACTAACCCTGGGAGCAGGTCTAATCTCCCCCCTGTCACCCAGACCCCTTCAATACTTTAATTAGTCCGCATGCTACACCAGGCTGCTGCTTCTCCAATCAGCAACCCATTCCACAGGCAATCTCTCCATCGCCATGAGAGCCTTTTCATTAGGGCAGCCTGTGGCGTTTTATCGCTCACACCGCAGCCTCTCTCTCTCTCTTTCTCTCCTTCTCCCTATTGCATTCCCCCTCCATTTCTCGCTCCACTCCCTCTCTCCCGTCCTCACTCTCCATCGCCTTCATCATCATCGGCCCCTTAAGTGAGCGAGCGAGCGAGTGAGCTGTGAGAGTAGAGAGAGCGAAGCAGCAGGCTTTCTTTGTCGCAGTGTGAAAGCCAAGATTAGAGATTTGGCCGGCGTGTGACACGAGGGAGCAGTCTGGAGGTCGCACAGGTTAAGATGGAAACCAGTCGCCGCTAATCTGCCGGTGATTTTCTGAACCCTGACATTTGAAATGCAACATAACGAGTTTATTTTTGGACCATCATCAAACACAGGGCAAATCAAGTGGTTCACATAAGACACTGAAATTACAGCAACATTTAAAGCTGCTTAATTTATTTTTTTCTTGCTGTGGATCAAATGAGCGCTGCTATGTTAGAGAGGATACTTGTCAAGATCCCACTGGGAATCATCACCTTACTCTGCAGTTTCCTTCAGCTCTTTTAAGGTATTTTACTATCTGTCAGCATGTAGTTTAGTTCAGGTATTTTGTCTCAAACTCAACTGTTTTCTGAACTTCCCCTGTATCCAAAAGGAAACCAGACATGGTTGAAAGTTTTGAAGACACCTACCTCTCACCCATGAGGCCTCTACAGTTCTAAACTGAGTGGTCGGCCTGGAATATAAAAATGATACGAACATCTATGGGGCAAAAACTTAGGTCCAGACCACTTTTAAGAAGGAAACTATTCTCATTAGAATCTCTGTGCTGAACATGTGTAACAATAAACAGTAGAGAGGAACATAAGCAACTATATTCTAAATATGATAAAGCTTAAACAGCTAAAAAAGTAAGCGGGGTCTTACTGTAGACCGTACATCTCTGACGGCCACTCTCACAGACCGTTCATATGAGGCACTGTGCATCTCAGAAAGGTAGTGTTGTAATATGCTGGTACTCGCCCAATGACAGCTGGGATAGGCTTTTGACCATATTGTGGTAATACATTTTGCATTATATTTGCATAAGAAGGTCGTTGACTGAATTGATTAACAGTTGCCCATATTGTATCTGTTCATCCATCTATTTTCTTCCGCCTATCTTGGGCCAGGTCACAGTGGCAGCAGGCAAAGCAAGTCAACCCAGAGATCCCTCTCTCCAGCGAAGCTTTACAGCTCCTGCTGGGGGATTCTGAGGAATTCCTGGGCCAGATGGGATATATAATCCCTATGGAGAGATCTGGGTCTACCCCGGGGGTCTCCTCCCAGTTGGATGTGCCTGAAAGACTTCCCAAGAGAGACAACCAGGAGATACTCTAATTCAATGCCTGATCAACCTCAACTGGCTCCTTTTGATGCAGAAGAGCAGCTGCTCTCTGAGCTTCTTTTGGATGTTTGTACTCCTCCCTTTATCTTTTGGAGGAAGTTCCTTTCAGCTGCTTGTAGGTGCCATATCCAAAGCTCATGACCTTAGATGAGGGCTAGAAGTAGATTAACTTTTAAATCAAACCCTGGGCTTTTGGCTCACCACAGTGGGCTGTGATAATGCCTATAATGGATGTGGATGCTGCACCAATCTGCCTGTCAGTCTCACAGTACCATTTTACCCTCACTCAGAACAAGATCCAAAGATACTTCCGCACTTGAGGCAGGGACTCACCCAGAGGGAGCAATCCATCATTGTCCAGCAGAGAACCATGGCCTTGGGCTAGAGGTGCCGACCTTCCTCCTGACTGCTTGTCACTCAGCTGCAAAGCACTCCAACGACTGCTTGAGGTCCCAGCTTGTAGAAGCGAATAGAATAACATCGTCTGCAAAAAAGCAGAGATGAAATTCTGAGGTCTCCAAACTGGAAACCCTCTTCCCCTCAGCTCTGCCTCAAGATCCTGTCCATGACTGTTAGAAACAGAATCAGTGAAAGGGGGCAGTGCTTGCAGAGGCCACTGTGCATGTTGTAACAGTCTGAGGAGGCTAAATGCCCTCCTCAGCTACATGTCTTTGTCTGAGATGCCACCATTTGGCTTGATAATGTTATTTCTAAGATCAGTGGATCACATACGATGAAAAAAAGGAAAGTACAGCATTCTGTTTTAGTGACACAATCAGCTTTCTCATATGTTCAAGATTTCCAAAAATAGGCATCACAACTAAAGAGGATTTTTTCTCATTAGCTTAGTAAGTGGTTCATACTGACACGTTTTTGAAAGTTGGGTCCATCAGCGTTCAGCTTTGTCACCGTACACCGTTTGGTTCCTAAGATCTGACGGACCTGCCAGGTTTATATTCCTAAAGATCAGAGATTTATTTTGGCTGTGAGTCTTTCAGATTTGTAAAGTGAGCAGCCCTTTAAAATCTGTTATGTAACTAAACTGAAGCCACAGAGGAAGATTAAAAAACAGGAGTAATATGTCTTGCTCTCGTCTTTCTTTTTAGAAATATGACAGCAGTGTCCTGAATACAGAGGTGAGCTTTAATGATCTGTGCAGAAAGAAAAGTCAGGGGATGTTTGCAGCAGGGCTCCTTGCTCCTGAAAGACTTAAACCTCCAATCTGTGCCGTTTTAGATGATTAACTTAAAGCTGCCATGTGGAAATGCCAAGCTTTCTTACTCAACCTATAACTTAGGAGATTTCCCTGTTTTCCCAACACACAAAAATACCACAGTTTTAGCTCTATAATAAAGACAAAAGTCAACACATTACAAGCTATAAGCCTCTTGAGTTGTATTAAAGTAATTTTCTAGACGAGCGCCCTTAAAGAGAGTTACATACGCTTACTGTCCCTCCTTTTCTGAGCGTAATGTTCCCTCACATAAATGTTGTTTCCATTTCAGGTGTTTTATGATCCCCGCTCCCAGCTTTGACCTCACATTACCCCTCCTGTGCTCCCTCTGTCTCTCATTAGACCATCGTGAGACCAGGATGCTCGTCAGCATCCTCGTGGAGGACGTACCCTGATTATGTCGACTTATATTATACATTACAACAGGGTGCACATCAGTTCACAACAGAGCTTAGCAAGGATTTAACAGCTCACATATTGTCCATCTCGCCATCTAAAGATACACGGCTTACAAGAGATTTCTCTGTCTACTTTAAAGTGCTGCAAAAAGTCTTTTATTAATCGTCAAATGTTTTCTTTTCTGATTTATGTGTAAAAAAAAAATCCTAGCGATAATATCTTTAGGGTTTTCTTGCCCCCTAGAATAGAAAAGCAGTTTTATATTTATATGTGTTGAATAGAAGCATTATTTAGCTAGAAGAATGGCTAGATCTGTTCATTAATAATAAAAAAGCTTATTTTTATCTATCAGTGCATGGAGAAATGAACAAACAGCTTCCACCTAACTGCACTGAAAAAGGTCATCCCAGGCTGTAACAATGTATATTTATGTATTCATTGTTATTTGGGTTGTCAAGCATAATTTACGTCCCATTTCAAAGGTTAACAAGTTAAATATAAAAAAAGAAACTGAGTTTTAACTATTGAGATACTAAATTCCTTACAATTGATGTTTAATTTGTCCCTAAGCAAATCTTAAACCTCCTATCACAGTCTTTAAATAGTAAAAATGATTAACAGCACACTCACTTTCAATAAACCATATATTTGAACATAACTGAGAGGAGTTTTTTTAATGCATCATAAAGGAATTTATGGCTTATTTTGATTTTGGTGTCCCTGTGCACAAACAAAACACTTTGCTCTGTTCTAACACGCACCCTCAGCATCACCCTATTCCTATTTTTCTCTCTTTCTGCCAGGGAAGAGGGGGATGACAGGAATATTTCCATGATATTCTTTGACATGTTCTCTCAAAAGAGCTAAAATAAGCTTGTTTTACAAGAGGAGATAGTGTCGCATCAGTAATATCAATACCAGTGTTAAAAATGTGCTCTGACTTCTCTCAACATGGAGACAAAGCTTTTCAGCTCAAAACTGTCCAGGGCTCATCAATACAAAGTGCTACACTTCCATGATGGGTCCTTCAGCATTTTAGTAGCACAACTAATAGTGAGTTAATCTCTTTCTTAATGTTTTCTGTCAGTTCTGTCTAAATTGCTGTGGTTGATTGTGGTTGTTTTTAATCTGAAACACTTTTGCACCATAAGTGAAGTTATCCACCGAGTTAGGGTGCACCTCCATTACTTTGGGTGCTCCTGTATGATGCATAGTGCATGCTTTTCGTCAGTATGCACTGCCTTGCAATGAGGTTGATTTTCTGCTTTCTTTGTGCAATTAATCACAATTCATCAAGGTCCACAATTAGCACACATATTCTTTTTAATATCATGAATCATTGCGTGCTTTATTTTCCCCGTAACACACTTTGGTTAAGCCACATCATCTTCTCCCTACAGCCAGAGTGCAAGATGAGTCAAACACTGTTCCATAACGTCTCATTTTACTTTAAAAAACTGACAGATTGTGCTATCGAATATTTACCTTTTTACTTTCTCCTTATCCTTTTGAATCAAAAACAAATCCTTTTTTCTGTGATGAAGTTTGTATCATAATCTCTAACCTACCTAAGAAAGCAGGCTTGTATCCAAACAAGGAGTCAGGTACCTAGTACCTCAGTTTTAAGAAGCTAAAATCCAAAATGGCACAAAAACTGTTATGCAAAATATTGGAATTTTAAAATGCGATTAAATTTAGTTACTGAACTTCTGAGATTTATTGCGATTAAAAATTTGAATCTTTTGGAAGTCCTAATTGTAAAATGTTTAACACTGTCAAAGGAGTAGTTTTGCTTTATGCAATGTGGACCAATTAAGACCCTTCAAAAGTGTTTGCTTTACCTCTGTATGAGTTTAATTAACACCAGCAATACTGAGATGTTCTTTACTTTTTCATAGAGGTGTGAAGGTTGGAGATCTTTTTTCTTGTTGATCTTGCCAGTAAGGAACGATCATGTCAGTACTCAGTAATTAAAGTAAACTTTAAATTGAATACTTTTTTATTTTTACTCAAGTAGATTTAAAGACCATTACTTTTAATTTAAGTACATTTTAACCATAATAAATGTGCTTTTGTGTGTACATTGTGTACTTTTTCCACCTCTGTTAAACAGTGACAAACTGATAGTACAGATAGTATGTCATAGGTCTATTTAGATGCAGAAAATGGGGATAAAGTCATATGTAGACTGTAGCTGCGTTTCCACACAAAATAAAAGTGATATTTCGACTGAGTACAAGTGCACTTTGAATGTGTTTCCATTGAAGGGAGTTTTGGGCATGAGCCTCATAATTGTTGAGCAGGCATAGGAGCAGATGGTGTTTTGCTGTGCTGGTTTCATGGATGTGAAGATGTTTTGCTTTTCCCCAGTATGTAAATAATTGCTCCTGGCTTTTGTTTGGCTGTGGGGATACTCCTCCCCTATTATGTAAGTTATGAATAAAAAAAAGTTGATCACACAAAATCATTGAGTGATGACATTTAGCTCAGACATGTGGATGCTAACCTGTAAGGAGGATTGAAGACTGGCAGTGCTAGCACTGAAAATGTTGGCTACACAATGTTAGCTCCCAAACAACATCATGTTGTTTAACCAGTGCCAAAATGAGTCTGTGTTTAGTAAAATTAGCTTAAATTGGACCGTTTTCTGCATGTCACACATTTATAAGAAAAATTATCCAGCTTGGACTGTCACTACTTTATAGCTTTGCTGAGATTGTCCTGTACATGCTAAAATAACGTTTTCTAATACATTATTCAAAAAGGTAAAAAGGACAACACTCAAAACAATTAAAGACATATCACATAGAAGAAAACTGAACAATTTGCACACAAATATGACTTTTTAGGGTCTCAAATTCAGGGCAGTGAGAGCAAATGGACCACAACAAACACTTTTTAGCCTGTCAGCAGTATGCTGTATGCTGTTTAGGTTACATCCAACTGAATATTTATCGCTCTATTTTAGCTCTACCATGGGATTTAAAATGAACCACTGTGAGTTAAATAATTAGAAGGGCTGATTTTTTTTTAGCATGCTGTTAACTGATCATATGATGCTTAACCCCTAGTATCAGTTTCAAAGTAACAATAAAAAAGTGATCAGTCTTGTTACAGATCATCTCATTTGCTTTTGACAGACACGTCCAAACATCAACATTAACTTCAAATTGTTTCATTGGCAGCCACAAACACTTTAAAGGAGCTTTATAGACACTATATATGGGACACAAATAGAGATGTACCACTTTGTCCACAGAGGGGCGCCAAAGTTAACACATACCAATAAATACTTAAAGGAGCTTTAAAATGAGTTGGTTTAAGGCTGCCTTATTTATGTTGTTGGCATTTTTAGTTCATGATTCTAATTTCATATTGCAAAAGCACAATTTTACTTGAAGGCAATTTTTTTGCAGTCCACCATACATTTTCAGTTCACCTGTCCATGTTAGTGCCGACCTGGTTTTCCACACATCCAGACGTTGCGTGTAGCCTGTGTTGAGCAGCACATGTGCATTAGTGGATAAGGAGACTTCAGCCCTGACTGTGATAGTGAGGGTAAATAGAGGTTTCACAACACATGAGCCGTTGTGGAGTCTCTTAGTCTAGAATATTCTAGTAACACATGTAGATGTTTTTTTTTTCCAGGGTGGTGAGCAGTGAGCACCACAGAGGACGTTTACAGCTAACCAGCCAACGCACACATAAACACACACGTGTACGGCGCTGACCGCTGACTGACTGGTTGATCCACAGCCGGTCACAGAGGCTGATGTAGGCCGGCCTCTCCTCTCGCTGTCTGTTAAATAATTCAGCACACCTGAGCAGAAACACATTTGCCCGATCAGCTCCTGTTTGGCCAGCAGAGCGTGGAGATGCCGTTACAAGCTCCAGGTCTGCCTCCCTTGCTGTCATTAACCTCCCCCCTCCTCCTCCTCCTCCACCTCACCTACTCTGATACATGCTCCTCTCTGCCTTTACTTTAATGAAACTGAAAGTCTGCATGTGCTCCCCTCTTGTTCCCCCAATTCTTCTCCTGATCTCCTTTCTTATCTCTCAAATCAGACACCTACTTTTTCCTTCTTTACAACTCACTGCCTTTCTTAACCTACGCTGCTTCCTCACATCTTCTCCTGCAACTCCATTTTCACCCATCCACTCCTGACTCCTCTCTCCTCGTTTTTCATCTCCTTTATTCTTGTTTTCTCTTTCTCTTTTTTTTTTTAACCCCAAAGCCTTCCTATGTCTTTCCATTCCAACCACTTCTTTTCACTTTCCTCTTGTTCTTCGTTTCCTTTTCATTTCCCTCATGTTTCCCCCTCTTTAATTACCTTGTAGCCCCTTTCAAATATGAACTACACCCCTGAAATTGTCCTGCTGAGCTGGAAATATGACAATGCAAATGGCTGGATTTGTTTCCCCCGAGTCTACATGCTTTAAATTTCCCTGCAAGACACACTAAGGACTTTCAACTGGGGTTATGGGTCTGCAGTTCCAGAAATTGCAATTTTCTTCATCTTTTTAAACCAAAGTATCAGCCAGATCATACAGGAGAGAGAGATTATCCTCAGCTATAGCTCCAAATATATACACAGTGCATGCACATGCATAAACAGGATCCTATAGACATGCATGAATTTATTTACATCCTCGATTCAAAAAAAGCTGGGACACTTTGTAAAATGCAAATAAAAACAGAATGCAATGACTGTCAAATTTCTTAACCCATATTTGATTCACAATAGAACATTAACAATATATCCCCTATTGAAACTGAGACATTTTACCATTTCATGAAAAATATTAGCTCATGTTGAAATTTGAAGGCAGCAACACTTCTAAAAAAGAGTAGGTATATGGCAGCAAAAGGCTGGAAAAGTAAGTGGTACTAATGGAAAAAGCTGGATTAGCATTTTGCAATTAAATACATAGGTCAGTAACATGACTGAGTATAAAAGGAGCATTTTAGAAAGGCAGAGGTTTACTATTCTAGGTAAAAACTGTCTAAAAATATGGGACCATTTTCGGAAAATTGTTCCTCAATGTAAAATCTAAAAGACTGAATAACTGAGCATAATATTATAAAAGAAAGTATTCAGACCCCCTTCACTTTTGTCAGTGTTGTTATGTCTCAGCCTGATGCTATTGTCAAAAAAATCTATTTTATTCTCATTAATCTATGCTCGGTACTCCACCAAGACAAAATGAAAACAGAATATCAGAATGCTTTTGCAAATTGATAAAGAATAATTTATGCAGCTACACTCATCACACATTGAACCATTTTATTGCAAAATGGATATACAGTTTTACTTGGTGGAAAGGGCTCTGCTCAGAGGATGCTCCCTGGATTAGTCAAGCAGCATGCTTTGACTTTTCAGGGAGAGCATGGCTCCATCTGGATACATTTATGGTACTGCAAATTGAATACAGTAAAATGAGTTTAAAAGCAATGAATCCATAGTAGCATGGATCTGAATATGCGGGTGAGGTAAGCTTTATGCTATGAAGGAGGAGGCTGGGGTGGAGGAGGTTTAGCTTTGCCAGCAGCAGCATGGTGCATCAGCATTGATGCAAGCATTAGTACGCCATATTTAGATACACCCCTGTGTTTAGTGAGAGAGCCACGATTGGCTTTGGGGGTTGGGAGGCGACAACTGGGTTCAGCTGGCCGTCTGGCTGATCTCAGCTAGGCGTATGACTACTTTGTCCTTCATGTGTCCCTTATGAGCTTATGCTAAGCTTTATAAAACTGAAATATCACACTGACATAAGTATTTGGACCCTTTGCAAAAACACTTAAAATTGATCTCAGGTTCCTGCCATTTCTCTTGATCTTTGCTGAGATGTTTCTACAACTTGATTGGAGTCAATTTGTGGTAAATTAAGTTGATAAGAGATGATTTGGAAAGGCAAACACCTCTCTATAGAATGCCTCAGAGCTGCATATCAGAGCAAACCCCAGTTGTTGCACAGCACAGATCTGGAGAAGGTTCCAGAACATTTCTACTAGAAGAAGTCTGGCACTACCAGGACTCTTTGAAGAGCTGGTTGCACATGAAAAACATGACAGTCTGCTTGTTGTTTGCAAAAACTCTAAATGAAATCCAAGTGAGCTTTTATGCCACTGTATACAGTATGTGTCAGTTGGTCAGTCTTTGCTTTGATTCTGACAAATAGCAACAAGTCCTGTCCCATCAACTACAATGTTAGCAAAGCAACAAGCACCTGGGACTGGTGTTCCTGGACCTCACCCAAGGGCCCACGCTCATTGTGCCCTGTCCAGGATTTGAACCCCAATCTCCCATATCGAAGTCAGTAATGTAAACTACTGAGAGATATCCAGCTGTAAACTATACATCTTATCACTCCCAAGAAGATGCTGATGTAGTGGTTGCTGTCCAAGTATCCGCATACTGCTAATTTTGTCTTGTCTTCATAGGAAACAACTTTGCAAATGGAGAAATGTGGTTAACATAGCATGCAAGCTAACTGCAGTGTTCTAACCACAGCTAACTCTAGTGATTAACCACAGCTAACACTTCCAAACTTACATTACCGTGTGATCACCTCAGCAGCCACTAACACATTCACTGACCTGAAACAAACACCCACGGTTCACTGGCACGGCAATCACTTCCTGTGGATGGCAGCTGATGTTTTGGCGTCTTTCTGACCTCAATGTTCATTAAGTGAGCTCATAGATAATTAGCTAGCGATCCACTTTGCTTACAGTGAGGCAGTTGTGTTGAATTGAAGGCATGCAGACAACATATTAACAAATTGTTGTATTTGTATTTTCTTTCAAAATTGAAGTAATTTATAAGCATTAATAGTGAAATCGGTCCCCATCACCTATGGGCAATCAAAATCTTTCAGCTACATATTTCTAGGACTGTTGTTTGATTCTCAAGATGGAAAACCACACTCTCTAAGAGCCTGAAATGAAAATTTGACACACATTAGTGCTTGTTTGGTGGATTTCTATTAAAAAAAATTGGATCGACATGAAGAAATTCCTGATAGAAGTGTTGCAATCTTGATCAGTTGGGGTTTCAGAATTTCAGGACAAAAGCCACCATAATAATCACCTCTTTTCCTCCTCATATTTTCTGAGTTTAATCATCTTTTGGGGCCGGATGATGAGCTTTGGGAGGCTTAATATGGCCATCGGGCCACCAGTTGATGATCACTGGCATAAAGTTATGGCTCTGTTTTTATCTTGAAAAGACTCAGGCTTTTTTAGAAAAGAAGCCATTGACATCCCGCCTCTTGACATCCTGCAAATTTGACAGGGAAAAATCTCCTGCTGTGAGGTTCAGGTGTGAAAGGGTAACATTGAAAATGTAAGAGAATGCTTGTTTTCTTTCCTATCTGTCCTCTTCCTCGTCTTTTCCTTCCTTGTCCTCTTTCCTGGATCCCTCTCCTCTCTTCTTAGTCATTATCTAGAAAAATGCAACAATAATGTGCTGCGTAATAGCTTAAAACATTAACGTATAAATTAGAATATGTAATGAAAAAGTGTTGGTGGAATTCCAGGGATCTGTCTCTCGTAATGTTTTCATGCTGTAATGTGCCCCAACAGTAGTCGTCATTCATTCCAAACAGCAGGCCCATAAAATATGGTACAGTCTGAGTAATAAAACATTCAGCTGCAGATCCAGAAGGTTTGGGATGCTTTAGATTCTGGTTCCTGCTGGCGATCATAAAGAATTCCTGTAAGAAGTGATTTAAAACATGACTCTTGTTCTGTGAGCATAGGCAGGTTGGCAGGGCGTCCCAAAGCCTCGGGGTCTGGATGATTCCTTTCCTCTCTCCTGCAGCTCCTTTCAGATGTATCGTCCCCCAACACTCCCTCTTTCATTTTCTGTCCCCTGCAGCTAACAGTGGATATGAGGTTCACCTTCCCTTTTCAACTCTCGGGTCCAAACTTTAACGTCTAGAAGAGAGAAAGTGCTTCCTTTGCTGGCATCAGCATCTCAGGAGACGTCCATGAGAGGGTCAGGAGAAGACTGTGGGGGTGTGAGGAAAGAGAGGGAACTCAAAACAATGACTAATACAGTAAATGCTAAATTATTTCAAGCTGAAGTTTTCATGGTTGGTATAAAAACTTAGCAAAGATGACGTGTTCTCCATAAAACTGAACAACAAAAGTAGGTTTTCCTTTTAGATCTGCGGTCTTTGTCTCTAGGATTAGGTTAAGTCTCGGTCAGAGACAGAAAGTAGCAAATTATTGATGTAGCTTTAGGGCGTAGGATTGCTGCACCCCATTACACAAGTGTCTTGATTGCCAAACCTAAAGCAGGTTTTGCGGTCACTGAGAAATAGATTTTTCCTGAACTTAACTGTACCTTGTTTACCATGCACAAAAAGGAGGTTGCAAGACTTTAAAAGACAAAAAACTTGTCAAAGATGTAAACTTTTTGGAATTCTGTAGTTATTTAGCCTTAATGCTAGTGAAAATAAAAGAGTTAAATATGTAAGAGATTCTGTATTCCATATTTTTCCCTTTTTTGGTTGCACATTAACACCTTAATCATAATCTATATACCATAACCATTACTTTTCCATTACTGTAGCCTCTATATGGTGGTACTAGAACAAAATGATGCCTAGTGTTAGTTCGTGGACACCGATGTCATACGCCCAGCCATGACCTCCTCCACCCCAGCCTCCTCCTTCATAACCTAAAGTTTGTTGCATCCTCATATTCAGAGTCATGTTGATCAGCAGCCTTCTCTACCAGAAATGAGATTCAACATTTAAACAGAGTCAGATTTGCTTATATGATAAGGAAGTATAAGAGGTCCAAGAGATTCATTGTCGGGCAGGAATTTTCTGGCTGTCATGTCATGAAAAACATTCTTAAACAAACTTTGGTCTGATTTGCTGGTCAAACACAAAGAAAATGTGAACACAGTGGGAGTGTTTCACCAAAAGAAGTAATGTAAACAAAATCTTTGGTTTCAGCACTGCCTTTATTGTTATTTCAACAATGGTATCAGCCCAAATTTTCAAAATGTATGCATCTCTACAAGTTAGATTTGGTGATAATGTCTTGTTTACTTTGGTACAGTCATGAGCATAAGTTTCAGGCATGTAGGATGCTAAAGTTTTATCCCAGGGCCGATGTGCCACAACCCAGGGCAGAAAAGGGGGTTGGAGGTTGGCGCTGGCCAGAGTCAAGCTTGACACACATTGACACACATGTGCCACTTGGCAGCTAAGGTCAAGCTCAGCGGCATCTCTCGGGCCTTCTCACCTGGAAACTGTCGGCAGTTTTTGGGCCCTTGGGACATGCACAGTAACATTACTACCCACCAAGACAGTAACCTAGGCCGTACTTCCTTACCACAACCACCCATATTTCTGCCCTAAAGGTGCTGACTTTGTTTTTGACATATTTTCCTATGCGCCTGTATATATGCAATGACATCCAGAGCACAACCTGGGTTGTGTTAATCTTTCTTCAGGTGGCTTACTGGCAACATATATGCCTAAAATTTTGGCCCAAACATGCCAGAAAAGTTCTGCACACTACCATATGTGACAGATGTCTGTGGAACCTTAAATATATGGATACAACTACTACTACCACTTCTCAGCGTCCAGTACAGTGAAATGCATTTCTTAAAAAAGGACAGAAACCTGATAGAAACTACCTTTAGCCAAGCAGGAGAACCTGATTTAGTCTATTTTTCACCATTTAGTAGGTTGAAATATTCATTTGGAGAAAGGCTGGAACAAAAGCAGTTTTAATATTGCATGGCAACAAGTAAGTGAACATATGAGCCCACTAAGCATATAGCATGTTATGTTATTCCATCATAAAGACATAGTAATGACTGAAGAAGGCATATGCCTGCACTTTAGCATCCTGTTAGCTAACCAGTTTTAGCTATTTGTCAAGGCAATCTGACCGTATATGCAACAATATTGTTGTATGTATGGCAGAGCAAAACATTATTTAGAGTCACAATGTGTTAAAACTAAATTAAAAGAAGACCTTTTTGTGTAGTTTCTAGTCACATTGGATATCACAGAGATTCCCACTGGTATTAATGGGCTTCTGGTTGACTCTGTCCTCATATATAAGAGGAAATGAGCCATGAGGGAAGTCAACGTAGACAGTAAAGTTGTTGCAAGCTTTACTACCTGAATCTAGGCTGGATTAACTGAACATTAAAACATACCAAAACAACTTATGAGGTCCTCTGCACTTATATTCAAAGATGTATTTTTTGCTGTTGGACACACCACTAGTTTGCAGTAAAAAAAAAGGTCATGCTAAAAGATACTGGCTCAAATTGCAAATAAACAGCATCAACTGATGTGCTGGTAAAAGAGGAGAACACATTTTGCAGCTGTGCCCGGCCCTTCCCAAGAGACACAGAAGATAAACAACTGCAGGCTTTTTTTAACACTCTAAACTGAAGTTAGGCAGATTTAGATAGGGTTGAAAATTGGCGAACAGTCCCTTTAATGCATCGACATTGTGTTTGGATATTGCTCCAGTGGGCTTCAGAGCTCAGTGCCTCCTGTGAGTAAAGTGCCTCTGATGGATGCAGAGAGAGAGGTCCAGCCTGGTGAGAGGCTTGTGGTAAGTGGTAGGGCAGCAGGAGGCCGGGAATCTGAAGTAGCTGCCACGGCAGATGTATTGAAAGGTCCTGTTGTTCGTCTAACACACCTGAGCCATCCATTCGGTGGGCTGTCGGCACTTCCCAGGGGGTCAGGGGGGCAGCTGTTTCTTCCTAGTTCAGCGGTGCCTCACTGGCTTACCTGTGGCTCTGCAGCAGTCAGTGGTGCCTCTGCTCGCGGTGGCTCACTCTCCGGGGAAATCATCCCTCTGCTGGCTCCCAGTGCATTAAAATAGACACGCATTCTTCTGTGTGTGCGTCAGTGTGTCTATCAGGGCTGTCGCTGGTCAGGGCTGTAATCCTCCATACTCAAATGAAACTGCAATTGAATGAAAATTGAAATGCAGCACTTCCAATAAACATCCAGACCTTCTCCTTAACAGGGTCATTGATTTAATGCATACACAATCGCTTCATCTGCTTCAAGCTATTTCTACATATACCGTCATTAGAAGATTCATTGGTCCACCACAGCTATCTGTTGTATTTGTTTACAAAACCTACAGAGATGTTTCTATCATTGTTCAACATAGATTTGTTCTGACACCTACAACAGGATTGGTGTCAGCCTAAAATGCAGCATCAGGGATCGGCAAGCATGCACTACACCATTTAATGCAAATAAGTAAAGACAGTGTGGATCTGTCTTCTTCTATTGTGTAAAATTGAAGCCAAAATACCCCGCAACTGGTGCTGATGTATTGCTAAGTTGATGTTATTTGGAGCCAAGATGGGTGCAGAGGGAGCTGGCTGGAGGAGCTACAGAATTGACATCCTGAGGCAGTCATTAAATTTACCAGTAAAACGGCAAAGATCCCTTAGGTCGATAAAGTCATGGGGTGGTATAATACCAGCAATAAACTTTCATTTGATAATAATAAAACTCAAATAATATTGAGACATATTTTGCTACTGCAGCAACAACCACCCAATTTAGACAGTGTAAAGAAGTCTGCATGCAAATGTTATTTATTATTACTCCCCTAAGCCCCTGTCTCATGACAGGCACTTTTCAATGCATATTATCCAACAAGCAGTGAGCACTCCCTTCTTCCTTTTAATAACTCAATTTCAACATAAATGTCTTAAAACTGTAAACTAAAATGATATAAAGCTGGCTGGAAAATCTTGATTTAATGCATACCCATTTTTTTGCATACACAAAATTTTGTTCGGACTCTGTGCTGCGACAAAATTGTTCATGGATCTTGAACACCTCAGTTTACCATGAACTATGGCAGTGGTTCCCACAGTGGGTTGTGTGCAGTCCCCAGGGGGGGCACAGCAAGACAAAGCAAAGCAACACCAGCTGATGACTTCAGCACTGCAGAAAAGGAGCAGTTCATCAATGTCACCTCAGATTCAGTGATACGGTTCAAGTCCAACACATCGTCTGCATTTTGGTTTGGAGTGGAAACAGAGTGCTCTGCTAGACAGGAGAACCTTGGCCGTACACCTTTCTTTTCCAACATCCCAGTCGTGTGAGATAGGTTGTTCTGCTGTTGCTTCAATATACAGAAAACAGATCAAAGATGGGAAGTGAAGACTGACTGACATTATGTTTGTCATACTTTCACATATGTTACATGTTAATCTGTACAGTGAGGGGTAGGGAGGGTGTTCTTTATACAGGCTTTATCCTAATACACACCTTGACCCCACTGCTAGGCTCTACTCTTACATTTGCATGTTTCTATCAAAGGGATAGGTTGTCTTGATTCTTGTTGGAATGGAGGGGAACATTGCTCTTTAAATAGAGATTCCCCAAAGGCATACTCTCAATTAAATGTCATGAGAAATCTCCCAGAATGCCTTGGGAATTTTGGTAAAAGTTGAATGTTCAGACAGTAACCCAATTGTAGTGCATTATGGTTGTCACAGCCTGACTCAGGGGGAAGAGTCTTTATTAGCAGTTATACTTTGCACTTATTGCTGTTGTTTACATTTGGGGCTGTTCTGGGACTCCCCTGCCTCTCCTGTGCCTCCAAGGAAAGCCTGAGGCAGGGAAGGAGGCAGCAAAAAACCCAGAACAGAGCAGGCATCTGTGACAACAGAATGACATTGATTAAGTCAGAAGCAGAATAAATGAGGAGCTGGGGTGGAGGAGTGTTGCCAAAAAACAGCTTGCAAAGGGAGTAGCAACACATAGCCAGGTTAGAGCAGTTTAAATATGGCAGCATGAGTACAGTCACCCAACAGCATATCAGCTGGCCATTAGCTGTTGTGGGCTTGCATGAGATCAGCTGATCATGATCATATGGCAGGACTTGACTCTGTGGCCTGCCGGAACTAACGCTATAAGCTTGATATCCTGGGCAGAGTTATAAGGCTGAGGTGTTCAACACCAGGACTACTTCATTGCACTCCAGAACGGAACAAGGCACAACTATCAGTACACAACAAACACTCAGCAGGGACCAGCAGTTGGTTCCTTTGATTGGTAACAAGCACATAAAGAAATCATGATCAAATGTCTGATATTTTGGAATTGTCTTTTTATGTAAATGCTGATGACAACTGCTGATAACACATCTACAACTTGAAAGGTTGTCCTATTTTGTGGGTGGTACTCAAAATCAAGGTAGGAGTAGAAATTAGGAATGGGACTGAGCCATGGTCTATACATCCAGTCCATTAACCTACAAAACTCTGGCTCTATTTTTCATTGAATTATGGCGTGAAGATGGCAGACATCAGGGAAGTTCTTGCAAAGAGTGTAACATCAGTCAAGGCTATTCAGCTGGCACTAATCTTGATCTTTTAATGCACCACCATTGGAGGGGTACTTTGCATGTAACAAAAGTCAAATAACGGTTTTGGCATCAGTATGGGGAATGGGATAAAATGGTATTGGAAGATGTCTTGCTCGGGTTCTCAGCCTGCGTGTAAGCCCTCTCAGTATATCTTCTATCTGCATCTGTACATCTTACGTAACAAGCAGGATTTCCAGGAGACGACAGTGTTTCAGAGCTCTCCTATTGTTGAATCTGGATTATAATTTATCGCTGTGCAGCTGCAGATACTCATGCAGTGTGTTGACACAGGAGGTTTGCTTGATTGTGGTTTCAAAAGTGTGGGAGGGCAGGCGGGGAAAATGACATTTAGCAGTCTGGAGAGGGTTATTTCAGAATTACTGTGACATTTTTTCCCATTATTCTCCTGTGGAGTGTTGTAGAGCGTGAACACCTTTTTAGTGATTCAAAATAATATTTGCACACCTTTTAAAGCAGATTAGCATAATCTGTAATCATTATTCTCCATCTGTCTGGGCTGTTTTAACCCGCCTTCATCCAAAGAAATCATCAGAGAATAAAAATACCTCACTTTAGTTTTTTTACAGTACTCTTTATGCTTTTCTGACAAACTCTTCTGCTGAGATGTTATCTTGATTGGATCATGTAGTGCAACCTCAGTGTGCATTTTAGATTTTCAAAGCCTTTTCTTTACTTTTTCTTATCTATTTTTGATAAAAATCAACAGTTGAGGAAGTTGGTATCTTGATTGCAGCAATTTCTCCAGCGACTCTTTCTGTTTTGATCCATTTGAAGAGAGCACTGAAAAGGATCCTTCTGATAATAGAGGCTTTAAAATATCTGCTCACCTATTTGACCTCCTAAGTCATTTTAGTTTCAGAAATCAGTTTTAATTAGAGTCACTCACCTTGAAAGGTCTTTTAGAGCCATCATGCTCGGGTGTCATGTCCTCTTTTGTACCCTTCAGTATGTTGATGCTTTCTGGTTCTTTAATAACTCACTTAATATCACAGACTGACCTCTGAGCAGTTTGTGCAGCTGCAGCAGTTTGGGTTCCAACAACAAAGTGCTGATGTTAGACGTACCTTTCTACCTGCAGCACCAGACTGTTAATGTATATTCACATGGGTCCCTGAAGGAGCTGTCAGTGGAAACTGAGTGTTTTTAATTACAGCGCTGCTACAGGATGGTCTGGGAGTCATCCAGAAAGATGAATTTATAGGTGAAAAGATGCAACATTATGTTTGGTCAGTTTGGAGAGAAGCTGAGGGGCAATAAGATCAACCATGAAGTCTCTTTTGTTATTATCTCAAGGAGAACTTTTTCCCATGGTTAAATGCTCAATCTGTAAATTCAGCCACCAGGGGGCTCTCAATCAAAACAGTAACACAATATGACAGCTAGAGGCCAGCACTGCTGAGCTCTCCTCATCTCTGCTGTTTACCTCATGTTTTGATTCCAAGACTTTGTCTATTAAAAATGCACCCCATATAGAAAACAAATGTTTTGGTTTCATAGATGAATTTCACAAAATAATGGAGAAAAGCTGTTAAAAAGAAAAGAGCTTTAACAAGGATGAGGGGGTCCACATTACAGGGTGAGTGAGGGTGATTGAACTTGCAACTGGTGGAGACTAGTCTCAAGTAAGCAGCACAAAACATGAAGGAGATGCAGAGAGTAAACAGCAGCTTCCAGTAGCAGTCCCCTCTGCATTGTGTTGACTTAGAAATTCAAAATAAACTATTTAGCTGCATTTGTCTGTATTTGCCAGTCATCCCTCAATTTGCATGTTGGCCAGCATGCCCTTCGGCATTGTGCTTTTGGACTGAAAGTAAAAGGAAAACTGTTTGAATGTGTTGGGATGCTGCCTGTTATGCAGTAGTTACTTCTAAGATTCTTATGCCTTCTTTAAAAAATCTTTTTGCCAGTTTTCCGTGATTCAGTTAGCTGACAAAATTCCATCCAATTAAGTGAAGTAATTCTAACTTAAACTAATAAATACCTCTTACATATGTAAGGAAAGTGAATAAAACTAAGATGAACAGACCAAACATTTAAGTAAATATAGCTTATTGACATGCTTGTAGCGTACATTTGATTTATGGAATACAGTAAATGAACTGTAATAATGCTTTTCTAGTTGTGCTTTTACTCCACAGGTCAGACGTGACAGTTCACATGAAGAATTGTACATCAGTATCCAAACCTATTCATTATGTACAAAGGTGTTTTAATGGATCTAACAGATAATCCAAGGAAGAAACTGGAGCACACAAATCACTTAATGCCGTTTAATCAGGTCCAGAGGTCTAATATTTTGACGCATCAGAGTCAAACAAACTCTGACTTTGACTTTGTCCACAATCCAGGAGCGTCACTGTCTTCTCTGGGCCAGTTTAAAATGGACTGAGGCAAAATGGAAAACTGTTCTGTGGTCAAAATTTGATCTTTTTTTTTTTTTTTTTTTTTTTGTAAAACACAGATGCCTTGTCCTGTGGACTAAAGAGGAGAGGGACAACCCAGCTTGTTATCAGTGCACAGTTGAAAAGCCTACATCTCTGATGGTAGGGGTTGCATTAGTTCCTATGGTGTGGGCAGCTTACACATCTGGAAAGGAACTATCAGTGCTCAAGGTTTTAAAGCAACATATGCTCCCATCCAGACAACATATCTTTCAGGGAAGTTCGTGGATATTTCAGCAAGACAGTGCTTAACCACATACCACATCCATCACAACAGCATGGCTTCATAGTGGATGAGTCCAGGTGCTGCTTACAGTCCAGACCTTTCACCAATTGGAATAATTTAGAGCATCATAACATAAAAAATCCAGCAAAGAAGACCCAGGACTAGCAGGTAGAGTACTAAATCAGACAAGAATGTGACAACATCCCTCTCCCTAAACTCCAGCACCTGGTCTCCTCAATTCCCAGGTGTTAACAGGCAACTGTTAAAAGAAGAGGGGATGCTAGACAATGGTAGACATGGCCCTGTCCCTACTTTTTTGAGATGATAAACTTTCACACAGCAGTGGCAGCAGTGTGAGGTTAAGGTACTTGTTCAAGGACATGTCATCATGTGACTGCAGAAGCTGGGGATCTAATCCTTGACCTTCCTGTTGAGAGATGACTGACTCTACCTACTGAGCCACAGTTACCCACAATGCAATGTCCTTTAGTTAACTATTCAACCTTCAAGTAGATAACTTTTACTTTTGGGTAAAAGGTACTGTCAGCATTTTAATTAAAAATGTTTCTAGAATAGACTATAATTGATAAACTCGTACCATGAACCCAGCATTGTGATACTTATCATGTTGTGAGTTGAGATTATCGTATGTTGCTATATGCAAACATTGCTTCATGTATAGATTTAGAATGGTAGTGTGTTTACTGTCTCAGTATACATTAAAAAAAAGAAAAACTTTATTGAGACCCCTGACAAGCAGCCAAAGAAAAATCTTCTCCGCCACACACTGAAGGGCACAGTCCCAGTGAGTCTCAATCTGATTAGCATAGCAAACTGTGCACATCATTATCATATAGAGGGGGAGGTGACAGAGACGGACGAGGTTTGTTCTCTGCTGCGGGAACCTGTGGAGGCCTCGATGTGATTCTTTGATTAAAACCCAATGAGGCTGAAGGTGGAGAGGCTTCCTGCTGTGAGGATTAAGATGTAGAAGAGGCAGGGTGGTAGCATTTCAGATTCACAGAGGAGACGTGATGTACACGCATGCATTGAGTAAATATAAAGATGTCAATCAAGTGAATCAGCCGAGCCAAGTAAAAAATAATAACACAGTATAAGCAACAAAGCTTAATCTGGTTCTACAGGAGATTTTTTTTTACAGGAAAGTGAGAAAAAAACTACAACAACCACCTGTCATGTATAGGCCTCTACAAGTCCACCCCTTACTCTGGCACAATTATGAAACGCCAACATTGATCCATCATGACCTCAGCACTAGCAACATTTAGCAACATTTAGCAACATTTAAGTAATGAGAAACTTACTTTTACCTGGCAGAAACCTCAAGCAGAACCAGACTCATGTTGAACATCTGCTGAGGCTGTAATGGGAGAGATAGAGGGAAATGCAGAAAGTGAGACAACAAGTAGAACAACAACAAATCAGATGCATCTACAGCTGTCCTGCTCATGAATCTGTCAATATGGTTATTATGACAGTAATGCTGGCAAAAGCCAATAAAAAATTAGTAGTAGTAACCATGCTTGATAGAAGTTTCACTTCACTCACTTGATGGGGTTGAGGTCAGGGCTCTGAGTGGCCCAGTCCAGATTTTCCACAATACTCATCAAACCATGTCTTTATAGTCCTTTGTGCCATGGAGCATAGTCATGTTGGAATAGAAAAGGGCCTTCTCCAAACTGTTGCCACAAAGTTGGAAGCATAGCATTGTCCAAAGTGTCTTGGGTCCTGAAGCATTAAGATTAGCCTTTACTTTAGATAAGGGGCCTAGCCTAAATCCTGAAAAACAGCCCCATAGAATTGTTGCTCCTCCACCAAACTTCACAGTTGAGGCAAGTAATGTCCTCCTGGTATCCGCCAAACCCAGACTGATGGCCAAACAGAGAAGCGAGATTCTTCCCTCCACAGAACACGTTTCCACTGCTCCATAGTCCTGTGTCGGTGTGCTTTGCACCACTGTTTCTGATGCTTGACATTTGACTAGCTGATGAGAGGCTTGCATGAGCCTCTCAGTCCAATCACCTTCCTTGAATATTTTTAAGAAGTCCTGCTCTTCCCAAATACTTTGCATGGAAAGTTTCTTAGATGAATGTTAAATATATCTTTGCAATAGACATATGAAACCGTCTGCTCAGGTTAGTCTTCATGAACACAGTTTATGAAATTGTAATAATGATAAATAAAGCTATCCAAATAAGAAAACAAAAGGAAACATGTAGTTACCTTTAGGAACCATGTTATCATAACCCTGTTATGCACATTAAAACAAACCCTCCTCCACCCAAACAGAAAAGAGAGGCCTGGAGTCAATTCTATAAAGAATCTGCAACATCAGTGTTCAGTCAGAGCTTTACAGAAAACTAAATCCTTTGTTGCCATGTCTTGCATGCTGCTTTATGTATTCTCATTAAAACTCCATTTTCCCTTGTAGGTCCCTTTTTTCTTTGACCTTGTGCCCTCATACAAGGGCTTAGCTACCCTATTAGACAGGGGTAACATGAAAAGATTGCTCAGAGAAGGCAGGCAGGAAGAAAACGGCTTTTATGCAAACACTTATGTAAATAGCATGGGCTTAGGAGTGAAGAAAATGTGCCTGAGAAGATTTTATGAGAGCAGGAACGTGTTCAAAATGTTTTCTTTGAAGGAACATGAAACGGTATTTGACATCAATCTTCCTCAAGGTACCGATTAATGCAAAACACAACACTAGCAGCTCCTAACTATGAATGCTTCTTGTTCTTTATTAATAGTCTGAGAAGGTCAACATGTCCAAACAGCAGGATGCTTAAAACTGCAGATAAATGATAGCATTACATGTTAGAATAGGGATTAGACGAAGCAGCAAATCAGGATGAAGAACTGTAGACAGGCACACCATGATTTTGATGACTGAATTTTATGTTATTTTGCTGGATCTGTTGTTTCTGAACGCAGGTTTTCTCACAGATGAGCAGAATAAACGTCAATTAGTCTGCTTATGTTTCGTGCTGCAATGTTGTATTCACATCGAGTTAATGTCACTCAGTGCTGTGACACACTGTGTGATTCAGGATATGTGCACGTAACACATGATATAATTTGATAAGATATAATATGATATGATGCGTTATGATATGATATAATATGATGTAATATGATTGTATAATATGATATGATTTGATATGATTCGATGTGTTTTTAAGACGTTCCCTCGTCTTCACAGCTACATCAAGGCTTTCCAAAGTGATATGCTCGCTAATTACACTTCCGTGTGTGAGCTCTTGCTCCGTTGTTTATCTAAAAGAAATTAGAAGATAATTATATTTGCAAGACCTGTTTGGACTTGCTCTGTCTGTGCTTCTCTCTCCTGCCTCTCCTCTCCTCCTCTCTCCTCTCTGCAAACACCTCATTATAAATGCTGCGCAGCAAACCTCTCCAAACAAATCACAAACTGTAGCTTCACAAACAATATTATTCATTTGATGTCAGCCACTTGTCAGGATGATTTGATTAAAAGTGCGCTTTATGAATTCAGCATCTGCTGTCACTTCCCAGGGCAGGTATTTTCTTTCATCTGGTGTCCATCCACTGCAAATTTAATAACCATTATTGGAGGAATGCATTAAAAGCCTTTTTAATGATGCATTTAAAACTGGAGATAAAAATAAGTACCACTGCCTTGTCATTTTAAGTTGTTGTGGTTGATGTCTATAGGTGCTTGAGAGTTTATAAAGTGTGACAGTGATTCATGGGCTAAAGTCTTTTATCAAACAAACTCAGAATAAACAATCAAGCCTTGAATTGGCTGTCAAAGAAAAGTCACTTTTCTGGATTACCTCAAACAAACTCTGGCGTTTTTATACTGCACTCTTGGCAGATTTAAATGATCTTAACAGGCTTAATCAGCTTCTTAATAATATGCTTGGATCAGGTTATATAAAACCCTAAGTCCAGGGCTAATGGACAATAAAGTTGCTTTTCCGATCTAAGAAATCAGTTTATCCCACCAATAGAAATTAAAACAATTCCCTCTTTTATACAGTGCTTAACAAATTTATTAGACCCCCTGTCGAATTTGTCTCAAAGACCATCCAGCATCATGAAGTGCTTTAATGCGGACTCTTTCATTTTCAGTGAGCTCTCCACGTTTTACTATTTTGAACAGGAATGAGGAATTTCAAACTGAATTCACCCAAATTTGAGCCGGTTCACTGGGCATCACTGAGAAGTCAGAAATGAATCAAGCATAACATTCAACCACTAAAACTCATTTTTCTGTTCAGGAATGCAAGTAAATAACTATAATTTGACATATTAATCAAGAAATATTAATGTGCTTTACTATTTTTTCAGTTTTTTGTAAATCAGTAAATTTGAAAATTCATGGATAACAATAAAATATATATTTTAGAATTAAAAATGTCATTTGGGTTAAAGAGCTTCTACATATTGGTGTATTAACCATTGCAGAAACATAAAAAATGATTTTGGTAATTACCAATGCTGTTAATTTAGGGTTTGGCCTTTAAAAGTGCTAGCCGGCTTGCTGCTTAAGGCTTGCCTCAACTCCGCCTGTTTGTCTGTTAATCGGTTCATCCAAAGTTAGTTATAGAAGCATTCTAAGTATATATACAGTCGCTAGAAAAAGTATGTGAACCCTTTGAGATTTCTTGGATTTCTGCATAAATTGGTCATCAAATGTGTTCTGATCTTCATCTAATTCACAACAATAGACAAACACAGTCTGCTTAAACTAATACTGCACAAAAAATTATATTTTTTCATGTTTTTATTGAACAAAACATGTAAACATTCACAGTGCAGGGTTGAAAAAGTATGTGAACCCCTAGGCTATGACTGGTTGACCCTCCTTTGGCAGCAATAACTTCAACCAAACGTTTCCTGTAGTTGCAGATCAGACCTGCACAACGGTCAGGAGGAATTTTGGACCATTCCTCTTTACAAGCTGTTTCAGTTCAGCAATATTATTCGGATGTCTGGTGTGCATCGCTCTCTTGAGGTCATACCACAGCATCTCAATTGAGTTGAGGTCAGGACTCTGACTGGGCCACTCCAGAAGGCTTTTTTCTTCTGTTGAAGCCATTCTGTTGTTGATTTACTTCTATGCTTTGGGTCGTTGTCCTGTTGCATCACCCATCCTCTGTTGAGCTTCAGTTGGCGGACAGATGGTCTTAAGTTTTCCTGTAAAATGTATTGATAAAATTAGGAAATAATTTTTCCATCAATGACAGCAATCCGTCCAGGCCCTGAGGCAGCAAAGCAGCCCCAAACCGTGATGGCCCCTCTACCATATTTCACAGTTGGGATGAGGTTTTGATGTTGGTGTGCTGTGCCTTTTTTTCTCCACACATAGCGTTGTGTCTTCCTTCCAAACAAATCAATTTTGGTTTCATCTGTGGACAGAATATTTTGCCAGTAGTGCTGTGGAACATCCAGGTGCTCTTTTGTAAATTTCAAATGTGCAGCAATGTGTTTTTTGGACAGTAGTGGCTTCCTCCGTGTTGTCCTCCCATGAACTCCATTCTTGTTTAATTACTTATTGTAGATTTGTCAACACAAATGTTAGCATATGCCAGAGACTTCTGTAAGTCTTTAGCTGACACTCTAGGATTCTTCTTCACCTCATTTGGCATTCTGCGCTGTGCTCTTGCAGTCATCTTTATAGGACGACCACGCCTAGGGAGAGTAGCAACAGTGCTGAACTTTCTCCATTTGTAGACAGTCTGTCTTACCGTGGACACATGAACATCAAGACTTTTAGAGATACTTTTGTAATCCTTTCAAACTTCATGCAAGTCAACAATTCTTGATCATGGGTCTTCTGAGAGTTCTTTTGTGCCAGGCATGGTTCACATCGGGCAATGCTTCTTGAGAACAGTGTTTTTTATAGGGCAGTACAACTTTAACCAACACATCCAATCTCATCACATTTATTGGACTCCAGGTTGGCTGACTCCTGGCTCCAAATAGCTCTTGGAGAAGTCATTAGCCTAGGGGTTCACATACTTTTTCAACCCTGCACTGTGAATGTTTACATGTTTTGTTCAATAAAAACATGAAAACATATCATTTTTTGCAGTATTAGTTTAAGCAGACTGTGTTTGTCTATTGTTGTGGATTAGATGAAGATCGAAACACATTTGATGACCAATTTATGCAGAAATCCAAGAAATCTCAAAGGGTTCACATACTTTTTCTAGCGACTGTATAGTATACGGATTTGACTCAGCAGTCAGTAGCTGCATTGCTGATGACATTCATCCAATAATTTCTACAGGCTCTGCTTTTTGCTTGATTTTAGACTGATTAAAAGCTAATTGCTTTTCCGACATGACGACAGCCATCATCAGGCTTCACAACGCCTCCTCAGAAATCAGTGGGTATTGTTACTGAGACTACATCCATGTTTTTTAAAAGATTTATTTTAAGTTCTTTGCCTTTATTTTCAGAAGACATAGAGATGCATTGCATGTGGGAAAGTTCCCCTTTTCCCACATGCAACAAGTTGGACTTAAACCCAGACCACCTACTTGGAAGACTAGCCTCTGTACAGGGGGAGCTACAGTACAAAACTGCTAGGCCATGTGGTTGCCTCACTACATCATGTTTTCTGCACGAGTCCATGAGATTTTGGTGCAAATATTTGCTGAACTGAAACAGGATTTCTTTAATATAAAACCCAGCTCATAATAAGACAAGATGTATGATTTGGTTTTTGACAGTGTGATCCAGTCCTAACAAAAAATAGTAAGTGGTTTACAACACAAAAATTATGTAACATACTATATGAAGTTAAGTTTTCAGAATTGTAATTATGATTTCATGCATTTTAATCACTTTGACTCTTGATGTCAAGAACCAGCCACCTGTACCAACTAGATTAAACTTCAAACTTTAATGTTAAAAAAAGCTAATTCCTTCTCTTCATCCCTGGTGTGAAACCCTCCCTGATAAGTGTCCATTTGTTAACTTTGATGCTATGTGAGTTAATGTCTGTGCTCTCACATGTTATAATAGATCCAGGCTGGAAATCATAATAATTACCCTCTGTTGTCCTTGAGCAGGAGAGGATGGTTCTTCTATTATGTGCTGGGTCAGGGGATTGTCCTTGAGGTTTAGTACATGCCATTAGGCTGGTGCACACACATGCACATACCTGTACACAAACAAATAGGTCTGTGAAAACATGGACAATGACTTTGACTGGAAGCCTTCGGGCAAAGAAAACTCCTATTAATCAATCTGAAATGAGACAAAATGTGTCGCTGATTGCTTTCAGTGGAACGGCCTTGAAACGGATTCAAATGCAGCGTAAGGAAGGACGAGCAGAGAAGCTCTGGCTTTGTCCACTGATCCACACCAGAGACAGCACTGCAGCAAAAACCAGCCCGACCAAATCCACTGCAACAGAATGAAGGAGGCTGCAAAGAAATTAAATAAATATCAGACTGATCCCCAGGCTGCTTCCTGATCTGGAGAAGCCTGGACTAAGATTAATTATTGGTGTGAAAATCAACAAAAGATTTGCACTGTGTTTCCAGTGGGGAAAAAAAAAAAAAAAAACAGCAGTTTAAAGGTGCAGATGATGCAGCTAAAAACCAGAGCTTTCGCACCTTAAACTGCTTAAACAGCATGCAAATGTAGCAGTTTAAAATGCACGCTTAGGTGCCAAGGAAAAAGCCTTAAAACTGTTATTTCCTAGAAGTAATATATTTAAACAGATTTATTTGCAATTGACTCAACTAAACAAAGATAGTAATGTGGCAACATCGCCTGTTTTAACCCAGAGCACCATATTACATTCCCATATTGGGCTTTTAAAAGTAAAAATCTGTGGCATCCTACAAGTGACTTCATAGCAGTCTGGCCATCTGTAGTCTGTTTTCTCTGCATGTGATGTTAAAAGAGGAAAACACAATTTATTAAGAAAATTTGCACGCTGTGGTTCCCAGCATGCACGGCTGCTGTGTTGTCTTTAATTGATTCATAGAGATGCTAAAGGTGAGGCAGGAGTCATTCAGTGAGAGCTACACATTATGGCAAACATTTACTCCCTCCAGTCTGGATGAAACTTTCCTGGATTTAGATAAATATGTGAAAGTGGAAAAGGACAGAAGCTTTTTGCCCACCCTATTTTCATGCAAGTTTTAAATCTCATATGTCTCCTTTTCCTCCTCTTCCTTCAGGCTCCCCAGCTCGGCACCCTGATGGGCGTCTACCTGCCATGCATCCAGAATATCTTCGGTGTCATCCTCTTCCTTAGGATGACCTGGCTGGTGGGGATCGGAGGAGTCATTGGGACCTTCATCATCGTCTTTATGTGCTGTACCACAGTGAGTGTGCTTCTAACTCTGTTTGCAGCACTTTGACCAGGTGTAACTTCAAATCAGGCATGCCCACAAAAAAGTGTCATTGAAGAACGACCTCAAACCGGGGAGCAGCTTCACAGGTAATGAGCTGTGCAGCAGTAAAAGGTAGCAGCTGTTCACCATTAGAACGTTCACCGAGGACAGTGAGGGGTCTGTGGAGCTGCTGAGGTTATTGAAGGGGTAGGTAAATATCAATCTGGATATCATAACAAATGTAGATTACTTTTATCCAGCTGCTATCATTATTATTTTCCTTTTTAATTTTGAATCATAATTGTGTGATACAAGAATCCACAAATTAATAAAAGACGTACAACCAGTTTTTGCTGGTTTTGGATGAGATGTGGAATCATTTTCTCAAAACTGTGTGGAAAAAGTGCCAGAGTATTCTACTCAAGTAAAATAACAGTTACTCTGGTTAAAACTTACTTAAGGGGTCCGTAATCACGCCAGTGTGATTTTATCATGCGCTACTTCTGTCACATGACAGCATGAAAACAAAGCCACATTTGCATTGCAATCATTTGTGTGGAATAATCTAATCTTTCATCTTTTTTAATCTTTAAGCTTTTTTTTCAATTTTTGATAGATGTCAATAGGCCAAGTACAACAGGTAATATGATCTTTTTAATTTGATATTACTGGTATTTTTTTCATAATTTCAGCATATTGTAATTTCTTTGTAAAAATGACTATATTGTTTAATAACATTTTTAAAACTCCATTTTTGTGGGGATGTTGGCCCTATATCTAAAACAGTGAATAAACTTTAAAAAAATGTATAGTTTTCTTTTAATAAAGTTATTGTAGTGCTGAAAAAGATTATATCATAGTATATATTTTCTGAGTGGTTTCTTTTGTCAAAAGAAAATTAACAAAATGGCAAAATGGATATCTAAGAGTTATGTAGAATTGGAAGTGCTGATTTCAAATTGTGCTCAAAAAAGTACAAGTACCCAAAAAGAACCACTGAATTCCAGCCTCTTAACAGGTGCAACACCAGAATTACAAAGTTGGCTGGGCCTGCTAATATAAAAGGTCAAACAGTTTCTCCATCAGTTAGACAACTGCACTCTTCACCTTTTTAAAGATAATGCTGGTGATTTTTGAAACATTAAGACTACAATAAAAACAGCCATTTTATGTGAGAGTAATAGCCTTGGCCTATTTAGATTAATTAATTTGCACAAGTAAAGCATGCAGTTCTTATTACCCACAATGGCAGAAATATGGTTCTCTTATTGTCTGCTTTGCTAAAGACTCATAAATCAATTCTGTAGAAACACCAGTCCCTTACTTCTATGTAATAAAATCCTTACTATTTAATGATAAAGATGAATTATTATTTGTTTGCAAGGAGAGAGAGAGCATACTGTGCTAACTTTTGTAGCCTTAGATAATCAGAAACAGTTCAATTTCTGCTTCTAAAACAATATAAAGCAGTGATCCTCCGCTGGTTAGTTTGGATCCAAAAGTGAGTTGTGAAGATCTTTCAAGTGGGTGGCGAATAAGTGCCAGGAAAAAGGGCCAAAAATCCTTGTAAGGAAGCCCTAAGTGGACAAACAGTAAATTCATACATACTATTTTTTTAGGTTTTCCTATGATGAAGAGCAGATTTCAGTATTTGTCTGAAGATTTCTAATTATTTATCTCATTTTTTTTGCATAGCAAGGCTGGTTTTCCCAAGAAAATGAAAACATTTCTAGATTACCATATTTCCCTGCTGTCTTGGGAACATGGAGTGCAATAGGATGTATGTGTGGAAGTTCTTCTGTAATCATGTGCCTTTTAAACACGATTGTTTAGTCCTGTCTCTTGTTCAGTTATGCTGTGTTCAAACTTGGATCCAAACTGGAACGTTTTCCATTAAATGAATATGAGTGGTTGGAATTTAAAAAAAATTTTGGTCACAATTTCTCATAAGGAGGTGGTGGTGGATCGGCCAGTTCAGACAGGAACATTCAGCGCTAACTCCAGTCTTTCCTTGCTGATAAAACCTTGAGTTTTCTGACTTTTACCTACTCTCCCCTTCACACTTAGGCAACCTCTTCCCTTGTCCTTAGAGCAGGGATCATCAATTACATTGTACAAGGGCCAAGTTTTTCCTTGCTGCTTTGGAGGCCGGACTTTCAAAAAAACATTTCAACATTTTGATCTAATTAACATACTTTAAAAATATTTTATTTTATTTTAAATGTATGCCATTTTTAGCCTCGAAAAGTAAGATCAGTCCCTATACCATGTCCAGCCACAAGGGGGCCATTGAGATATTTAAGCTGAATGCATCGGGGCTGTTATGTTCTCCATTACTGAGTTTGGTGCTAATATGGTGTGCCCTGATTGGAGGAAAACCTGTGCAAGAAAAAGGTCTTTAGTTTTAAATGCTTGAGGCTGAAAGAAAACCAGTTTTAATCAAGAATGCACTCAAAATATTTGCATCATGCTTGCTGATAATGGATGACAGGTGGATTTCTATAGAAGAGATCAAACATTTAACTAATATGGTTTAATATTAGTATGGTATACTATATAGTTTATATTAATCTTAATTGTTTTTGAGTATAAATAGCTGTAGGGATTAAAAAGTGTACCTTATATACATCAACCTATTATTCCCTGCATATTTCTGAACTTAATAATGTTCTGGGGGCCAAATGGGCAGAAGGCTTAACCTTCCTCCTGCATCACTTAGCAATCTCTAAAGTTACATTAAAAATTACTAATGATATCATGTTTTCCTTCCTTTAATACTAAACATAGATCTTTAAATATAACTCTTCATCACATTCTGACACATGGACAAAGGTGTGAGTGGCAGACAGCTTAACTTCCTTCTATTTAAATGTCAAAGAGTTGTACAGCCTCAGGAAAGAATAACTATTTTTACTCCAAAAAAGGCAGACTTATCCCTGCTGTAAGCCTTATTAAACCTTGTTAAAATGACTCTTCATGGGAGGAGGTTCCACTTTTATCTAATTTTAGCCACTTTGACCACACTGACCACTGGTGGAGTGTAAAGTTGCTGCAACTGCAGTCCCTCGGCATTAGCAATGAAGGCGATCATCCAAAAACAAAGCTCCCTTTGTGCCAGCTGCTCTTTTGTCGCTCTAGTAGTATTTTAAAAACACATTTTCCATCTCTTCAAAGAATAAAAATGGGTGATGGCACACGGAGATGTTCCCTTGTTCCCATAAATATCGTTGCTACAGATCTGTCATGTGTCAGCGTGATTCTGGTGTTGGACTGACGGCCCGCTGTGGCCTTGAGACTCGTATTACAAAAGAGCACGTCCCACAGGATCTGCTCAGCTGCTGTCAGTGATCTGAGTGGCTGTTACCAGCTGATTGTGTTTGACTTGTTTGATGCATTTGATTGTCAGGAAACATATAATCTGCTTCCAAACACCTTCTTTGCTCAGGAGTTATTCTTAGGTATGCTTATGTAATCATACAGGACAGTTTAGCTCACACTGTGCGGTCTGTCGGCCTGTCAGGGTTGTGATTCTTTCCTCTGGTTGGCTGTGTGCGTTGTAGCAGGGCTCTATGTTGGCATGTGTGTGTGTTTGTGCAGCCTAGATTCTCCTCTAGCACGGAGTGTATTTATAGAACAACCCCCTCAAATCCCAACCATGGCAAAGTTGACTGCACATACACACACAGAGGCAATACGCTTCCCAATCATGTTTCAGTGTGACAGTGAGGAGAGGCCTTTAAAACAGCACAGAGAGGGACAGAAGAGTGTTCTTTTCATTCTTTCATTTTATTTTAAACAGATTCAGCTCACTTTTTCATGTGCATTACTATTTCCTTTGAAGTAAAGAGACCACTCTTATCTGAATATCCATGCATGTGTGCATTTTTTGCTACTGTTGATCAGTTAGGGTGGGAATCTCGACATTTGAGTACAGAGAATTTAAATTCTACACTTTGTGTTGGCAGAATGCACACTGACTGCCCCCTATAGGGCAGTAAATATACTGAATATTTCTGTTGGTTGATCAGGAGGCAGTTGGCATATCTGATGCCAGCTTTCATCACCTCAGAGCTCAACATTGATGGCCAAATTTTCCACATCCATCACTTTTAATAGAAGCACCTGATAGCCAAAATTAGCAGGTAAAAACAGGCTCCACCAAATAGAGATGTCTCTGTGATGCTCTGGGGTTTTGGGTGTTTTCATTCTTTTTCCTAAGATTTTTTTTTTCCAACAAGTTCGACAGCATATGACATAGTGTCTTCTTCAGCCTATTCACCATTGTCTTTAGCCTTTGTTCCCATCCTTGGGTCTGGAGTACCAAGGATCCCTGGGGGCATAAGGCCTATCTGCACTGAGGTTGTCAAAATGAGGCATGCATATTAAAGGAAATTAGGAAATGCTGACTGGATGGTTTATATAAAAAGTTGTTTGATGAGAACAAGTGTGTAGGCCTACTGTGTTGGGTCTATATCAATACACTTAAAATTGATGGTAGTATTTGACAAGGAAGGCTGCCATAAATAAGGATAAAGGGGAAAGCTTTCTAGGGCCAAGCAAAAGTGGGACTCATGAAGGTCGACAAGATCATAGTCAATTATAAAGTTAAGCTGTGATAACGATATTTTATTTCCAACTTATTTTCTGCTCACATCAAAGCAACAAAAAAATGATTTTTATGTATTTATTCATGCTGTTGTACAGTATAGGCTTTTTTAAAATTTAACCCTTTTTTCTTAAATCACAATGACCTTTTTATTGGTCATTTCTATAATGCGGATGGGCACACTGAGCTTAATTATTAGGAAAGTAATGTTAGACTTTAGACCTAAGCCATGGTGTTCACAAACGTCAGAAAAATATAGTATGTAGAAAGTGGCAGAAATTGGTGGGAACTGGCAGAAAAAAGTGTTAAAAGTTGCAAAAAAGTTACAAAAAAGGGAATTACAGTGGCCAAAACTAGTGGATCTTCCACAAAAATGGGAAAGAAGTGTAAAAAAGAATTGGCAAAAATGGGCAAAAAAGCCATAAAATGGATTAAGTATGATGAAGAAGGGTGAAAAGCCTTACAAATGGGATGAAGGTAGCAAGAAAGGGATACGATACAATACATTATGGTGGGCTGCGGTAACATATGATACGGTACGTTTTGATGGGATACAAATATTACAGAATATAAATGGAAGTGGAATCAGTAGTCGAGTTGTAAAAAAAAACAGGGGGGATGGTCAGGGCTGTAGCCAGGGTTTCAAAATTAGTGAGGTCCAGAATTAAATGACCCCCCCCCCCCCCCCCCATATATATATATATATATAGAGAGAGAGAGAGAGAGAGAGAGAGAGCCATATTTTTGCTGCTTTTTGACCATTTTGCTCACATTTTTGCCCATTTAAGTTACTTTTATACTTATTTTTGCCATGTTCTTGCTGCTTTTTGACAATTTTTCTCACATTTTTGTGAGCTTTCAATGATCATATTCCTTGTTGCAATAATAAAGATATTTTTAATGTCTATCTGACTTTTTCAAGTTATTTTCATCATAACATTAAGCCCACATTTTTTTAGCTCTGTTTTATTGGGGTTTTTCCCTCAGAATTCAACCAGCATAAACCAGTGATCTTGCCCACCTCATCCCCCCTCAAATATACCCCTGCACCCTCCCCTTCCCTCACACAGCAGCTCATCCTGTTTTTATCTCCCTCACCATGTTTCTGTGTCATTATCAGTAGGCTTTATTTTATTATATCACCTTAGAATATACCTACGTTTTCTTTATTTGTTTTCACCCGCGATCTGATTTTAAAACAGCTGATCAGCGCGAGGAATTTCTACGACGTCAATCAGAACCAGCGCGGGAGCTTTACGGAGTTTTACCATAAATTCACAAACTAAAGGATCTACTATAGCTTCTACTATAGCAGAAGCTGACTTTTGACAAGAGAGGTTGCAGAACAACAAGTGTGTTTACAGGCCTCACGTGATTAGAGTTTCTGTGCTGCTCAGGAGAGAGAGAGAGAGAGAGAGAGAAAGGGAGAGTGAGTGCACTCAGCGCGCACCTCATTGATCAGGGATGGCACTGATTTCCAAAAATAGATATCGTGAGGGTTGATTTACTAACGTAACGACAAAGTAAAGTTTTTGTTTGGTCAAAATTATAAATACATTACCTCGATTATATTTATCATACAGCTGCTACTCGCCACGGCCAAAATCCACCCGCATTTGGCTAGTTGGCGGGTGTAAATGTAAAGCCCTGTCAAAGCCTCCTAAATGTTGAAATGGTGGTAATATTTCCAATGTTAAAATAGTAGTAATATTTCCACATTCATTGATAAAAATGGCTCAAGGGATGGAAAGGGGGGGTGACCGTTTTAGAAGGGGGATGATTTTGACCATTTTTATTTCAGGGGGATGCCATCCCCCCTCATCCCCCCTCAACTGAGTACTGGTTACCATAGGATATGTTACAACCATACATTATGGTTCGACGCAATACAATTTGAGAGGATAAGATACAAGAGATTACAGTATGTCAAACCATACGATGTGGGTTTTTTTATGTTATGATACAATACGATACAATGAGGTACGAAATGATAATTCACAATATTATAGGACAGGATGCAGTGCAATACACAATACAATACTATATGGTATGTACAATACATTACGTTTCAGTATGAAAGGATATTTTATAACAATACCACACAATACGTAAGGGTTAATGCCTGACCAGGTGTCCAATTATCAGGGATTAATGGATGAGGGGAGGCGTGCCTCTGTGAAGTCCATTAATCCCTGATAATTGGACACCTTGAAGGGGATTAACCACTTATACCATGGTCACTTGCCAAAGAAAAGAATTAATAAAACCACTAATTTATCATTTCATACGTTTTGCGATCAAAATATAAAGTTTTACTAAAGCAACAATTCTTTTTCCCTAGCAATGCCTGAGGGTTTGACTAATAACTGGAATAATCATTTCGATCCCAAAACATTCTTAGGGAATTTAAATGTTATTTAGTACTCCAGTAAATAGGACGGGCCATAGATACGAAAACGCAATGGAACAGAAAAAAACTAGTCTGCTCAGTGTACTTTCTGAACAGATTTGAAGATGAGGGAGCCGGAGAGTCATCTGTGATCAGACTATAAACCTGTAAGTTAACATAGACAGTCATCTGATAGAAAGCTTATTATTAGCAGATCAGCTCTTTGAATAAACAGAATAATACCTCCTTCTGCACTACAAGGTAACAGAGGTGCTCATTCCCTGTTAGAGTCATGTCAATATTTATCAGCTATTATCATGCCAGTTCATCAGAAGTGTTTCTACAAAGAAATAATGGCTTGTTTTCTTTTGTTTTATGTTATTCATATATTCTGAAAATAGTTTATGGAAGATAGAACGGGAGGGAAGTAAGCTTTTTGCAACACTCACCTCTCAGTGTTAAGGTGAGTCTGGGAACAACTCGTTGAAAATAGGTGATAAGACTATCTTGAGTTACCGGTATCAAACCTGCAGTCTGTCATTATATTCATGTCAGTGAAGTGATGGTTGATGCCGGCTCGCAGGCTCCTTAGGCTGGCGACGCTGTACTCCCTGCTCAGAAAGTATGACCGACTCTGGTTGCTATGGTTACTCCTATCATCTAACGGCTGCTGCACATTAATTTGGAATGGTGTAAAGATTTTTTGACTAGAACTACTTGGGAAGTTCGAACGGTGTCCATATATTGGAAGTTAATGGACACCAGTGGAATTTCCAGAGCTAATCAGAATCAAGTATTCACCAAGACCATGGTATAAAATGAAATTATATGATGATACAGTACAGTTCATTTTGGCCATGGGATATTTGTCTTGGGCTCTAATTGCTGCACACATAGAAGACACTACTGTAAAGTGCATCTTATACCATCCATTGCCTCCTTATTTAAACAGTCCATAGTTAAAAGACAACTGTTAAATTCAGCAGTAGCTTCCTGGAGCAGCATGAGCAGTTTAGACAGGGATTTGATGGGGACATGTCAGAGGAGTGGGAAGGCAGATCTTAATTCTCTCCCTTCCTAGCCTTGTCCATGATATCCTAAAGGCATTTTTTTTAAATTCCATACCAGATGGACCTCAGCTGATACTGTGGAGTTTAGCTACTCTGCAAGCTGCTAAATGGTCAGTAGTGGGCCAGTGCATTGCAAATCTTGGATGTACCGTCAATATATTTGACTGCAGCCTTATGAAATTCTTATGTGTGATGAGTATAAAAACATAAATTGAAACTCATTTTAATCACTGGTAAAAATATTTCCTTGAGGAGAGATTCTGTGAAAGCTTCCACTGATATATAGCCCTCTGTTTTATATGAAAATTGTGCAGTGTAATAAAATAACTCAAGAAAAAAAAGCCTGGAAGATAAAAGCTGGTTCAGACTCAGTTTGACAGGGAGCCATGCAAACACACGTACATTTGGCTAAATATCTTACGCTTACACACACATCAAATCTCTTTGCATGTCACACACTAGTGAGTGTTTAATCTTTGAAAAATAAATTCTGTTCCTCTCTTCTTCCCCGGCTCATTTTTTCCTCACCCTTTCTATCTTTTTCTCACACACAAACGCGCACGCTTTCTTCTTATCAGTCATGGCGTGCTCGTTGCAGAGCCCCGGGGCGATAAGCCCGAGCATGAACGGTGTGTGAGAAACCCCCACCTCTCTCCTCCTGAGCTCCTTACATAACACATAACCACCCTGCCCTCCAGGGGGTTACCAGATACACACCGCAGGAGTGTGCATGTGCCAGTGTGTAAACATGTAAGCAATGATCCTCACCTTAGTGAAATCCACAGGACATGAAGTGCTGTAAAGCCAGATAATATACAGCACAAACCCCCCCCATGTTTTATTCACGTGAAGGCATGATGGGATATCACTGACAGAGCACTTTCTATTGGATGCTCAATCACAGCAACGCACACGAGTGTTGCCGTCCAACACTCAAGCTGTTATTCTTCCGTCAAGCAGCATTCTGACAGAACATTAACGAGCCGCCGCACGTTCTGGGAATGATTATTACAGGAGAACTGAGCCGCCGTGTGACACATTATACCATTAAGCATGAAATTATACACACGGCCATGTTTAAAAGAGCAGAATACGACTGTAGATGTCCTTCTTTGAGCAGATATATTCAACCGTGCGCTGCTTGTGTATTTTTAGCACTGATAATGAATGCAGACTTGTCACAAGATAAAATGAGATTTAATATTCTAGATGGAAAGTCATCTGTTGTTTGGCCTTCCTCATTACTTCCAGGTCCTGAATCCAAACGCTGCAAGGCGAAGAGTGCTCTGCCCTCTGTCGTGACTCATTTAAATGCTAAAGATGCTTTTCTCCCCTCTTCCCTTTTCATTCTTCACTCTCATCTCGTTCGCTTCCTCAATTTCTCCCAGCCCTTTTTTCATTTTACTGTCTCATTATTTCCCCTTTCTTCTCCTCCTCTCTTTGTCGCCTCTGCCTCTCTCTCTCCCTCTCTTTTCACCTCAACCGTCTGACTTTTGTCCCTTTTTTTTAACCACGTCCCTACCCTAAAGAGCAGCTGCAGCTCACTCTCTGGAGCTCGGTTTCTTCATCGATGTCGGCCTAAAAAATAAAAATCACCTCCGTCTCCTTCGCCTGACATGTCTGCCTTTCACAGTTCGCCATCCATAGGGAATCCAAGTGATAAACAGCGCTCTTGAAATAGATTTTTCCATCGCACAGTTGTACGAAAATTGATGAAGTTGTACTTGAGAAAAATATTTGTGTAATGAAGCATGCTAATGAAGCGCGCTCTCAGGGCAGCGCAAAACGCCACTCCTGTCAAAACCAATTTTTGCTCAACAGCGAGGTCGATTAAAGGCCACATCAGAGTTTCTCCGTGGCTTTCAGAGGAAGCAGACCTAATGTGTCCTTTGTGGTCAGCTTCGTGTGTAGAACAGCAGACCATTCTTAAAAAGTCAAATTAGCTTCATTGTACCAAATGCATTCACAGGCCGAGAGATAACAGTGGTGGCTTATTGCTAGAATTTACATTTGCAAGGAAATCAGGCAGATATTCTGTTGTGTCTCATATGAGAAGATAGAAAGCAAGGTAGCATACAGTGCTGTGGAAAAGTATTGACCCCCTTCCTGACTTCCTTTTGTTTTTGTATATTTAAATGTTTCAAACCATCAAGCTAATTTTGATATTAGACAAAGGTGAGAAAATTCAAAATGCAGTTCAGTCAGGACCATATTGTCATGAAACACACATGATTTTCAGCCATAAATATTTCTTTATTAGCAGTTGTTGAATAGGCAGTTTGGCTGTTCTGGGATCCCCCCTGCCCTTCCAGGAGCCTACCTGAAAAGAATGAAGCTGGACCAGTACACATTCCTGCTCTTCCTATGCCGATAAGTAAAGCCTGAGGCAGGGATTGAATCAGTAAAACCCAGAGCAGAGCAGGCATCAATGACAACGGAATGACATTGGTTAAGTCAGAAGCAGGAGGAGCTTGGGTGGAGGAGGGTTGCAAGAGCAGCTTGCAAAGACAGTGACAGAGCCTAGCCAGGCTAGAGCAGTTTTTATATGGCAGCCTGAGTGGGATAAGCCATAGCATGCAAATCAACTAGCCATCAGCTGATAAGGGCTTGCATGAGATCAGCTGATCTCAATTATAGAAAAAGCCATCCAAACCATAATGGCCTAAGTAATTGCCCCTAAATAACAATAACTGGTTGTGCCATCCTTGGCGGCAGCAACTGAAAACAAGCGTTTGTGATAACTGGCAATGAATCTTTCAAATTGCTCTGGATGAATTTTTCACCCACTCTCCTTTGTGGAATTGTTTTAATTCAGCCACATAGGAAGTTTTTCAAGCATGAATGACCTGTTTGAGGTTATCCCACAGCATTTCAATCAGATTTAAGTTCAAACTTTGACTACGCCACTCCAAAACCTTCTTTTTGCATTTTTTTAAGCCATTCATAGATGGACTTGATGGTTTCCTGCTGCATAATCCAAGTGCGCTTGATCTTAAGGTCATGAACTGATGGCCAGACATTCTCCTTCATGATTTTCTGTTAGAGAGCAGAATTCATGGATTCATCAGTTATGGCAAGTCATCTAGGTCTCATCAGTCCACAGAATATTTTCACTGGTGGTTTTGGTCTTGGAATTCTTATTGTTGTATCATAAACATTGACCAGTCCTGAGTCAAATGAGGCCTGCAGGTGTTTAGATGTTGTTCTTGGTTCTTTCATGACCTCCTCTATGAGTCGTCAGTGCACTCTTTGAGTAGTTTTGGTGGGCCGGCCACTCCTGGGAAGGTTCACCACTGTTGCAAGTTTTCTCCATTTGTGGGTAATGGCTCTCACCATGGTTTACTGGAGCCCCAAAACCTTAGAAATGGCTCTGTAATCCTTTCCAGACTGATAGATGTCAATGACTCTGTCTATCATCTGAATTTCTTTAGATCGCAGCATGATGTTGGTTCTTGAGATCTTGTAGGTATGGATGGCTTTTTTCCCTTAGTGATGATTCAAAACCTTTAAGTGTGAGAAATATGAAAGAAAACATGAAAGTGATAAATACTTTTTCACAGCACTATATCCTGATGCTTTCTACTAGCATGATTAGAGGTCACAGGGCAGAAGGATGTGTGAGTTTTAGGGTCAAGGCATCCATACCAAGATTCTTAGACAGAGATAATGCTATCACACTACAGTATGATGTATATTTCTATCCAGAAGACTGTAAATCTTCACCGTTTTAGGTTACCTGCGGGAAACTGGGACAATAAAATGGGCCACAGGCTCTGGGTCAGTGGGAAAAAAGATGCTGCACATAAGACACCTACTACAGCAGAGTACTATAGCCTCTGGTGCCGGTCCATCAGTCTGGGTTTGATCAGACACGAGGTCATCAGGTGAAGCAGCAGGACTTTTCGGTCATCAATCATACTGGCAGGAAAGACGAAAAGATGAAGAGTTCATTTTATTTTTAGATATTTGCTCCAGAGAGAACCTGCAAGAGCATTTACATCTGCAGAAAATCCAAGTGTGACCTTCAAGGCTAACTTTGCAAACCTGCCTCAGTGTTTGTCTGAGTTTGTGACAGCAGATTCATTGATGACACTTCCTCATTTCCTCAACTGCAGTGTTTCAGGAGGGTCAGAGAAAATAAAGTAGGACTTAAAGAAAAGGTAAAGGGAAAATGTATTTCACCCCATCTGAGAGCAGTGTCGCTCGTGAGATGATCCAGTGAAGATAAAATGACAGTCCTTCAGGAGCAAACAAAAGGACAAAAGAACGATTATCTGTGTCACCAAAGAACACAGCGAGTTTAAAAAGGTCAAAACTGTCAGGAGATCATCATGCTTTGGACAAAAATGTCTCACAGACTGGGTTATGATTGAATAAAAAATGATAAATCTACAGAAATGATTCATGCATAAAGACAATGGACTTTTCTGCTTACAGAGTTGCAAATTGAAACCTCTTAATTTGTGCTTATTTTGTTAGGAATTGTGCCCTCAATTTAAGCCAACTACAACTGATGTTTGTGACTTAACATTTAACATGGCAAGCATACTTTATGAGATGTAACATTTGAGCTAGCTTACAGTTGCTACTTTTGTGAGTACTGGTATAAATCAGCTTCCAGTTCTTCTGTATTTCAGAAGAAGCTTATGAAAATGCTCGCAGTTTGAGCTACATGGCTGCATAAATGATACTGTGGCAAAAGTCTGGGGCTCATGATTGGCCCAGGGAAAAAGTCAGCATCATATGGTGGCTTTTGACCAAATACATCTCAAACTTGTAGTCTGAAGTCTTCTCTTAGGGAACTGAATGGTTCCTATGGTCCTGTTTCTGTGATTCAACCAGGGTCAAGGCAGATTATGCAAATCAGGCTTCCTGACACAGGCAGGCTTCAGGAAAACAAAGTAAATCAACGTTATTATGCAGTATTAGTCAATTACTAATGAAGATTTAAATGGTAATGATCTAATATTAACTAAACAAATGGAATTGCCATTTTTTAATTTTTATTTGGTTGTACTGTAATGAAGGATCTGGGTCAGGGACAGTTCCTATAATCTATCCATCCATCCATCCATCCATCCATCCATCCATCCATTTTCTACACCTCTTATCCCGCCTGGGGTTGTGGGGGGCTGGAAGCTATCACAGTTGTCACTGGGTGAGAGGCGGGGTACACCCTGGACTGGATGCCAGTTAATCACAGGGCTAATATACTAGTATAGAGACAGACAACCAGGCACACTGACATTCACACCTACGGCCACCAGTTAACCTGATGAGCATGTCTTTGGTGGTGGGAGGAAGTCCGAGTGCCGGGAAGTGAACCAGGGACCTTCTTGCGTTAATGCAACAGCGCTAACCCCTGCGCCGCCGTGCAGCCCTGATACTGATAGTGATTTTGTTTTCCAGCAGGACTTGAAACCTGCACACAGTGAAGCCAAAACTAACAGGAACTGGTTTGCTGACCCTGGTATTACTGCACTTGATTGGCCAGCCAACTCACCTGACATAAACCCCATCAACAACCTGACAAAGATGAGAGACACAAGACTCAATAATACATATGAGCTGAAAGCTGCTCAGAGCAACCTGAGCTTCATAACACCCCAGCAGTGCCACGGACGCAGTAATTTGTAAATAGGGAGCTCCAACCAATGTATGGATGCATTAATGAGCATAATTTTCCACAAGGCCAACATTGTAAATTTTTTTTTTTTTTTTTTTTTTTTTTTTTTTTTTGGGCTGATGTTTTGTGATATTTTAATATTTTGAGATAGTGGATTTTTGATTTTCATGAGCTTTAAGCTGTAATCTTCAAGGTTAAAACAAAAAATTGCCTTGAAATATTTCACTTTGTAATGATGAATCCAGAATATATGGAAGGTCAATTTCCTGAATTAAACCACAGGAAAAAATAACTAACTTTTTCATGATATTTTTTATTTTTTATTTTGCACCTTTACATCCAATATACAGATATACAAAACATACAAGATGACACAGCGTGCATTGAAACATTAGTCCTTTGCACCTTATTAAGCTGCAATAAGTGACCCGTGTGCTTTAGTTTCTTCTTTGAATTGTCTAAGTCAGCAGTTCAATGAGTCACCCTGACGTTTCATTTCTGCTAAAGGCATTGGCTCTGCTGACTATGGCCAGAGAGAAATGTTTGTTAACCTATAGAATGCTAATGATAGCTGCCTATCAGAAATGTTCAGCAATGCAACCCCACAGTTACAGTTCCTGGGCCTTTAGGAAGTACTTTGCATTAAATCAGACCCAGGCTCCTGTGGTTGAAAAGCACAGCATTCCTTAAAAGGTTCCTAGTTCCTGCAGCCAAAGAGCACCTATAATGAGTCATGTACTGTATTATTGTAAAAAGAAACATGTGCATTTCTAAATCACCCAGACCTTTCCGAATGCAATGAAAAATAGGAAAAATGCACATTTTTATTCATGAAGAATAAAAAGGCTGTCTCTGACGATGGTGGGTTGAGGATTCAGTATGGAGAACATAATATCATCATACCGTTAGAGGTACCTGTCAGCCATCCTTAGACTCATCTAAGGATAGTCCTTAGAATTGTCCTAAATTTTCTCCTCCTTACAGCACCTCAGAGAAGAGGTAGACAGGCATCACAGACGTTAGTGGAAGGAAGCATTGTTTGATCCAGTTCTGACTATTTGGCACTTCCATTTACAAGAAACAATTCTACAAACTCACATGTGGTCTCAATTAGATGGATTGTCCTGTTAGTCTTATATATTTCAAGGGCATAAATCTTCTTCTGGAGTTCATTCTTACTGAACTGTAATTTTACCTCATCATTTCTTTAATATATGTAATCTAGATGTATGTGTTCCCCCTACTGTTCTCTCTATCATCCCTATTTGACTACACTAGTAACTGTAAATCATATAAATCCGCTGGTGTCCGCCCTGTACAGTTGTGTGATGATTCAGTGACTCAGTATGCGACGGAGTACCTCTGCGATGCTGCTGCCCACATCAGATAAAACACTTAAACAATTACTGTCTTATCTGCTGTGGTGGGAGAAGAGCTTGTGGCCTCATTATGACCAGATTAGAGCGAGGAGCTGAGTCCCACTCATTCTTCACTGCTCATCATCAGTTCGCCGGCCCTCAGGTGACAATAACCACATTACAGACTTCACAGAGATGGCAGTAATGATAGTTGAACATAACCGGTTGGGAGAAACTAGACTGTCTGCTATTATACGTCTCACTGTCCCTGGTTTATTTGTTTGTTGCTTCTCTGAGAAACCTCAGTAGAGATCAAGTTTATGAGTTGGAGCTTTTTGTGATTTATTCTTCAGAAACAGAGGCAATAAGAAGACCTTTATCAGTCAAATACTTCTAGACTTATCAAGGAAAAATAATCATTGATTTTGATAAGCCATGCAGTAATTTGTAGGTGTAGAACCCAAGGAATACGGTTTACAGTCTCACCATAATGGTAGCAGGCAGATCATGGTAGTCTAGACTCTTAAAGTCTCTTTTCTCTGCTCTGTTTAGCAGCTCTTACTGGGGGATCCAGATGTGTTCCCAGTCCAGATGAGATATAAACTCTCTCCAGTGTTTTCTGGGTGTACCCCGAGGTCTCCTGCCAGCTGGATGAGCCAGCAAAACCTCCAAAGGAAGGGGCCCAGGAGGCCCCCTGATTGGATCCCTGAACTACCAGATTATTAACCAATGATTAAACAATTGCCCATATTAAGGGAGAATAAATTTTAAACTGCCAGTGTTACTGAGATCATGTCAAACATGAATAAAATATTCATGATATACTCAACAGCCACTTCATTAGGTACACCTGATCAGTTTGCATATTAAAGCAAACATCTAATCAGCCAATCACATGGCAGCAACCAAGGCATTAAGGCATGCAGACATGTTCAAGCAAGGTGATAAAGTTCAAACAAAGCATTGGAATAGGAAAGAAAGGGGATTTAAGTGACTTTGAAGGTGCCGTGGTTGTTAGTGCCAGACAGGTGGGTCTGAGTGTTTCACAAACATCTGATCTGCTGGGATTTTCAATCACAAACCTCTCAAGGGTTTACAGAAAAAGAGAAAATATCCAGCGGCGGAGCATGACTGTTCCGGGCCAGAATGTCTTGTTGATGGCAGAGGTCAGAGGAGAATGACTAGACTTCACTTCAGTTAGCCAGTAGAAGACTAGAAATAAAAGCTTGCCTGGTCTGATGAGTATTGATTTCTTTGGCATTCAAGTGTGGGGTCAGATCTGGTTCAACCAAGGTGAAGGCCTGCCAGACCACCAACAGCCATAGCACCTCATGTGTTTCCATTCTGCTGCTTGGTTTGAACTCCAGCACATCATCTTAACCTTTTCTACATGTCTAAATGCATTGAGTTGCTACAGTGTGATTGGCTGGATAGATATTTGCATTATTGAGCAGGTGAACAGATATACCTAATAATGTGGCTGGTGAGTTTACTTAAAAAATTTGTTCAAATTGTGCTATGATATCTAACAAAATATATCATATATATTTTGGTATGTCTTCAGTGCAATTAATTCCATATTTTCCTCCTGAGACTTGAGCTTTTGTTAGGGTTACATTTTGAGTTTCTCATACTTATTTGGGATAAGTTAAATGTGGAAACATCAGCCTCGTCTTTGGACAGGAATTTCTTTGGAATTCTCCCTTTCAAAATCCACACAATTTCCCTAAAATGTAATAGAAATTGCTTCAGATTTCTGTGAAAATTCTCAAAAATGTTTAAAAGTATCCCATCAAAAAGGTCCCATGGGGTGCAGATGGCCTAGTGGTTTAAGGCTCACCCCATGTGCGTGGGTGGCCCAGGTTTAAATGCAACCTTTGGCCACTTTACCCCATGTTTCTCCACCACTCTCTCCTCCCTTTCTCCACATCTTTCCATTGCTACCACTATGAATAAATGCATGAAAAGGCCAAAAATGTATCTTTAAATATAAAAGTCCTGCAAAATGTCTTCAAATTTTCCACCAGTGTTTTAACAACTTAATCATAAAGCCTAAACATTCCAATAAAAAAAATTGGCCCAAAAATCAATTTGAATTCCCTTAAATTTTTCAGTTGAATTACCAAATTTCAGAGCAAATCCCAAACAATTTCTATTACATTCCCCAAGGTTTAAAAAAATATGGAAAAATCCACAAACATCCAAACAGATTCCCTGAAATTTCCATTAAAAACAATAAACATCTCAAAGAAAAAAAATGCACAAATTCCTAAAAATTACAGTCACATTTCCCAAATTCCTATGAAAATGCCAAAATAAATTCAAAGCACATTTCCCCAAAACTAAAAATGAAACTCTCCAAAATATACAAACATACCCCCTTTGCAACTTGGGTTTTGAAAAGTGCTATATACTGTAAATAAACTAATTATTATTTTTATAATTTCATGAAAATACTTGAAAATGTCCAAGCAAATTCCCTAAAATGTCCTGTCTAGCTTTCTACCATAATGAAACACTGAACGAAGTTTAAAAAGAGCTCATGGTAGAGGTATCACCCGGCAAATCCATCTTGAAAAGCTCCAATCCAGGAAACCGGAAACGGTTTGGACCAATCACCATCATTTGAGGAGAATGAGGTGGTAGCTAAGGGCGGGGTTTCGCTGTACCAAAAGCAATGGCTGCCTCCATTGAAGCAATTTGCCTGGATGTAACTATAGTTTAGCAGCAGTTTTCTCAGAGCTGAACCCCTGGACCTCTTCTGTGAACCTGCTTTGGCATGAGTTGACGATCGTTAAGAGTGGGGTTTGCCAGTGTATACAATGGCTACTGCAGTGGTAACTATTAGCATGGATGTTGCTGTAGTACAGCGGAGGTTTAATTAGAACCAGACAACATTATTTTATCATTTTAATACAAGCATGTCTGAGTAGAGAAGACTTTCTTTCTTTTTCAACTAGGAACTCAGCTGATCATAAATCACGACAGTCCTAGCCTAGACATCTCAGGTTTCAACCACAGCTGCACTCAACTACCTTATTTTGTCGTGCTGCTCTGATTGGCCCATTTAAATGTGACAGATCGTTTTTTCAATCACCTTATGAGAATTGTTTGAAAAGTCCTGCCCTTCCTAACTGTTCTATATGGGAGTTTTTCCAGATGAATGTTTCATATATACATACAACTTTCCAACATACACAGTGGTAGTTAAAAAAAAAAACAAATAACAGCCACATAAGGGAGAATAAATGCAAGAACTGAAAGCGACAATCTGACTCTGTTTTCACAGAAAAGTAAAAGCTGTTTTTAGAAGATGGCACCAAATATTTACCAGCCTGTTCATTCTTCTCTTTCTGTCTCTGTCCATCTTTCTTTCTTGTGCAGAAAATCTGAAAAGACTCTCAGAATCCAACAATAGCCTTTGAAATAGAGACAAACTCATAATACTGTCTTTGTGCTGTCATCTCTCCCTCTATTTCTCTCTTTTTCCTATTTTCCGTCTCTCTGGCCTGTTCTTCCTCTTGCTGCCTGCCTCTCTGGCTCTCTCCCTCTGCAGGGCAGTGAAAGCTGCATGTTTGTGTTTCAGGCTAACACTGATCTCCTCTCTAGCATGCCCTCACATTTCTCCTGGTGTTTTTCTTCCACTCCATACCGCCGTTACATCACAGTTGTCATTGGCTGTCTGAATGTGCTCTGACAGCTGCTGACAGGCCCGGTGGCTTTATTATTTATCTAATCAACAACCAGTCAGCGGCGGCATCCAGCATCACTGCAAATTGAAGCTGTCCTCACGTTAACTCCGTCACAGCTTGTTTTGATTTGTTGTACCTTGGGCCTGCTGATGTTATGATGGACATCACTTGGAGGGAATGAAAATATGGAGAGTTAACTTTTTTGAAGTAACTATTTGACAGAGGCTGCTTTACTGAATGGAAGATGCCATAAAGTCAGCTCTGCATAACAAACAGTTAAAGCACTGAAACATTTTTTATAGGTATTTTGCAAACTTTTAGCTTTTTCAATGCAGTGCTTGACTAATAAACAAAGTGCTCTCCATCACCAGAGCACAAACCGGTCACTGTACCTGCAGCGCCTGCAGTTAACCCACCGGTAAATGAGCACAAACATGGCTGTGCTCACACTTGGATGCTTGAGGCAAGCATTAAGTTTGTTAGGATCATTTTGGATGTGTCTAACATTGCTATCAGAAGCCCCTTGTCCTGGTTCTGGTTAAAAATGTACATGTCTGTCACTGGAGTAGTCTATGCCCAGATTCTGGTTTGGGTAGTGTCATAGCCACATGTTTTTGTCTGGTGTTGGCGCAACTCTGGCAGTGACTTGTGTCGTGGTGGCCTGAAGTATGTGCACTCATCAACAAGAACAAATGAAATTGATCTACCCTGCAGTGATGCACCCTTTGAATATTTTATATAATACTTGATGTAAAGGAACTTGAAGTATTTTAAATTAAATTCAAATTACTTTTAACAGTGTATATTTTGGTGCATTTCCCTCTGAGTTCTCCAGCTTCCTCCCAGTCTAACGATATGCATTTTAGGTTAATTACATCAAATAGTACAGTTTAAACCTGCCCTTTTTGTAAAGTGACTTGAGATAACTTTAGGTGATGTTATACAAAGATAAATTGAGTGATTGACTGTTTGATGAGTCTAAATTGCCCAGAGGTTAGAGTTTGAGTATGAATGTTTGTCTCAGCATGACAACCATTTGATTGAGCGGTGACCAGTCCAGGATATAATCTTCCTCTTGCCCAGTAACAGAAAATCTCATGCAGAAAGGCTGTGGCAGAGAAGAAGTTTGGTTCTCTCTTTGAAACCCGCTGTTGTACAGTTGAAGCCAAGGGCGAGAAATGACTCATCATATTCCTTGTCTTTGGTTTAGTAGTTGTGACGTCTGCTGTAGTTTCACAGTTAGCCCTGCATGTGCCAGAGAGTAGTCTTATGAAATTGACTTTGCTTTGCTAGCTGCACAAATGGTGTACACTGGTGTTTCTTAGCCTCACCGAGCCCCCTCTGCCATTACTTCAGGGCCCCCAGGGGGCCTCAAGCCACACTTGGGGAATAACTGCTCAAGTCAAAATGTCAACTTAAGTACCGACAGAAAATTTCAACAATTAGATAACATAAATGATTGTAAATGTGGGATATAGAGATGTAATCTAGATTAACTAAAACCCTTGAGTGGGATTCTGCCATAACTATAACTCATGAAGTGAAAAATCCTGCATATGTTGTGCAGATATGAAAGGTTTACAAATTTAGACTTGTCAATTTGATATCATTGCTCTAGTGCCTCCAGTATGTTAACGTTTGTGTTTGATTGTTTTTCTTTATTTCCAAACACTTTTTTTTATGAAATTCATGCTTACTTTGGAATCAGTTTCACACTTAGACCCCTTAGCTTTTCTACACTTTTACTATAATAAAGTAAAGAAATGTAATGTCTATTATACTTCTGTTGAGGAACAAATACTGTACCAGAAAGGTAGTCACATCCACTGCAGCTGCATTTTGTGTTTATTGCTAAACTATGATGATTTAGAACCAGAATAGATGTCTAAGGACTTCTTGCTAACTTGGTCAACACTTTACCTACCTTAGTTTGTTGGCATTTTCATTATGAGTATAGAAGTTCAGTGATAGTTAGATTGAGATAAAATCAAGGATATGTCAGATTAAAGCCTGACAAAGGGTATAGACTTTCCTTGTTTTTATTTACCTAGTTACATGCTTTATATTGATAGACAAGGCCAGCCATAAGGGGGATAAAGGGGAGACCTTTGTGGAGCCCAGCCAACTGGGAGGGGCGAAAGGTCAGCCAGATTATGATGTTTTGTAAAGTTAAACTCTGATAGCCATATTTGGTTTTTAACCTGGAAAATAGCCCCCCTTATCAAAGCTTTAAAAATGAATTGGATTTATTTATACCGCAGTACAATACAGCCTTTTTCAAGATGTAAACCCATTTTTTAAAACAGGATTATCTTTTTTCGGTAACATCAACAATGTGGATGAGTACATTCGCTAAAACACTTGGAATGTAATGTCAGACTTTATAGTTAAGGCATGATTTGCACAAATATGAGAATGCCAGAAAATAAAGTAGAAATAACTGCAAAAATGGGTTTAAAGTGGCATCAGTTAAAGTAAATCAGTTAAAGGTGGCAAAAAAATGAAGAAAAAGTGATGAATATGGTTACAGAGTAGAAAAAAATGGTTAGAAGAGGAAAAAAGGGGATAAAGGCAAACAATGCAGAAAATTGAAAAAATGATGGAAGAAATGGTGAAAAGGAGTCAATAATAGCAAATTGGACAAAACTGGCTAAAAGAAGTGAAAAAGGTGCAGAAATGGCTCGATAAATGAGTTAAAAATGGGTTTTAAAGCAGCAGAAATGGGTTAAAGTGGAAAAAGTGGCAAAATCACCATACACAGTGGTAAAGAGGGGCTAAAAAGTGGCAAAAATTGGTGAAAAATGGCTTAAAGGGACAAAGCTGGCAAAAATGGACTGAAAGTTGCAAAAAAAAGTAACAAAAGCTGGAAAAATGGGTTTAAAAGTGGTAAAAATGGGCTAAAATAGAAAAAAGCGGCAAAGATCAGCAGACACATTGGTGAAAAGGGGTTAAAAAGTGGCAAAAATTGGTGATAATTGCTTAAAGATACAAAAATGGCAAACATATGCAAAAATAGGCTGAAAGTTGCCAGAAAAGTTGCAAAAATGTTTTTATAAACGGGGGAAATTGGTTTAAAAGTGGCAGTAATAGGTTAATGTGGAAAAAAAAGGCCAAAATAAGCAGACACAGTTAAAGGGGGTGTAAAGAGGGTAAAAAGTAGCATGAATAGTTATTTTAACATCAGAACCAAATAATAGCCTGATACACTTTTCAGCTCCAAAATGACGTAACTGTTAGCCATGATGCTAGCACCAATGATCCAGCACACATGCATTGATGATACAATAAATCACTACTGGGTAGGGCCCACTCTGCGGGTTTTTCAGGGGCCTAGGGTAGACCTGCTGATGATAACATTAGGCATTGATTTTAAAGCTCAGGTTAAAGAAATTTTAATAAGTGCTGATTTTTAAACAAATGACTAACTCATTTTCTGTTTACATCTCCTGTCTTCCCCCCTCCCTCTCTGTGCAGACCATGCTGACTGCCATCTCGATGAGTGCCATCGCTACCAATGGAGTAGTGCCAGGTGGGTGAGCAGACGCCGGCACCATGCCGTTATCACTGTTTGAGTCTGTCCGCTTCTAAATTCTCTCTTTCACTGACTGCTTTTGGCAAATTACAGCCAGCGCAGCTTGAGATCCCCAGAAACATTTAAAGCCCTAGTCTGGAATCTTGTGCACTTTAACTTTGTCATCGCATAAGGTTATTTACACAAAATAAAACGTCAGCCAAATGTCTGTGCGCAGACACATTCATGTTCACATCAAGCAGTAAATCGGTATTATATAATGTCAGTGCACAGAGTAATGGAGGCCTGCATCTTAGCAGTTGGTGCGCGTACAGCAGGGGTCACAAGAAATTACAGGCTTGTGGAGAAGTGTGGAAGTGATCGCCAATTATAACTGTCTCTGTTATAACTGGTAGCAGCTTCTTATGCTGCTGCAAAGTGCTGATTAAAGTCTATCTATTTATGTCTGCTCAATTAATTTTAATAGTGTTTGGCAATACAGACTGTGTGGTTAAACATAATGATTAAAAAACAAATACAGCAAAACAAAAGTTACAACTACTTAATTTGGCTTCGTTTGATCCTTTTTTAAATGTAATCATAAGTAAATCTGATGAATCATAGAAACTGGTGTTGAACTAATGAACTAATGTTCAGTGACAATAGGCTTTTATTATCTTATGTTAAATAATTATTTCATTTATTAAGGAAAAAAGGCCATCCAGCCACCTGGCCCTATGTGAAAAAGTAATTGCTTGTTAAATCCTAATTTAAGTGTGATTAACCAAATTTTCAGAAAGCTGAGACAGATTTCCTCAGCCACACCCAGGCCTGATTACTGCCTGACCTGTTAAATCAAGAAATAAACAGAACCTGTCTGACAAAGTGAAGTAGGCTCTAGGATCTTAAAAAGCAACACATCATTCAAGAAAAGATGAGATACTAAGTCACTGACATCTATAAGTCTGAGAAGTATAACAAATCCATTTCTAAGGCTTTAGAACTCCAGTGATCCAAGGTGAGAGCCACTATCCACAAATGGAGAAAAATTGGAGCAGTGAAAACTCAAAAACCCTCCAATGTGACTGAATTTGAACAATTCTGCAAAGATGAGATGAGCCAAAACCCCCCAAATTGATGTAAAGGATTAATTCCAGTTATCGCCAGTATTGGTGGCACAACCAGTTATAAGGTTAAGGGGGCTATTCCTTTTTCAAATATGGCCAGGTACGTTTGAGTGGCTTATTATCCCTTAGTACATAAAATCATCATATAAAACCTGTATTTTGTATTTACTCAGGTTATTTTTCTCTAATATTAAAATGTGTTTGATAATCTAAAAGATTGATGTATGACAAATACGCAAAAATAAAAGAAATCAGGATAGGGGCTTTATTTCACAGCACAGTATACTATACTATACTATAGTATACTATACTATACTATACTTTACTATTCTATACTATACTATACTATAATAAACGATACTATACTATACCATACAATACTATACTATACTATAATGTACTTACTATACTATAATATACTCAACTATACTATAAAATACTATATCATACTATACCATACTATACCATGCTATGCTATGCTATGCTATATACTGTAGTGTACTGTACTGCACAACACTGTACTTGTTATACTATACTATACAATACTATACTTTACTATACTATACTATACTAAATAATGATATACTACACTATAAAGTCTACACTATATTGTGCTATTCTATACTGCACTATACTATACTTGCTATGCTGTACTATACTATACTTGTTATTCTATACTATACTATACTATACTATACTATCCTATACTACACTACACTGTCATGTACTGTATTGCACTGTACTATACTTGTTATACTTTATTATACTATACTATACTTGCTTTATTTTACTATTCTATACTATACTTTACTATACTATACTATACTATACAATACTATAATGTACTATACTATACTATACTATACTGTAATGTACTATAATATACTAATCTATACTATAAAATACTATATCATACTATACCATACTATACCATGCTATGCTATGCTATGCTATATACTGTACTGTGCTGTACTGTACTGCACAGCACTGTTCTTGTGATCCTATACTGTACTATACTTTACTATACTATACTAAATAATAATATACTACACTATATAGTCTACACTATACTATGCTATTCTATACTGCACCATACTATACTTGCTATACTGTACTATACTATACTTGTTATTCTATACTATACTATACTATACTATACTATACTATACTATACTGTACTATACTATACTGTACTATACTAAACTACACTGTCATGTACTGTACTGCACTGTGCTATACTTGTTATACTATATTATAGTATACTATACTTGCTATACTTTTACTATACTATTCTATACTATACTACACTATGTTATACTTTTACTATACTATGCTTTACTACACTAAACTATACTATACTATACTACACTATACTATAATATACTATACTATACTATACTATACTATACTGTACTATACTATACCAAGTGTTCTTTACTATACTATACGATACTATATCGACTATACTATACTATACTATACTATATTATACTATACCAACTGTACTTTACTATACTATACTATACCAACTGTACTTTACTATACTATACTATACTATACTATACTATACCAACTGTACTTTACTAAACTATACTATACTATACTATACCGACTGTTCTTTACTATACTATACGATACTATATCAACTGTACTATACTATACTATACTATACTATACTATACTATACTATACCAACTGTACTTTACTATACTATACCAACTGTACTTTACTATACTTTACTATATTATACTATACCAACTGTACTTTCTTACACTACACTTTACTATACTATACTATGCTATTCCAACTGTACTATACTATACTATACTATACTATACTATACTATACTGTAATTAGGGGCTCGGGGCAACGACACGAGAGGACCAACTGTCTCAAGAAAATGGACATCTCGGCCATCTGCTGCAATGTTACCGAATCGGATCCATTTCATTTCAAAGTCAAAAAGATGCCTGTTTTTAGATCACCCTCCTGGCCTCATTTCTTGCACAATCAACACCAAAATTACATCACAGCTAGTTCCAAGCCTGCAGATGCTCACGCCGAAATCCGTTTGATGATACCATTTACGGTTTTCGCACACGGAGAGGAGAAAGAGACTGTGTTCACAAGCAAAAATCACCCAAAACTACTCTCTGCTGCCTCAGGTGTAACTAATCTGTAATCAGTGATGCGTAACCGTGCAGGCATTAATTACCATGGCAACAGCAGCTCTGGTGCTTTGATGATGTCATCCTTGATTGACACACAGATACAGCCCTCAATGGGCTCTGATCATGCACACACATGGAGCTGTTCCAATAAAGCAGCCCATTTAAACAATGCTTTAACAGGATGGTGGGTGGCTTCTCATCCACATACAGTCCCCCATAAAGTCTTTGGCGACGTCAGTCGCCAAAGACAGCCACACATATATCCCATATGAAGTGAATGGGAGAGATTGTTAATTTGTATGTGTGTTAGCGCGTGAAGCAGGCATTGGTGTGTGTTTCTGTGTTCTCTTGACTTTGGTGACGTCAATCAAAATAGCAACACACAATCCTTTCTCAACAAAAGTTTTTAATGTGTTCAAATGGAGCTGGAAATAACAAGTTCATCTCTTCTGCACCTGCTCTCATCAAGACCTTGACAGGAACTGCATGTCTGTATAAAATTCAAATAAAGGACTCTATTTCATGGGGAGGGTCAACACCACCAGGTATGTCAAGAAAACAGCTGAGGCTCAGTTGCCAGGTGATCAGCATCAGCTAATCAGGCCACATGACTAAAACACATGAATGAAGTCTCCTGTCATGTACAGTGTTTCTCAACCATTTCACCGTGTCATTGTCCAGCTACATGCTGCTTCAGCTTGGACTTGGACATGACCTTGTAATGACAAGTCGGCTATTGTCATAAATGGCCTTGCGATGAAACTGGCACCGCCCCCCGAGCCCCTCTCGCGATTTCCGCTTGAGGAAATTGTCTGGTATACTATAATATAGTAAACTATACTTTAAAATTCTTTTTCATACTATACCATACTATACCATGCTATGCTATGCTATATACTGTACTGTACTGTACTGTACTGTACTTGTACCACAGCACTGTACTTGTTATACTATACTATACTATACTATACTATGCTATACTATACTATACTAGATAATAATATACTACACTATATAGTCTACACTATACTATGCTATTTGATACTGCACTATACTATACTTGCTATGCTGTACTATATTATACTTGTTATACTATACTATACTATACTATACTATACTATACTATACCAACTGTATTATACTATACTATATATACTATACTATACCAACTGTACTATACTATACTAAACTATACTTTACTATGCTATGCTATGCTATATACTGTACTGTACTGTACTGCACTATAATGTACTTGTTATACTATACAATACTATACTAAACAATAATATACTTCATTATATAGTATATACTACTACTATACTGTACACTTTAAATTTTATAGTCTATTTCATGCAGTTCCACACAGTCATTCAATGTGTTTATAATCACATATGCACCCACATAAAGTCTTCACATATGTATTTCTGAGCATGCATGTTAACATGGATGTGTTTTTTTCACAGCTGGAGGCTCCTACTACATGATTTCCCGCTCACTTGGCCCAGAGTTTGGGGGCGCGGTGGGGATCTGTTTTTATCTAGGTACCACCTTCGCTGGAGCCATGTACATCCTGGGGGCCATCGAGCTCCTCCTGGTGAGCAGTACTCTCCACCTCACCTCTTAATTTCTACAGTGACAGCTTTATATCAGTTTTAAGGGTCTCATTTCTGTATCATTTATGGCGGTTACAGTGTGAGACCTCCAGGTGTGCTGACTCAGTTATTTTGAAGCTGAAGGCAAACAGAAATAATGAGTTCTTGCTTAGAAGAGAGGATGGATCAAGAAGAGTTTAATATGAGTGTATGTGGTTGAGGATTAGTATCAAACAGGCAGTGTGTCAGAGCAATCAGTGGGTTTTAACATGATTGTCAGAGAAAGGAGCCAAGTATAGAATGACAAATACTTTATTATAGTGCTAAAGCAGAGCCTTCGGCATCTATGCTTTATGTGTTTTTATTTTTTGCATATTTTTCTTTTGGCTTTACGGGGTGCTGGTTCAGCTTAGTTAGTAGAGGGTTTACCTTTGTACCAGGGCTACAGTCCTCATTGGTCCCAAGTCCAGCTCGTGGTCTTGAGGCCATTTGTTGCAAGTCTCTCCCACACATTTTGTCACTTTGTATCTGTCCTATCCAATTAAGAAAAAAAGTCTAAAGCTCCTAATAATACAGAAAACTTTTTCAGATTTTTTTTTTTTGTCTTTTTGACCTTTATTTGACATAACAGATTAAGAGACATATGAAATATGGGGACCAAACAATGTAAGTAATGAGAATCAAACCTGTGACCAGTGTAATAAGAGCATTTACCCCTACACATAGGGCACCTGCTCCAACCAGGCCAACCTTTTCCTGACAGTTTCTCAAAAATTCTGTTCTCTTGCCACCTCTGATGATCTTTAGACTCACTGTTTACTGCAGCTAACTCAACCCTTTTCAAACAAATCTAATGATAAATCCTCATAGATGAAATAATGCCTTTTTTTGCAGGTGTATGACCCATTTCTTAACCCAGATTTACTCTGAGTGTGACTTGATGATTGTTGAACATTTTGACATCAGTTCTAGAAACACCTGCCATGTTTGCCCGGCCTGTAAAATTAGATGCATGTATCAGTGACAGCTCAGTGAGCGGGTTCATGTTAATGTGAGAAAAAGAGAGAACTGTCAAACGTCTCTCTTTCCTCCCAGCTTGACATGACATCCATTACAAGTTAATCCAACCATAGCGTTTCAGACCACAATGAGAGGAAGTGAAAATGATGGCTTAGCTTTGCCAGGTTAGTGGAGGATGACCACTCGAGTCACAGCTTCTCCCTCCCTCTCTAACATCACACATTTTGTCATAGTCATAACACTGTCATCAAAGCCTTCTCAAGAGGGAGGAGATGCCGTTGTGCAGCTTTGCAGTGCTTGAATCCGACCCCTCAGATGAAATTATGTTGGTAAAACATGAAAGATTTGGTTCAGTGTTGCTCTGGTCCAAGAATAAACTGGTGCCAATATTGGAAGTGGTTCAATGAAAAGAGGCAAGGAGCCAAACAAAACCAGCAGCACAGATGCATTCAAAAACCAAACACTGACGTCTACTGAGAATACTGAGCATCTTTTCCACTCTTTTATTTCCTTTTCTTTAACCACACAAAGGTACCATTGATATTAAAATGTATTTTTTCAAGGGAGACCCGGCGTATTATGAGATTCAGGCTGAATAACCACTTCGTTTTCCACTTCATTATTCAGTCTGGCATTGTGATGATTTGTGTTGATGTTTGCTGTTTTCTTTTTTTAAGAGCGGGGGTATTTTGCCCTAGACATAACAGATTCAAGATGTAAGCTGAGGGAGTAGTTTATTGGTTCAACAGTTTGATATTTTTGGTAATACACTTTTGCAGACTTGAATGAAAAATGAAAATATGTTTCTCATGGCTGTTGTCAAAATGGAGCCAGCAGTGGGATAATATTGCCTTAAACCAGGGCTGTCAAACTCAGTTTCATCCTAGGCCACAACAGCATTATGGCGGGCCTTAAAGGACCAGTTATAATTATAAGACCATGAAATCAACCGCATAATTTAGTCTGTATTTTGGTTTTCTTGGTTTTTGATATTTAATAATTAAGGCTGTCAAATGACTAAAGTTTTTAACCAGGATTAATCTCATAATTTCTGTAGCTAACCACACATCAAAATTAATATTTTTCTCTTTCATTACAACTTCCTTTTTCCACACTGAGGTTAATGCTTGTCTTCTCTAAGGTCCTTATATTCTTTCAAAATAAAAGCAGGTTTGTATCCAAATGGGAAGTCAATTACTTTTAGTGGAAGACAGTACAATATCCAAAATGAAACAAAACAGCATTTTATATAGTGGAATTTCAAAACACAAATAAGGAAAATAAATCACAATTAACTAAATTTCTGAGCTTCATTATGATTAAAAATGTTAATTGTTGGCCTGTTAACCAACTTCATGCAAAGTAAAGCCAAATAGCATGTTAGCCGTAGCTCCATATTTAGAGTACAGACACAAAGAGACATACAACAGAAAGTTTACACCCCAAAATATCAATATTTCCCTACAGTCTATCATGACAACTACAGAAATATAATCAAAGATTGATAATGTATGAAAAAAAAAAATTTAAAAGTCATTTTCGTGCTCAGTTGGAACTTTCACTGGGCATATGTTGGAATAAGGTTGTTGTAAATGTGAAAACACTGAGATCATCTGAGTACAGTCTGTTGTTAGCTGATGTCACAGCCTTCATTAAAGTGAACACCCAGTTACATGCTGTGTTTTTGTTCAGTGTGAGGTAAATTTCCCAGATCTATCAGCCATGGTGGCCTATGTGTCATTAAAAGCATAACAAAGATTTGTGCCAGAAAACAGTAGATGTAATCCCCGACACCTGTCTCTCTCCTCTGTTACAGAGCCAGGGGGGTGTGCTCTGATCAGAAGCTTTTATAATATTTGAGAGGATCGTATTTCTCATAAGTGGGCATGGCTTCAGCTCTTTCAACAGACACGCCCACACCATCCTAGAGCAGATATCAATGCCTCATTTTTCATTATTTTGAAGTCTAATTTTATAGACTTAAAGATGTTTTTCAAGACTGAAATTTGGCCTAGTGGTTAATAACACAGTGGCCTGTCATACAACAAACAAAATGTAAAGACTTTTTTTTATCACTTTACAGGGACTTTAATGTTTATGTTATTATTTCTTTATTATTCTTATTTTATTTTATATTATTTATATATTTTTCATTTATCATTCATCATCATTATTCATTTCATTAATCATTTATGAGTAGAATTTTGCCATTTTTTAATTCTAACACACGTCTGAGTCATGATATTGCTCTTCTAAATACAGCTAGATGCAAGATAAAACAGCTTTATTTTAAGGTTAGAAAAAACAGATTTAACGTTGATGATGCTGCTTCCTTTTAAATTATGTGCTTTGTATCTATTATGTGTTGTCCTTAATGATTTTCTTAACTTATGTGATTCATCTTTTCATGCACTTGATGCAGTACAAATTCCCTTATGAGCAATAAAGGTTTTTTAAATTCTTTGATCCATTTATGTTACGCATAATCCCCGAGAATAACAGATTTCCACCAGTAATATGTTACAGTATAACAAAAACCTTGATTGAAATTCAATATTTTGCGTAGATAGTATTGATTTTTTTGTCAGATGCCTTATCATTATTGTAGAATAAATTGGAGTGGTTAAAAGGTTTTGATATCCCAGATTCCTGCAGACACTGATGACTTCAGTGCAGTTAAATTAAAGGTGAACAGGCAAACAGGAAAAAAAATCCTCCATAGTGCTCCCCATCTAACAGAGCTGAGAGAGTGCAGAGCAGCTCTCTGCTCCTCATGCCTTTGTAACAAACAGATTTCTTCTTCTTCAGTTTATTTTCCTGCTCGCTGCACTTTGATGCTATTTTTTCCCAAAGCCGTGTGTTCACCAACGTGAATCCTGATCAGATGATGAAATGCAGGAATCTTTCATCTCCATCTTCATTCCTTTCCTCCTCCTCCTCCCCCTCCTCCTCCTCTGTCTTTTATTCCACAATTTCCTCCACTGCAGTCCTCCACGCTGCATGGACTATTGGGTAATTATGCAAATACTGCATTAGCGAGCTATCAAGACACTGGCGGAGGAACAAGACCATTCCTTGAAACAGCTCTCATCACTTGGGTCGGCTGCTATCAACAAACCAGAGTGTTTTTCCTTTTTTTTGAAAATTATTATTTCATTCTCCCGTCATTCTGCCTCTGGATGTCTCTAATGGAAATGCAGGGTTTGATCATGCCTGGAGGTTAATTCTGTCTTCTGGGTCAATGCTGGCTTAGTTTCCATTGTAAAATAACAATCCCTGCAGAATTGTGTAAGGAGCGGATCTGGAAAAGGCTGATTTGAATATGTTTCATCCTTCCACCACAGCCAAGAACACAAACTGATGCTGCTATTTTGGGCAGCATCAACAGTTCACAGTGAAGCAGGAGATTTGTTTGCCTAGTGATATGCTGTTCTTAGCAGCAGATCAGTTTCTGCAGCCAGATGACCCAAATGAGCCATGACTCCCCGCTCGTTCTTCTCAGTTTTTATTCCCTCTTTATGCTAATTTCACTGGAACCCAAATGATAATGTGAAAAAAGAGAAATTCCCATGCTTATGTAACGCTCGGCTGTGATTCATCTGCAGCTGATGACAGATACTGACAGGCTAATGAGGGGTTTACCATCTTTTATATGAGGGGACTATTCTTAGATTGACCTGTAGTAAAAGTGTAATAATGGCAGTTAAATTTGAATACTAATACCATGCTCGAGTTCTTTAATTTTGCTGAATTAAAATAGCAGAACAGTGTTACGTCTTTAAGCTCCAGTAGAGGACTGTTAATGTGAGCATCACGTGATTTCACACTCCACAGAGTTGTCCTCTTCACTCTTCTCACGCCTTTCTCACCTCCATTTTATTATATTTCTCCTTTTTTTTCAACACATGGTGAGATTTATTAAATCCAGCAGTAAACAATGAGCTAAAGGAGCAGGCGTGTGACCTGCAATCTGTTGGTTTGAATCCCAAGACAGGCGGGGGAAATGTGAGGAGAGAAGGAGGATGAGTAATGCTCCCTGAACAACTAACACCAAAATGCCCGAGAGCAACAGATTCTATGGATCTTTTATGAGGAAATACAGGTGTTCTCCCTGGGTAAATATGAAATAATACTGACATAACCCTTCCTCTCCAGATCTACATAGTGCCAAAGGCAGCCATCTTCCCCCTGGAGGGTCTGGAGGGACCCGAGGCAGAGGCCGCCCTGCTGAACAACATGCGAGTGTATGGGACCATCCTGCTGACCTCCATGGCCACCGTGGTGTTTGTGGGCGTGAAGTACGTCAACAAGCTGGCCCTGGTCTTCCTGGCCTGCGTCATTCTCTCCATCCTGGCTGTGTACGCCGGGGTCATCAAGACCGCTGTTGATCCTCCAGATTTCCCGTAAGCAATGACCGCCGACACAGGCTGACATGATTTGAACTCAGCCACAGAACACAATGATAAAAAAGACACAAGTAATACTCAGTGTAACTAGAAAACACACAGGTGCCCTTTTTGTGAATTAACTGCATTGATTTGATGCAAGAATGCCAATTACATTTGGAAATTGTGTTCATACTATCAAATACTCTTAATCAGGGGTCATTTCGAATTTAGCAAGGTATGGAGAAATTTTCCTCAAGCAAATGTACAGAACTAGCCTCTCAAAGCTGATGGATTGGCCTGATTCCATGTCCATCATCAGGCATATCCATCCCGCAAAGCTCCAATCTGAAATGTTTATGCAAGGTCAGAGAACAGACCTGACCAATCAGTGTCATTGGAGTCTATCAAGGTGGGATTTAGCTGCACTGGGAGCCAATAGCAATGGCTGCCGCCAGTGTAGCATTTAGCACTGATTTAGCTTTAGTATAGCGTCAGTTTTACTAGAACTGGACCACATTTCTGTTTATAAAGAAGAACAATGAACAGCAATGACAGCTGTCTTTGCGGAAAGGATGTGGTCACTCTTCTACCGACCTTAGTTACTACCGGCATTAGTTTGAGATGATAACGGGGGTCTAGTTTAGTTGTTTTGTAAGCAATGGCTGCCGCCAGTGAAGCTAGTTGCTTGGATGTAGCTTAAGCAACAGTTTTCATCGAGTCTAGACAGCATACCTTTATTAAAAGGGGAATAAAGAACCACACTGAAAGCTTTTATTGGCAGAAAGAGATGCTTTTGCACTTCTCCCTACCAGCCTTTTCATCAGTTTTATCCACCAACTAGCTCCACTTCCCTTAGCAAACACTTTCAGTGGAAGGTTTCCTGGATAAATGGGGATATGCCCATCTTGTGGATTTCTGAAACAGTCTATCTGGCATTTTTGGTTAGTTAATCTAATATCTGATATAAATCAGTGCTATTTCAAAGGAGCCTTGCATTGATATCAATGCAGATATAAAGTCGAAAACTGACTGTAAGATCCATTAAAGTAAAAAGCATTCAGTGTTATTACAAAAATGTTAATTATGTTAAAAATGCACAGCTTCTCATTGTTTAGTGAGAGCTTTAGCTGGTCCTGTTAAGATTTTATATCTGTACTGAAATTGTCAGACAAGTCCTGAGTCATTTAAAAACAAAGCTAAAGCAACTTTCAGGCAAGGCAAGTTTTTTTGTAGAGCACTTTTCAGCAAAAGGCCATTCAAAGTGCTTTACACAGGATATCAAAAGCAATGACAAAGGGAAAAAGAAAAACACTCAGAACATTTTTTTAAGTTAAGGGATGCATTGTTGGCACAGTGTCCATCAGTGAACTTTGAGTCAGGATCCTGGTAGATTAATGATATAGGGGGACACTGGGGGACTTGTGGGCCAATATTAAGGGCATAATTGGGATTAAAGATTTATTCACTGAAGTCTTGTATTTTCTGTAGGGCACAAGTATCTCATGTTTTGTTAAAATAAAAGAGCTTATAGTATAGATAAGCTGTGCTAGTTGAAATGAAAGTGTCCCTGCGCTACATGTTTGAACACATTAAGATTTATTTGTTCATTTTCTGGTAATATTTCAGTTCTTGCTGACCTGCTAGGCATCGAGCTAGCCCAAGCTAAGGATGAAAAAGTGACTAATTATTTTCTCTATGGATATGAAAGAAATTTAAATCTGGATGAGTCAGCCCATCAAAAGTCGAAAAAACACTCAGAAAACTGTCTAAAGTAAGCACAAAAAAATGATCATGCTTCAACCTTGCCTGACCATACTGGCTGTAGTCTGTTGTTGCTATTTTAAACAGTTTATTGCATGCTTCAGCAATGCTATATTGAATAGTGGGGTTTTTATAGCTTAGACCCAACATTTATCAACATTGTGGGCCTACTTTAATTAAAACGTTAATAATTAGTTAAACCAACTACCAATTCTGAGGATGGTGATTATATTTCAAGCGGGGAAATTTCAATTAATTATATTATGACCATAAACTTGTTGTAAAGTTCCTCTTCAAAACTAAGTTACAAAGTTCTGTACATTAAAACATGCACTTATAATAGAGAGCAGATTTTAAAAAATGTCATTAAATCAGACACATTTAAGCACACACACAAAAACTGACAGAAATATAAAAACAAATAAAATCAGTAATTTTTGTCTAGTATAGAATAAGATTTTGAGTTTTGACCCCTGATCCTCTTAAACAGATGCTGAGTTAAATTTTATTCCCAACATGTAGTCTCACACTGAAGTTTATATTCTCTTTTCATTAAGATGCAATCATGGTTTTCATTAAACAAAGGCATTTTGTTTTAGCAGCTTTTTTAGCTGTGAATCCTAGACATGTTTGGATCTGCAAATTCCAGAAAAATCACCCCAGAGGGGGATATTATTGTTTGAGTCAAAGTTTGACATTTAAAAGCATAAGTGTTTTTATGCTTACTTAATCAGATTATTCATTTTCCCCTGTTTACATCTGTAGAGCTATTGTTGTATCACTGACTAAATAAATTAAATTGAATGGAATCAAATTAATTTGCCAGCAGACTGTAGCATTTAGCATTTTAATGTGCTGAATTGTTACTAAATTACTTGAACACTTGAACGAAGCTCTGACAGACAGTTTGCATGCTTTCTTTCTCTCCAGTGTGTGTGTCTTAGGTAACCGCACCTTAGTGTGGAAGACTTTTGATGTGTGTGCCAAGACCATCGAGACAGCTAACGGGACAGTCACCACCCAGCTGTGGCGCATGTTCTGTGACTCACCTTTCCTCAACGCTACCTGTGACAAATACTTCGCTGCCAACAACATATCTCAGATCCAGGGCATCCCTGGGGTCACCAGTGGAATCCTCTCAGGTTGGTTCCCCTTTTTTCTGTGAATGAATGAAATATGAAAATGCATTTGTACGGTATAAATCCTTGCTTGTGTTTATTTAGCAACACTACTAAAACTCAAAGATGTCCTTGTTAGTGAAAAGCACAAACAGAGAGTGGCTGGAGTTTGATTTAAATGTTTAAAAAAGGATTCCAGGGATGCAAAGCCAAACAATAAAACTGATCCTGACTTTTACAGCTTTTGAATTTATAAACTTTTGGGTACATTTAAGTAGTCCTTTTTGTTTAGGGAAGGTTTCTAACTGAGTGAAATGACTCAGAAGTCTTCAAGTGTCAGCCATGATAGGAGCTGTTTAAATTCTGTGAAAGATAAAGAGAGTAGGGATGCACAATATTGGATGTTTAGTTTAGTTTTTTTTTTTTTTTTTAAGATTCATTTTTGGGCTTTCATGCCTTTATTACAGGACAGTGGATAGAGTCGGAAACAGGAGAGAGAGTGGGGAGAGACATGCGGTAAAGGGCCACAGGACGGATCCAAACCTGGGCCGCGTACATGGGTAGCGCCTTAGACTGCTAGGCTGTCTGTGCGCTCCACGATATTGGATGTTTGACGATATAGCCGATACGAAGATATTTATGAAATCATTTCAGCTAATACTGATATCCATTCCAATTTCTGAATGTAGTTTAAACCTAAAACTTTTTTCCTCTAAGAGGGATGTGAGGATCTGTCTGCTCTGAAGTTGTTAGATTGGATTATCAGTTTAAGTCTCTCGTGAAAAAAGTTTGGGAGCCCCTGGTTTAGATTCACATCTGAATTAAAGTCTATGGTTAATGTAATGCTGAAGAAGTCAGAGACCTCTAAAACATACAAGAGTATAATTGTGTCTTATAAACAGGGCAGAGTGCAGAATAACATCTTATTATGTCATTATGTCTTTGTGTGTTTTTAAACCTTGGTTGGTCTCCAAAAATGCTGCATTTTGTTAAAGCTAACAAACCAAAGTTAGCTGAAGCCTCCTCATGCTTTAAGGTTAAAGCCCAGGTTTAATATTGAAATCCCTGCAGAATGCAACTATTACCTTTTGTTTATTGTAGCGCAAACATTAGAAGATGAGTGCAAAAGCCTAAAAGTAAAACATCTAATAACTGTTCTGTCTTTAATGAAATGAAACAGGTACAGTCAAACCAGTTTTTAAGTCTGGTTTTGTCTTCATTTAACATTCCTGCACCCCTTTTTCATATCTCCAGAGAACCTGTTTGGGACCTACTATGAGAAGGGTGATCTGATTGCCAGAACTAACATGGATTCAGTGGAAGATCCTGATGACCCCCTGACAAGCAATACACGCTACGTGTTGGCTGACATCACCAGCTTCTTCACGCTGCTGGTCGGCATTTACTTCCCCTCTGTGACAGGTATTGCTTTTTTGGCCGTTACACTTGTCATACATGTTTGGGAGCTGTAGTAAATGTGTTGAATAAATACCTCTAAACCTGCATGCAAAGGAATCACCTGAGCTGCCTCTACTTCTGTGCCCTTTGTTTGTTTGTTTGTTTGTTTCTATCTCCTGACCTTGATCTTTTTCGCTTCCTGTCTATCTGTCCAGGGATCATGGCCGGCTCCAACCGCTCCGGAGACCTGCGTGATGCCCAGAAGTCGATCCCCATTGGAACCATTGCAGCCATCACCACCACCTCCACTGTCTGTATCCTTACACTACTGCCCCCTGCAGGAGAACAGGAGACAATACATGGAGCATTCACAATGAGATTAGTTCTCCGCTTAGTTTTGAATTCTAACATGATGAAATATTTACAGTTCAGTATTAATCTTTAATAGATAATGAATTTCTAAAGCTATGAATTAGACCTTTATGTCCAGGTTTTATTTTGTTACACAAATCCTAATGTTTCCCTTTAAAAATATCTTATGGTTTCTGACCAGATATTATTGTGTTTAAGGTTAGCATTAACAAGCTGTCTTGCTTTGGTTGCCCGGCATACAGAACCATCATTAAAGTTCAAGGTCATGTAAGCCTTCAAAGGCTTGGATTGCCTAAATACCAGATTGATTTCTGAGAGAAGTATAACAGTGATAAGCCCAGAGTATGCCTGAAAAATTGGTCAATGGTTTTATCATTAGGCAAAAGTAGGCAAAGGCTAAGGGCCTTGTGTTTCAAGTGGCCTGTATTCAGTGGCATGACCATTACACCAACAGTGACTGTAATTACAAAACATTCAAATACATGTACTTTAATATGGATTTTCCCCTCTTTGAAGCTGTAACAGCATCCACTCTCCTTGGAAGGCTCTCTGCAAGATTTTGGAATGTTTCTGTGGGAATTATTGCCCATTCATTCTGTAGAGCGTTTATGAGGCTTGGCACTGATGTTGGCCAAGAAAGCCTGGCTCACACTCTCTGTTCCAGTTCATCTCAAAGGTACTCAGTGGGGTTGCTCTGTGCTGGCCACTGAGGTTCTTCCACACCAAACTCATCAAAAAATGTCTTTATAGTCCTTGCTTTGTGCACTGGGGCACAGTCATGTTGGAATAGAAACTGTTGCCACAACATTGGAAGCATAGCATTGTCCAAAATGTATTGGTATGCTGAAGCATTAAGATTGGCTGTCACTGGAGATAAGGGCCTGGACCAAACCCTGAAAAACAGCCCCATACCATTATCCCTCCTGCACCAAACTTCACAGTTGGCACAATAGGCAGAATACGTTTCCACTGCTCCACAGTCCAGTGTGCGTTGCCCCACTCCATCCAATGCTAGGCGTGGGACTTGGTGGTGTGAGGCTTGTATGCAGCTGCTCGGCCATGGAAAACCCATTCCTGAGGCTCATGCTGCACAGTTTTTGTGCTAACATTAATGCCAGTGGAAGTTCAGAACTCTATAGAATCAGCAGAGTGTCGCTGACCTTTACACACCATGCGCCTTAGCAGCACCCAGCTCTGTGATTTTACATAGTCTTCTAATTCATGGCTGGGTTGCTGTTGTTTCTAAACACTTCCACTTGGACCCTTGGTCCAAGCAGCATAGTCCAACCCCCAAAATGTCTTCTTTCAATCAAATTATTGTTAGGTAGATCCATTAAAATACTGAAAAAATGAATGATGAATGATGATTCCTGTGTGGTAATTGGCATAAAATATATGATTTATGGCAGAAGAATGAGCATTACACTAACAGTAACCATATTTGTCTTATTTTCATAAGTCTGTCCAAGACTTGAGAAATGTTAAAATGTGGTGAGTTCGGGTTATGGTGCTCTTCTGAGAGGTACAACTGTGTGCTTATATGTCAGATTCAGGTATGTGCTTTTGTTTCGTGACTTTGTAAACTCAAAAAGCTGCTTCAAAGTGTACAAGGGAAAGGGCCTTGTAGTGGTCTCTGCCTTGGGCCTTCGAATTACTCAAACTGACCCTGGTCACAGCTTAGTTGTTCCTGCTTTAAAATCATTGATGCTAGCCTCTTTAGCACACTGGTATAAGACAATGGATTACTGAGGCTAAGAATAAACGTGTTGTATGTTTGGAAAACAGCTAACACATCTGGTGCAACATCTTTTTCCCCCTTTACTCTCTGAGATGTTTTATGCAAAGTTCTCATATAATTTGTACTGATCATCATGAAAAATCCTCACGTACAGGTTCAACACACTGCTGGAGTCAAATGTGGTGGCAGGCCTCTCTCTGCAGTGATCTTGAATGTTGTCCATATATCTCCGTGTAATCAGCTTGTGCTCTAAACAAATTTGATTAGGACATTTAATCGCATCATCGGGCTGCCGATGCAATCGCAACTTAATAAAGCAGAAGGATTAGTTACAACGCCATTGATCTCTGAGATATTATTCTAAACAAATCAATAGTCTTCTTTCCTCAGTGAGTGTACCTGATTAGTTTATCAGATCATTAAGGGCGTCTCTGAACAGAAAGGTTCATGATTTTTGTAATCAGGTTCTGTCAATCACTAAACAGAGCTGACGAGAAACATTTAGCTAGCCAACATTTTACTTTCCTGATCTCTGACTGCTCAGACATGTCCAGTGTGATCCTGTTTGGAGCCTGCATCGAGGGTGTGGTCCTTAGGGACAAGTAAGTATATTCTCTTAAGTAAAAAGCCTGAAATAAGCTGATATTTATCATCATATGGTGCTTGATTTAAGATATTCGATGAGATTATTCACTCTCCCTTAGGTTTGGAGAAGGAGTCCACGGGAATTTGGTGATTGGCACGTTGGCATGGCCGTCACCATGGGTGATCGTGATTGGATCCTTCTTCTCCACATGTGGCGCTGGGCTTCAGAGTTTGACTGGAGCTCCTCGTCTCCTGCAGGCCATTGCCAAAGACGGCATTGTACCTGCCCTTCGGGTTAGTCTGTATTTGAATAATTCTGCCTTTTCATAAAAAAATGTTGCATAAAGATTTTTGCATCTAAAAGCCAGAGATGCTGACATGTTTCTGTGCCGTCCCTGCAGATCTTTGGTCACGGAAAGGCCAACGGAGAGCCCACATGGTCCCTCCTGCTGACAGCGTGCATCTGTGAGAGCGGCATCCTCATTGCCTCCCTCGACGCTGTGGCTCCCATCCTCTCCATGTGAGAACTGAAACAAACTCTCATACTGCTGCCGTTTTTAAGAAGCAGCAGAGGGAGATTTCAAAGCATTTCAATCCCCTGCAATTCCTTTAAAAAGACAAATGCCAATTTTTATGGGCTCAGGATTTAGCTCATCACCCAGAGGAGCAGGCTGCTTTTCTGCTTTAATAATGCATGTGAATCAAAGTGAATGACACAAAACCTACACACTCCTGAGTTTTTTTTTTAAATCTAATTTTAATCAGAGCAACTTTTTACAACACAGAACTGTTTAACTACAGAACTGACAGGCCATCAAAGGTGGTGCAATACAGGTCATTGTGCAGTTACGTTTTAAGTAAGGGTTACTACCTCAGGTGTCAAGCTATCATTAAAAGTCCATCTTATCTTCTGGATTAAGTGAAACTGTTTGTCTTGTGCAGGACCTTCATGGAACATTTTACATACAAACTAATGCGGTCTACCTGATTTATCATGAAAAAGTTTTTTTTTTTGTTTTAATCTCTGATTACGGCTTACAGCTCGGGAAATACTGTCTCAAAATATTAGAATATTGGAAAAGTCCAATTTGCCAAAGTTTCCCAAGCCTTCATTCTCACATTCTGGTTCAGTACACAAAACTGCAATCATGGGGAAGACTGCTGACTTTACTATTATCCAGGGGACAGTCATTCTCATACTTTACAAGGAGGGTAAGCCACAGAAGGTCACTCCTGAAAGGTCAGGCTGTTTTCAGAGGCTGTATTAAAGCACATTCAGAGAAAGCTGATTGGAAGAGAAAAGTGTGGTAAGAAAAGGCGAAAAAGCAACATGGATGAGCTCAGCCTTTAGAGGATTGTCAAACAGATTCAAGCACTGAGGGGAGCTTCACAAGCAGTGGAACTGAGGCTGGAGTCAGTGGATGAAGAGCCACCATAAATGTCCAGGAAAGGGACAGGAAAGTGTACTGTTCTCAGTGTCAAGCCACTCCTGAACCACGACATTATATGCCTCTCATATGGGCTAAGGAGAGAAAGAACTGGGCCATTGCTCAGAGGTCCAAAGTCCTGTTTTTAGACAAAAATCAAGGTCCCAGAGTCTGGAGGAAGTTCAGAAAGGCACAGAATCCAAGGTGCTTGAAGTCCCGTGTTTTCACTTTCCACAGTCAGTGATGGTTTGTGGGTATTGTGCTTTATCAAGTCCAGAGTCAACACTGTCAGCCATCTACCAGGAGATTTTAGAGACCTTCATGCTTCCATCTGCTGAGAAGCTTTGTAGAGATACAGATTTAATTTTCCATCAGGACTTGGCATCTGCCCCCACTGAAACCAAAACTACCAAGAACTTGTTTGCTGACCCTGGTATTACTGTGTTTGATTGTCCAGCCAAGTGGTCTGACCTGAACCCCACAGAGACTCTCTGGGGAAATGTCAAGAGGCTGATAAGACACTAGACTCAACATTGCAGATGAGCTGAAGGCTGCTATCAGAGCAACCTGGGCCTCATAACAGCCCAGTAGTGCCACAGACTGATTAGCTCCATGTTACATCACGTAGCTAGAGTAATTTGTGCAAGTGAAGCTCCAACCAAGGACTGAGTGCATAAAAGAGCATAATTTTCCAGAAGGTAAAGGGTTGTGGATTATAAATCTTTTTTGGACTGATGTTTTCTGATATTTTAATATTTTAAGATAGTGGATTTTTTATTTTTGTGAGCTCTAAGCTGTAATCATCAATCTTAAAACAAAAAAGTCAGTTTTTGAGATGCACCTGTATACCAACTTCCTTCTTTCTACTAAAATTGTTCAGTGTTATCTATTTGGACCATTACCTACAGAACTTATCACGAAAAACTCAGTGTTTCCATGTCATGTTATCCATTCTGCTTTTGCTGGTGGTTTCTTGTTGAGTTGTTGCTTTTTTGCTGGCTACTAGTAATATTTTAGAGAAGGTGTTTGTTCCGCACATTAAGAGTGTGCAGTAAATTCCCTAAATTTATAGTGCTGTAACTTCAATCAAGCTCAAAACCCAGAGCTGATTTTACCGATATGATTGAAAATATGTGGCAGTCCCAAAATATATGAAAGTGGTCAGCAAGCGAGTTGCTACACCGTAGCAGTGACCACCCTTTGTTTTTAAGAAACTGTCTGTGCTTCTGTCTATCCTGCAGGTTCTTCCTGATGTGTTACATGTTTGTGAACTTGGCCTGCGCCCTGCAGACGCTGCTGAGGACTCCAAACTGGAGACCTCGCTTCAAGTTCTACCACTGGTCAGTTCAGCTCCTTCAGAGAGAAACAGCAGTTTAAATTCCCTGTCTTTACCTTCATTTCTTACTCTCTTTCTCTGTCCATCCCTGCAGGACTCTGTCCTTCCTGGGAATGAGCTTGTGTCTCACTCTCATGTTCCTCTGCTCATGGTACTACGCCATTGTCGCCATGGCAATTGCTGGCTCCATCTACAAGTATATCGAGTTTGCAGGGTGAGTGGAGCGCAACCTCAGGAGAGATTGGATTCACTGGCTGCTTTTAGCTTTTAACTGAAGAGTGTGTGTTCTTGTTGGCGTGCATGCATGTTTGTGTGTGCTGAAGTTTTAAAGTTTTCTGCCTCTAAATTGACTCCATCAATCATTTTAGTTTGGGCATTTCAGGGATACTGGTGTAAGTGGGTTTTTGTCATGTTGGAGTGTGTAACCATGAAAAACACAAACTATAAAATAGAAATCTGTTTCCAGAATTTTATAGATGTCAAATCCTCCTCATTAACATCCTCCTCAGACCTGAGCTTTTGTTTGGAATGTGTTTCTAGTTTCTCCAACTTATTTAGGATGAGTAAGAACAGCTATGTTTAAAAGCTTAGCCTTGTCTTTGAACAGGAATTAGTTTTCACCAGTGATGCTCACAACTCTCCTAAAGGTCCGTTTCTGCAGAAAATACAGCACTGTATCAGTTTTAGAGCATGTTTTGGCTGTGTCAGCCAGGTGGTCAGTTGTTGGGGTCTCCAGTCAGTCAGAAATGGTGTCAGTCATTGAGAAAGGAAAGGTGGAGTTATTTTGATGATGGAGCACAAGGACTGGTAAAGGCCTAGCATCAACAAAATTCACAATAAAAGGTCTGAATTTAATTGAAATTTTCCTTTCAACCACCCCCCCACCCCACAATGTATCGTCAAATTCTCATAAAAAGTACAAATACATTCCCATAAAAATAGCAGGAATATTTTCAGTAAAATTCCCCAAAATATACAAATGACTTTCCCACATTTTCTATGAAAATACTTGAAAATTTCTAAGCAAATTGCCCAAAATATCAAAAATTCAGTTTGTCAGTTTGAAATTCCTCATTCCTGTTCAAAATGGTAAAACGTGGAGAGCTCACTGAAAATGAAAGAGTCCGCATTAAAGCACTTCATGATGCTGGATGGTCTCTGAGACAAATATGACAGGTGGTCTAATAAATTTGTTAAGCACTGTACATGCAAGGCCTCAGAAAGATATTAAAACATTATTTAAAACATAACAATTAAAGGGCTGTTTCTTTCAAATAGTGCAGTCATCTTATTATTTTTTTTATATTTCTGTGTCTCTTTAAAGTAGATTAATGTCTGTTCAGTGAAGTTTTGCAGGATAAGCAGAGCTGTTGGATTCTGCTTAGGAGTCAAAAAGTTTTACCTGAACTTGAGTATTAACTTCAACTGAAGATGAAAAGAGGCTGTCTGACACTGTAATGAGAAAGGGAGAGAGCATTTTAAACATTTCAGCAGGAGGAATATTCTTGAAAATAGTTGTTTCATATGCGAGATACCAGTGCTAAGCGATTAAAGGCCTGTGTCCACTGCTACTGTTTTCACTGGAAGTTCACACAACCTCAATTTCAGAGCGTATCTTACCAAAGTCTATTGTCGAGGCCACAAAAGTTAACCTCCGCTTGTCTTGGTTGATCCCTAAGGTCTTCTTTAAATAGCTCACTGCCCCCTGCCACCAAAACAGCTCTCACTTTAATTTAAATGAGGAGCAGAGGAAACTACAGCACATACCCCAGCTAGTTAGAAAGCTAGAGATCTAAAGAAAGTGACAGAAAGGTAGGCATTAATAGATAAAGAAGTTAAAAGGACCTCAGTCTTAGTTTGGAGGGGATGGACCTGGAACAATGCAAAATAGCTCGGAGAATCTGTTACAAAGTTTGGGCTGCCCCTCAGAGTTATTTTATCTTTGAATATCACCAAGAATCACAACCAGCAACCAACCTCAAGAAAAGTAAAAAAAAAACTTTGTTGTTAGTGTAAACAGGTTTCATAATGCACATCAGAAAAATATTCACACCATTTTACAAAGATTATTAACAGATGAGAATAATAGCACTATTATCATCTCAAGTCATTGACCTGACCTGATCACAAGGCCGGCCATCTCTGCCAACAGCAAACTGTCCTACAAAATACTCATTCATCAAATATCAGCTGGTTTATTGAGAATAAAAACTCCTTTAGATTCTAAAATAAATCCCTCATACATGTCCTTAAACTAGACTGAACCTGAGCTTGTTGATGGGTGTTTCTATTAGATACTTAAAAAAAGATAAGTGACTCAAAATATGGACAGGACCATCATTAAAAAAAGATCTACAACATTCAGGGCAAAGTGTTTTTAATACTTTGAGGGGCTGCAAACTTAATTTCACTGCATCATTAGCATCAGGTAAGCATTAGAGAAGTTTAATGGGAACATAAATCTTGTAGGAGCAGGTCATTAAAGTTTGCTAGAGCTGGCGGTAATGGTCAGAGAGCTCATAGCACACTAGGAAAATGAAAGAAAAGCAGCAAAGAAAGCCTTAGATAAGAGTTCTCTTTACTTAGTTTCTTATTCTACCATATATTTTTAACAATACTTTAGCCTGGGGTTGCTCTGCAGCTGCAATATGACAGAAGTATGCAAACAAGTTTTTGTTGGATTCTTACTTAAATGGAGTTACATAGCAAACATATAAACAACAAAAAAACAAACAATATTATAAGAAGGTGCTGCAAAATTACACAGAAACGTAAAAAAGTGCACAAGAACGAGTCGTTTCTAACAAAGGCCCCTGTGCGAGTGCGTAGTAGACCCCATGTTAATCCATTCATGCTCACTGAGTATTAAGTGCTGTGATCCCCTGTGGTGAGTGACATCATGTTAACTTGACATTTATCACTGATCCTTATGTCAAATCATGTGACATTACATCAACACATCTTGTAAAAGTGGATTAGTTTCATTCTGCAAACTACACATGTCAATTTTTATAATGAGGATTATGTTGCAAACCAATTTCAAATCAGAGCTTGACAATATTTGATGTTTGTGTCACAGAGCGGAGAAAGAGTGGGGTGATGGGATACGTGGTCTGTCTTTGAGTGCTGCACGTTACGCCCTCATGAGGCTGGAGGAAGGTCCCCCGCACACCAAGAACTGGAGGTATGACACACAATCACGTGGTTTTTAACTTGTTAACAGCATGTCAGTACATGTGAATATTCTCTTAATTAATGTGATTCTCCTCATCACAGCTGTCAAACTAAAGCAGCGTTAATGAATTCATCCTAGTGCATAAATCTTTCTGTTTCTGCAGTTTTCCTCTGTCTCTCTTTCCCATCCAGAGCTGTGTCTTTGCTCTGTTGGACATTTCTTTTATCAGAATCAGCTTTAATTCTTTATTGCTCTCTCTGCCCTTCGTAATTTCCTGCTGGTTTGGTGTTTTCACCCTCTGCCCTCTCTCTGCAGGCCCCAGCTGTTGGTGCTGGTCAGTACAGATGCCGAGCAGAACGTGGAGCAGCCTCGTCTGCTCTCTCTGACAAACCAGCTAAAGGCAGGAAAGGGTCTGACTATCGTTGGGACGGCTCTGGAGGGAAAATACCTGGATAACTTTGAGCAGAGTCAGCGTGCAGAACAGGTGGGCAGCCTAAGTACAGTTTATAATTCCTCAAATTTGTTTGATCACTTTTTGAGATAAAGAGATTACTAGAGTGCAAGAAAAAAAATGAACTGCAGAATAAAAGGTCAAAGGTCCACGGTCTGTTCAGCTTCCAAACACTAGGCTGAGATTTTTTCTACTGTTGATCATTTTTTGAATAAACAAAATAAAGGCAACTTTGCAAAGCCAGAAGCTTCAAGCTGAAATGTTTTTGACTGGTCAGAGAATGACTAGACTAATCAGCACTGTATAAAGAGGAAGAGGTGGGAGCAACTGGCATGGTTTTATTAAGCAACTGCAAGCCTGTAAACAATGGCGAGCATTAAAGAGATTAGCGTGGATGTAGCTATGTCGAGTTTTATCAGAACTGGACATTTCTTTATCACAAGAAGAGAAAAGAACCTCTAAGAGCTTTTTTTGGGTGAAAAAGACTGATAAATAGAACTCTAGCTTTGGCAAGACTTCTATTTGCCAACTGACTCCACTGATAGTGAACAACAAATAGCACTTGCCTGTAGAGCTTGCATTATGTACAGTACCTATAAAAAATACTCACCCCCTTGTATGTTTTACCCTTTCATTGATGTTATAAATCAATCATGGTCAATATAATTTGCCTTTTTTAGAAGAAAATAATCACAAAAATATCTGAAAACTGATTTATACAAAGAAATGTCATTTCAATAAAAATATGTAATGTAAAATAGGTGACTACATAAATATTCACCCCCTTCAAATGAGTTTTTAGTAGATTTCCCCCTGCTGTAATCACAGCACTGAGTCTGTGTGGATAGGTCTCAATCAGGCTTGCACACTGCAATTTTACTATACATCCTTCTTTGCAAAACTGTTCAAGCTCTGTCAGGTTGCACAGGGATTTTATGTGTGCCAAATTCCTTCCATATGTGGATGATGGATTTATCTGAACTCCCAGGGATGCTCAGTGCTTAGGACTTTTTTTTGTATCCCCATCCACTTATTTATACTTTTGAATAACCATTTCTTTAAGTTTCTTGGAGTGTTCTTTTGTATTCATGGTGTAATGGTAGCCAGGAATACTGATTTACTAATGACTGGACCTTCCAGACACAGGTGTCTTTATACTACCATCACTTGAGACAGATTTACTGCAGTCACTAACTGTGAGACTACTAGCACTTAGTGGCTGGAGAGGCGAATATTTATTTATTTACATTACAGGTTTTGATTCAATTAACATTACTTTGTAGAAATCTGTTTTCTCTTTGAAATTAAAGTTAGTTTGTTTTTTTGTCAAAAAATCCCAATTATATTGACCATGATTGATTTATAAAACCAATGAAAGGGTTATACACACCAAGGGGGTGATTACTTTTTATGGGCACTGTATAGGCCGCACACATGCACATTAACAGCACAGACATGATGTCAAACAGTGGATGTGAATGGAAAAAATAGAGCACATTTCCAAATTAGCATGTGTTAAAAGTCAAAAGTGTAAGAAACTTTGAGACTTCAGTGCAACCACAGAGATATGGATGGTTGCAAATATTTGATATTTTGCTCCGCTTTGATTCTCAAGGATGTTTTATTTGTGAGCTTCACTTGAAAAACAGCTTGTCATCCTCAGGCTAGCACTAAGCTAGCTTTCCGTGAGTCCTCTGCTCGTTGGTGACAGATTTTTCCTCTCCTTCCTCTCTAGGCGCTGCGTAAACTGATGGAGACAGAGAAGGTGAAAGGCTTCTGTCAAGTGACAGTGTCTTCAAACCTACGTGATGCCACTTCCCACCTCCTCCAGGCCAGTGGGCTTGGAGGCCTGAAACATAACGCTGTGCTGGTGTCCTGGCCACGCAACTGGAAGCAGGGAGACGAGCACCAGACCTGGAGGAACTTTATTGGTGGGTTGTTTGGACAGCAAACAAACCAATAATCTAAAAATCCTGAGGTCTGCCTAAGCAGGATTAAGTCGGGGTGTTTTAAAGTGAGCACTTACACAGAACCAGAAACTGCAGGTTTAAGCTTTTTTATGGCCAGGATATCTGCTGTTGAAGCATCTTTAAAAAAATCCCAAAAGCTTCAGCCTCCAAGCGGCTCATCCTGCTGTTTAACCTCTCCTGGAGAAGTGAAGAGACAAGAAACAAGAGCAAGAAAGCAAGGACAGATAATTTGTGAATGTAAAACAGAAACAAGCCAAATAACAGCATCAAGGAAGTGAAACTGAGGACAGTTTTATGAAAACAGTCTTTGTGTCTGTTCTGCAGAGTTGGTCAGAGAAACCACCGCAGCTCACTTGGCTCTGCTCGTACCGAAAAACATCTCAGCCTTCCCGTCCAATGGAGAGCGCTTCACTGAGGGTCACATTGACGTGTGGTGGATTGTCCATGATGGAGGCATGCTGATGCTGCTGCCCTTCCTCCTCCGCCAGCACAAGGTACTGTGCAACATTTACCACAACAAAGACTGGACAGGGTAATGTTAGATGTTGGGCATAGGTTAAGCTAATTTAGTAGAGCAGGCACTTACAGAAGCTAGAGTCCTTGACACATTGGTTGCAGGTTCGAATCCTGATCTTGGAGCTGTTTGGTGCATGTCTTCGCCCCGATCTCTCCAGCTGTCCCATCAAAAGAGGCAAAAAGTTATGAAAAGAGAACCTTGTAGATTCAGAATAACCAAAAGACAAGTACATCCTCTTGCAACAGATTTATAATCCGTTGGTTTTTACCCCATTATAACATTTCTTTTTAGGTTTTTATAAGGTGATTCATTTCATTTCAAATATGCATTAGTTTTAATATCGAGACATGCACCTCACTGAGTTTATCATAGAATTTAAGTCGATGATAGTTAATACAAACCACCTCATGAAGGTTTTTCTTGTGATAATCTAGCCCTAGACTAATAAAACAATGTTGTCATGATGTAATGGTGCTGTTGTTCTTGGTACTCAGGTGTGGAGGAAGTGCAAGATGCGCATCTTCACCGTGGCCCAGATGGACGACAACAGCATCCAGATGAAAAAGGACCTGACCACATTCCTCTATCACCTCCGTATCGACGCCATGGTGGAAGTTGTAGAAATGGTGAGTTTTCTTCAGAGGAGACTGACTTTAGAGTATCTGTTAACCACATCAGAGAAAATGTAGATCTGAGTGAATAAAAGTCTGTATTATAATCTTAGAAGCTCAGGTGGTGAAATAATAAGAGGACTCAGCAACAGTTATCCCACAGTACGTGCACTGTCATTCACATGTAGTTAAACTGAATAAAATGCATGACTTTATTTGCCCCTGCATTATCTAAAATGACGGACTGGTGCATGATGCAACATGAGATACAGTTTGAGAAGAGTACAGGTATGTATGGCTCCCCCCCTTTTAAAGTATTATGACAGATATGAAAATATTACCTTGAGGCAGTGCATGACAATTTCACACTTTAAGCAGTCATTTGTGCATTCCTTTTCAGTTAGGCCTGATCAATATGGATTCTTTCAGGCTGAATGTGATACAAATTTAGATGAAAAATATTAACAAATAATAGATTAAAGTGGCCTATATAGTGAGTTTCTTTGCTGTAATAAACAGGAGTTTTCTGTGCAGTTCCTGCATTGGTTTTATACTTATATAGCCAGGCATACATAGTCAGGAGGCTGGTTTCAAGGAGAGCAAAAACAAGAACTTTATTGAAGAATTTGTGTCAATATTGTACATGAAAATCTGCATACCAGGAAGCCCCCCTTCAACAATTTGTATAGCAACAAGTGATGTTTGGAGCCAACATGCTCTTCATCATTCAAGCCAGCATATCTGAGGAAAAGTATGTTGGCTCAGCACATCACTTGATGCTAATCTAATCTGTAGTGCAGTGACTCCCAAACTTTTTCTGCCAGGCCCCCCATTGGCAGATGAAAATATTTTTAATCCATCTATTCATCACTGTGCATACATGAGCATTTTACCTCAAACACTGTATGCAAAAAAATACAAAATAGCAATTGCAAACCTCAAATTTGAGACTGCCACTGTTAGCTCATTTTAAGTGTTCAATTTAGGTGTGTATTTTGTTTTGATAGGGGCAACAGCAGAAAAGCTTATCTCACACCGCTAGGATGTGGCAAAAGGACAGATCTTTTTTAGTTTGTACAGGTGAAGCTGAAGGACAGATGCAACCTCTCACATTTATACATCATTTTATTAGTAGTTGTAATTTCTGTCATAGGTTTGTTGCTAGCCCTATGTTTACTTAGAAAGATCTTTAAGCCATGCTGTGGAAGCAGTGTTACACCTTGTGCATTTACTTTTTTTAGCCTTGCTGTTCACTCCGTCATAACTTAAGGACCCCACTTTGGGATTCACTGCTTTAAATTAAGCTTCCTGGTGTGTGGATCTTCATGTTTCTGTAAGCTTGCTCATTTTGGATCCAGCTCCCACTAAAGGTCTATTCAAAAAATTCCTCATCATTGTACTTTAGAGTGTCAACCAATTCTAGTGCAGACCATCATTTGCTTTACAATGACTGTGCTCACCTGCTTTAGAAAATAATCACTTATTTTTTATTTTGAAAAAGAGTTTTATGTTGGGGTGCACTGGAAATCTTTATCCTGATACCAATTTATATGATACCCTCACTGACCTTAGAATGTCTGGTTTTAAGTTATAAGTAAACCCTAACTTCCATCCATCCATCCATTTTCCTCTGCTTATCCGGGGTCGGGTCGAGGTGTCAGCAGGCGAAGTAAGTCAGCCAGAACATCCTTCTCCCTAGCATCGTTTTCCAGTTCCTCCTGGTGGATTCTAAGGTGCTCCCATGCCAGATGGGCTATATAATCCCTCCAGAGAGTTCTAGGTCTGCCTTGGGGTCTCCTCCAAGATGGACATGCCAGGAAGACCTCCACAGGAAGTCAGGCAGGCATCCTGATCAGATGCTCGAACCAACTACACTGGGTCCTTTTGATGTGAAAGAGTAGCAGTTCTACTTCGAGATCCTTCCAGATGTACGAGCTTCTCACCCTATCTCTAAGGCTGAGCCCGGCCACCCTCCTAAGGAATCTCATTTCGAGTGCTTGTACCTGCGATCTCATTCTTTCGGTCATTACCCAGAATTCATGACCATAGGTGAGGGTTGGGACATAGATCGATAGGTAAATAGAAAGCTTGCCTTTCGGCTCACTCCCTCTTCACCACGATGGTACGGTACAGCACCTGCAAAATTGCTGATGCTGCACCAATCTGGCCAAACCCTAACTTTATGTGAAAAATTAGATATTATTTTACTTCATGGGTTTTAGGTTGAGAGCAAATTGAAGCACAACTTTAAATCTTTAGCTCAACAGAATTTGCAAAGAAAATACAACAGGACAAATGGGAGATCAAGCATTTCTTAAAATTTTATATAATTGAAGACAATAAAGAGTAAATTCTTCTTCTACAGCACGACAGCGACATCTCGGCCTACACTTACGAGAAGACTCTGGTGATGGAACAGCGGTCGCAGATGCTTAAACAGATTAACCTGACCAAGAACGAGCGTGAGAGAGAGGTAAGAAGTCTGTTTATGTGAAACTTTTGTTGTTGGCAAATGCATCAAAAGATGCACACATAAACCTGACATGACATGACGGGCTGACTTGGCATAGCTCGGCATGATTTGACTTGACTTAATTTAACATGACAGATGAGCCCTTCAGGACAAAAGCGTATCAAGGGTTAAATCTGAGCAGTAGGAAACCATATTTACCCTTTCCACCAGTGACGACTAGAGCCACAGCAACAAATACACTCTCTTTGTTCATGACAGCATGAAAGCACTTTGACACATGTGGACAATATAAGATATTGATTTTAGTGTTTTACTCTTAGGACATCCTCTACATTGTTTCTTGGACTTAAAGACTCCCCGGGTCTTCAGGTCGATACATAATAAGTGCATTAGTGGAAGTGCTCACTCTTTAAAGTGCACTGTTGTACAGTAAATAAATGTCTTGTAAGAACACATTCCTGAGCTGGCTTGCCAAAAGCAAAGTCTCATACCTTCCCTTCTTCATCTTTGCTCCCTCTGTATTGTCACAGATCCAGAGCATCACTGATTCATCCCGTGGGTCCATTCGCCGCAAGAACCCGGCCGCCGTGACCACCCAGCTGAGCGTGACCGAGGAGCCGCCAGCAGCCAGCAAGGAGGAGAAGCCTGAGGAAGAGGTAGAGTACTGATGACGTTAATATGAAACAGAAAGTTTATCTGTCAGCTCGCATGATAGTGAGTAAGGAGGGAAAATGTGCCAGGCTGAGCAATTAAATAAAATCAGACACCCAAGGGAGTTATGAAACTTTAACTATAAAGACATTTCATAAAAATAAGGGCAATACATCACGGAGCAGAGGTAGGAAAAGATGTATATTATCTCTAGAAGGCTTCTGTGGGGATCTTTTAAGTTTTTACACCGGTTTTGACCCCACCTCTCTTTGCTCTGTAATTGTGTAAGCAATGTTTTTTAAGGAAAAATCTCCTCCTTGCATCTTTGAACGGTCAATCCCATAACTCTCTGTGATACATTGCTATTGGAAAATTTAATCAAAGGCTGTTTTGCAGCAGGCTGTAGCTTACTTTGTCTGACATCTACCTCGCAGCAGCGGCTATCAGCTAAAAAATTAATACAAAGAAATGATCGGTCCAGTCCTGTATGACCTTTTTTTCTTTAGTAGGTCAAAAAGAGGCATCAATGTTAATTCTGGTGGTTTCATAACTTTACAAAAAATACTCAGATGAGCTTTAAAGGACAACTTTAAGATTTTGAAAGATGTTCATTTGCCTTTTTTGTGTGTGATGTTTAGTTGGAGGACAGCCATAAACTAGTTGGCTAGGCTTAGCATTAAGAATAGAATAAGGGGAAAACACTAACCTTGCTCTTTCTCAAGGGTTAAAAGATACATGAAGTGCTTAATAATAAACATATTATATTGTTTATGTTTTAATTGCTTAGAAGGTGTTAAATATACTAGCACCAAAATATTTTAATCCCACTGCAATAACCTTGTACCCAGCAAAATCAACAGTGTTAATTTAATTCCCATAGTATTAAATTCAGCACTTTTTCTGAGTTTCTATAATTCTCACAGGTTCTGGGTTAAAGTAACACTTTGAGAAGTGTTAATGTTTTAACTGTCTTACAGTGTTATAAATAAATATCTTTAACACCCACAGTGTCTTTTTTTACACTTTAGAGTGTTCTTTACACAATATTGTGTTATTTCCTTTCACTTTGGGTGTACATTTGAGGTGAGCAATGCACTTTTTGTACCTTATAAAAATGTGTCTGACATTGAATACCTGTGGCAAAGTCAGGTGTCTCATGACAAAAATGAAGCACAGAGACAGACACAGAGCCAGTCAACACTCCCTTTGTTATGGATCTTCTCCTGCCACAAGCAGGAGGTGACCAGTGTAGTGGATAACTTCACTGATGGTGCAGAAGTGTTTAACATCAAAAACAACAATAGTCCACCAGAAACATGGGCAATGGGATCCTAACAGCGATCACTGTACAACACTCAACATCTAAACACATTTAAACACTCTGCCCAAGGGCATGATGGGAAAACTTCCCTCCACATCCGAAGTGGTAATGGACGGTGCTTTGATCAATTTACTCTCTATAGAGTTGGATTAACTTTGTCAATAAACCCCAACACTGAAGACCAATTACTCTGAATGGATTTAAACTTTCACTATGAAAATCAAGTCTAAAATGTGTAGTTCTAGTTTTTGCTTTGTACACTGTCAGACTTTCTGTGATAAGCAAAACTTAGGCTAATTACCTGCTGCTGCTTTATATTTGCCTACAAACATTAGTTTTGAGTTTCCTAAAATGTTAAGCCACCCTGGTCAGCCCAGACTCAAATACCTCAATTCTAGCACAGTCTTAAAGTATACACTCACCAGCTACTTTAATAGGTACAGAACTTTTGCATCTGACATGACACGGTCTGTTCCGTCCAGTCCCACCCCTCCCTGGATGGCAAACGGGGCATGATACTGACTGGATGCTTGAGCTAAATAAACACTGCTGTTGACATTCCTACTGAAATCTGTGTAGTTCACATTTTGTACATGGAAATTTTAGAAAGCTTGAAACATCCATATTTGAAACCTGTAATTTAAAGCATAAAACTGCAATTTCTCAAGTGTAACAGAAGCACCGAAGGGCTAATGCTAACACAAACGCCAGTACTACAGTTTAAAATATGACCCTGTTTATTGGTGACTTTCAACCAAGTGGGTTGTTTAAAAAGTGAATGAGTACTTCCTAAGGCCTCTTTGTTTTGTCTGAGAAGCATGTTTTGACATTTTAATGAAAAACTAAACAAAGAGGGAATCGTGTGGACTGCTATGAAGGCTTTGTGTGCTTCAAGATCATTGCCTGTGTTTGGAGAAACGCCTCTTTCAGTCTGGTCTTTACAAGTTTTCTGTTTCCAAGCACACTTGAGTAAATCACTCTGTATGACAAACACTGGTGAATGTAAACTACATCATGGCCTAATGTCATCAACAGCCCTTCAGACATCCACTGTAGTGAGTGATGTCTTAATAGTGACATGTCTGAAAAAGGTCTACACCTGTTCAACTTCTCATTAAGGTGAATATCTAATCAACTACTCACATTAAGGCATGTAGACATGGTCATGATGATGTGCTACAGTTCAAAACCAAACTGCTAATTAGATAGTTGAGTTTAATGCTGAAGTGGCTGGTGAGTGTAGTTCCAGTTCTGTTGTGTTCCTTAGTCATAGATTTCTGTCCAAGTGCTATTCACTCTCTAATTGCAGGTTTTTATCAAGGTAATGTAATATTACAGCCAATACTACTAGAAAATAAAGCCCAAAAATCTTCAGAATAAACCTCATCAGGCTCTTTAATGAGACTTCTTTTTCCTCTCCCTTTCTCAAACACTGTGGCTCTCTGTTACTTTACCTGCATCCAACATTTCCACCTCAACTGTGACTCTGTCCATGTAATGTACATGTAAATCCATATCCGTCCACTTTTCCTCTCGTCTCATAGTCAAAGTCGGCCTCTTCCCCTGTCTCCCCCCCTGATCAGGTCCAGCTCATCCATGACAACACTAACCCAGCCAGCCCCGCCACCCCAGCCACTCCGCTGACCCCCGGAGAGGGGGCACAGAGCCCCGGGGAGCAGGTCCAGATGACATGGACCGAGAAGTGTGACGGTGAGCCAGCCAAGCCACCCGGTGCAGCCACACCAGAGGGCATCAAAGACATCTTCAACATGAAGCCGTGAGTGCTTTGAAATGCTCATTGAACTTTTAACCTGTTGGAAAGGTGAACTACTTTCTTGTTACTGACGAATATAGCCTCAAGTCTCCACAGTCTGTCTCTTAAAACAAAGCAGAGAGGTCTGTTAGAGTGATGTTAATGGATTTCTAAGGTTTTAAGCAGAATTTGGAATAAGGTTCACTAGAAAAACTTGAATAGCTTAGAACTGATTATGATGTATTTCTCTTCTTGCCATGCTGCAGTGAGTGGGAGAACCTGTAAGTATTGAAGTCCCTATAAACCTCATTCAGTCCATTTACATCTCATAGTGATCAACATGAGCAGATGAAGATGTAATAATTGTGTGTGAATGATCATCCGTCACCTCGACAGTCCCAATCACTTAATGCTGATTAGTATGATTTTAAAAGTTAGAGGCTACATCAGTGTGAAACAGTTGGACCTAAGTTACACTCGCTTTGTCTCCCTTTAGGAACCAGTCCAATGTGCGACGTATGCACACAGCACTCCGGCTGAATGAAGTTATCGTCAAGAAGTCCTCAGAGGCCAAGCTAGTCCTCCTCAATATGCCCGGGCCCCCTAAGAACCGGACAGGTGACGAGAACTGTATCCTTCATCCAGACAGACACAGGTAGAAGGAGTATGAACGTGGGTGAATACTGCCTGTATACATTGATATTTTTTGGATTTTGCCAACATCCGATATGCCAATATTTCCAAATTCATTCTAGCCACTACCAATGCACATTTTTTTCATAGTAAAAAACATAAAGTGCGTCTTGGGTAAAGAGAGGCTGAGTCAAGCAAAGCCAAGAGAGGTGCAGGGAAGTAGACAGTCTTGTAGTCGTTTTATGTTTTGGGCTCACAGCAGGCCTCTTTGAGTGTTTAGTGCCCGAGGCAACCACCTATACCTGATGGAAAAGTTGTATATTTTACAATATTTCTCATTTTCATATCTGCCAATACCAATGTGTAACATTTTTAGCTTATCTTATTTTATGTCCTTTTGATTTTTAGCGTACTCTGTAGCACTTTGAGATTTTCCTTAATGAAAAGTGCATTATAAATAAAATATATTATTATTATTATTATTATTATCTCTGCCAATACCGATATTGTGCATCTCTTATTTTTACGTTTTAATGCCTTCTACCTATATAACGTGCAAAATACAATCCTGCTCTATCTTAAAAGCTTTTTTTCTACTGTCCCCAGGGGCAAAAATACAGCTTCAAATGAAATAATAGCTTTATTAGAGGTCAAGCAATTTCAATTGTTTTAAAACTAGAAAAATTAAACCAACTACTAGGGTAGCAAGGAGAGCTCTAGCTGTTATATTGTGTATACTGTGCTGGTGATGTCCATCCACTTTAAAGATACTGGGGAACTTTGGAGTTGTGTCAAATTTGGTGCCCCCTGTGGAAAATTAGGGACAATTTATGTCTTTGCTGATTTTGTCTAGAACACATGTAGTTTTTTTCCGACACAAGCCCCTCATCCTTCTTTGTTCAGAATGTTTTGAAATTTAATTTCAGGAGTGTAATCTCCTTGTCTGATACCTACTTTATGGTAGGCATATAGAATTGCAATATAAAAATGATCAGTGTTTTTCCTAATAGTCTCCTTTGTTTTTGTAGGTCATTAAGATGCTCCAGTGCTGATTTGGGCCACTTTCTTCTCCTCTTCTTAGAGGCATTAATTATTTATAGCCACAAAATCTGGACTAAGTAACACTAGTATGTAATATACAGTCTGTTTTGGGGGATCTCCCAGAGGGAAAAGATAGAAACAGCCTTCCTAGATGGGGATTTCTATTGCACTCAGAAAAGTCCACAAGATGCAGTTTCTGTGCAGCTGTTTCTAGTACCACAAGTGTTTTGCACTCCTGCTGGCTACCACTGCAACAGTTGATTTCTTAGCCGACAGAAACTTAATAAAGTAGGCACCCATAGCTCGCAACTGATCTGGCAAGAATTGCACTGCCCACCTCCACTGGCCCCTTGTAGTTACCAATTGTGGAGTCTTTTCGGACTAACCAGCGCCAGCATTTTCTATAAGTGCATGGTTATGACCTAAAGAGGGAGAAAACCCTTTAAAAAAGTGGCCCCACCATTCTCGTCCTCTGTATTCCAGCATGTTTTGAGCAGTGAATCGGCAGCTAATGATACATAATGGATTGAGGTGAATTTTCAATAGCACTGGGTCATGTGCAGTGGCTGATAGAGGCAGCTGCACTTGCAGTCAAGAAGGGGCATGTCTAGGCATTTCAGACTGGTACATTGGGTAGACCAGTTTATAGGATGAGCCCACTTTTAGATGGAAGGCATTTAAAGTGCATCCAAGTTCGCCAATTTTAAGGCACTTTTTTATACATCTCAAAAAGTGTTTCAGTGTTTAGATAATGCAATTTAGGGGAAAATGTGGGCAGTTTTTTACTAAAGGTAGCAAGGTTAGTCTATCAGCATCTAATGAAGTCAAGCTAATGTTTCATGGTTTGTACAAGAGGTTTTCCCAAAATGCCTCACTGCTGATTTCGGATTATGTTTGGTGGAGAAGTAGCAGTCAGAATGTAGGATGGTGTTTAAAAAGCCAAAGAAAGACAAAATAAAGTTGTCATTATAGTAAAAGGTTAGAGTGACAGCCTTGCATTTTTTTAGACTAACATAGAGACAATTTATGTGCTGTTAGCTGGAGAAGATGGTTCCCCATTGAACAGAACAACATTTTCCACATGCTAACTTCTTTTTCAGTTGTTTGGTATGTGGCTTAAGAGGTCAGTGGGAAGAAAGTCCTCCAATGGCTAGCTAAAATGGGGCATATCACCACCTACCATAGTGGAACTATACATACTTCCATCATTAAGTCAACAAGTGCTTGTAAACTGGGATGAGGACAGTAGTCCAGTTAAATAGCCTTTCTAAGCTATAACCATAGTTCGCCTTAACTGTGCACATGAACATACGGACTACTTCATAAGTATTTTTAGTCAGTATTAAATTTCTTCCTCAAGTTTCTTTAACTCCCCTCTGCCAGACATGGAGTTCCTCGAGGTCCTCACTGAGGGTCTCAACCGGGTTCTCCTGGTCCGCGGTGGCGGCCGTGAGGTTATCACTATCTACTCCTGAAAAAGCAGCCCCCCTCCCCCACTACTCCCCCCTTCACCCCTCCCTCTGCCCTGCTCCTGTGTCACCTGTGCTCCCACCTTCTCATCAGCCCTGTTTCATCATCACGTCACTCTTACCGTTTCTTTCTGTAAGATAGTCCTCTCACACCCACCCAATAGCCCAGCTCAGCTTCAGCACCTCTCCCTCAGCTACAAACCCTTCATTCTAGTCCCGTAAGCTACTATAACTATCGTAGGCTTTAGACTAATTTAGACGCTCTCTAGATTTGTTCTTAAAGAAGCTTTTTTCCTTCACTAGTCTGTAATCTGCTGTAGTAACTCGCTTTGAGTCAAGAGGAGGAGGAGGAGGAGGAGGAGGAGTGGGTGGTGGTGTTGGTGGGTTGTTAGCTGAGGTGTGAGCGCACATGCATGTATGTGTCTGTCTTTGTTGAAAACTGCAGATTTCTGTTGTCGATTTTTTTTTCTTTTTCAAATACAAGTGTGGCATAGCAGCGGCTTCTGCTCGAGAAGACCGAGAGCCGGCTGAAATGAGCTCAGTGTTGGATTTGTCTGTTTGGTTTTCTTTCTCGTTGTGATTGGACACCTCCCACAGCGCTCCGGCCTGTTTGTCTTTATGTGATTTTAACTTTTCAAGGCAAAAAGACACTGCTGCCCACGGTCAGGACCACCAGCTGGAAGAATATGAACTGTGAAATTCACACTTTGAAGAAGACTGAAAAGGCACGTGGATCAAACCTGCAGTATTCTCTTTATCCTGATCACTTTGTTAGCATGGCATCCTTATAACTGTGTGTGTTTTTACTCCACTTCCTCTGTCTTTCTACTCATCCTCCTTTCAACCGATTTCTTAGTGGCTGTTTATCCCGGGGCCACTGTTAGTGCCAAAAAAAAAACAACAACAAGGCTAGCTTAGTCTGTAGAGATTGACACGTTATTAAACTGTGAATAGTGCGTTTCCTAGCAAGAAGGCTGGTGTGACAGCAAAATGGGGAGATAGAACAAATCCCCACCCCCCATCCAGAGGAGATTATCATTGCCAGCACCCCCTCGACCCTCGTGTGGATCACTGTAAATAATGTACAAGCTCTGACGCGTTGTTCAGTATGAGTGTAGTATTTTTGTGACATACTAAAAAGCTTCTAGTGGAGAGAAAAACCGCTCCTTCGCTCAGAAGGACAGCTCAAAACGCTGTTTTTAAAAAAAGAATTTATTCATTTATTTATTTATTTACTTATTTATTTATTTATTGGATGGCATAGGCTCCTGTCACTATGATAACTGTCATTGTAACCTCGACAAGCACTGCACCTGCACTGTCCGCCACTGTGCAACAAGTGAAATTTTGATGAATTCATCAAGTTCATTAAACTACAGAGAAAAAAAACCTACTAAATGTTATTTTTTCATCTAGAGAACAAAATATGTATTTATGTTTATAGACAGATGTTACACATATTGATAAACTAGTTTTATGTCATTTTTGGATTGTCACTCAAAGATATAGTGTTGTTTTGCCTAATTTATATACATTAAATGTGCCATATCAAAGTATTTTTCAAGGAGAAATAGTGAACAACAATTCTTTTGCTTAAATTAGAGAGAACAGAGAGCTAAAGAGAGAAAAGTGAAGTGTCTACATGAAAATAGCATGTCGATGATGATACTGTTCCACCCTATAAGTGATACAAAAATACATGTTTAGACATTTGCCGAGATTTTGAACATGTATTGATTGTTTATAGGGTTTAGTCGATATAAAGAGAGAGGACAAAGGCTTCTGTAGCTAGGAAACTCACTTTGTCCACCAGACTGACCTCTATGCAGTAGACTCTCCAGTGAGATTTTATATCCTCTTGATGGGTGAAGATTTGAGCCACACACGTCCACGTCTGAATGAATCATTCTCGGGTTCAAAAAGTGCATCTTGGAAGGAATGTGCAATCGTTGGAAATCCGGATTCATGTGATCATGTTATTTATTTTTTTACACATATATTTTGTATATGTAGATTTCGTAAGTCTTAAAAAATATCCAGAATCATCTCACTCTGACCAAGGACAGCTGTCACTTTACTTTCATTTCTTTTCTTGAAGAAACTGTTTTTGGTCATTTGCACTGGTAGTAGAAATATAAATAAATACGTATATATATAAATATACAGTATATACTATATAGGGAAGCAAAACAGATTAGTTTCTAGAACTATTTAAAAAGCATATTAAATGTTTTTAGTGTTGCTTGAATGTCTGACCATATGTTGTGAATGCTGCTAGTATCAATAGATTTATTTGTATTGTAAATAAAGATGACTAAAGCAACATTAAAGATCAAGTGGAAAAGGGTAAAGACATACATATCAGCGGTGGTGGTTTGTCAAACAAGACAAGGTTGTACCTGTAAACATTTGGCCTGTGATATCTGACAGGGTTAGCTTTTATTTTAATTATAAGAAATATTTAATATCTAAATGCAATATTATATCTGAGGGAAAATCCTCCACCCTTTTATTGTCTTTTAAAAACCAATGTTCCTTAACTATTATCTCTTAAGTTATGCAAGACAATTTTAAAATACCAGATTATAAATTTAAAGTTTACTTAAAGAAATGCATAGATCTGTTTTATAAAATGATTTATCTAAAGTTGCTTTTGCAAATTTTTAACACATCTACCTGTGACACTTAAGAAGCAGTCACCTCTAGTTTTCAAAGATTATAGGATGCCAAGTGAATTTTTCTTTTGAGATCCTTGTCACACTTAACACTGACAAAGGGGTTGTTTAGAGCTCACATCAGTTTTTTGAAGAACACGGCTATTTTGGGATTGTCTCCACAAACATTGCCTGCATCAACTGAGCCTTTTAAATTTATTCAAAAAGAGAAGATATCTGATGTCTATTGGAGACGTTTATTGGAAAATGAATTTATTTATTAAATTATAAATGTTTTATAATTGCTGTTTGCATGGTACTATGTGGCAATATTTGTTTTAGTGGTTTCTATAGTGATGACTTACATGTTCAAGGTGCAGAGCGAGCTTAAAAGGTTGTCAAATGTTCTCACTCAGTCGCGGACGGCGAGAACTTCAGAAGTCTTTGCCACTCGGTTGGTGACGTGGCTACACCTTGAAAACAAGTCTCTTGCAAAAAATAAGAAAAAGTATGAGTTCACTATATTGTTACTTGTTATATTTCAATCTTGCTCAAGTAGTCTTATGTAACGTACTAGGAGACTTTGAGTTTGCGAATGATTGGGCCTTAGAAACGGTCATTTCACCTTTGTAAATATATCTCACTAAAGTCAGAGACACTGTAACCTACTAGTGTTGTCTTTTGTTGTACACTGTTCTATCACTGTGGGCAAAGTCTTAGAGTTTTGTATGATTATGTGCAATATTGTTCTCACATTGGTCTTTTTTCACGTGTTCATTTATTTTTTTTCTATAAACAAAGGTGTCAGCAGTTGTCTACTTCATCAGAATGTTTGTCACCAGGTCTTATGGACAATAAAGATTTAAAGTGTTCATTTCAAATGTGGCTGAGACAGCAAAGCACTTTACACTGAGGGGGTAATCTGTGCCTGGATGAGTGTGAAGGAGCCTGCATGCTCTGTGCACACTCATCCCACAGTGATCTCTGGTGGCTCATGAGTGTATTACAGCCAGCTGTGAAGGTCTGACCCTTCAGACTGTATAAATTATGATTAACTCCCATCAGCTTGCAGCAGTTTTGAACTGCAATAACAAAGACCTACCTGCTGATTTTGTTTACATTTAATCATTTTCTTGCATTAAAGCATGCATCACACTCTTTACTTTCTCTTGCCAAAACTTCTTAAAAAGAAAAATCGTAACTGTTCAATTTATAGTGCTTGTCACTCAATCTGTGAGGTGAGCCTTCCCCATATCCCCCCTCCACCCCCATTAACCTTCTCCTCACCCCATCTCCCCCTTAAAAATCCCCTGGCCTCCCCCATCCCAGCCACTGAATCCACCCCAGCTCTGTATTTTAAATGTGATTGCAGTATAATTCTGAAAAATGATCAAAGAATATAAAACTCGCGCTTCCAATTCTGGTACAGGCTCTGCTCGGACAAAAAGAAGTAGTCTAACTTAGAAAACCAGCACATCCCTTCTCATTACCTTACCCCTCAAAACTGATCAATGACCTAGATCAGATCCTTCGCCTGCACAACTGTAGCATGAGACAAACTTGCCGGTGATCATTACCCAGTCTCCATCCTTAAGTGGATATTAAGGGCTCTGAAACACATCTGTTACCGGGTTGAGGAGGCTGTCCTGTTAAGATAAAACACAAAACAGATCCCAGATAAAGACAGAGAGGGCTGTAGCTGAGATAAGATCGAAACCCTTCAGTTTATTTTCTTTGAAGTGTCAGACAGACTTCAATGATGCTGAAGGTAAAACAACTGCACTTTCATGTCATATCTGGGAGTCAGATGCGAAGAACTAAAGTGGCTACTCGTGCCGTTCAAGCAGAGCCTCGTTCCAGTTATGTTGTGTATCTCAGTGCATGCATGCAATTACCCTGAACAAGGTGTATTGAAAATATATTGGGTGTTTGTGGTATAAAAGTATTTTGTTTTAATCAGTTAGAAATTTTTTTTTTTTTAAGTAGTATTATTTTTTTTCTCTTTCCTTAGGACTGGCCAATCACTATATCCAAGATGAATATTATTATGATAGTACAAGAATCTATTTTTTATGGTGGATTTATTGAAAAAAGGTCCTCTTATTGTGTCAAATATTATCTGCAGATAAACTGAGTACCAAAGTATATTTCAGTTAACTACATAGGTGATAAGTGTGCAAATGTGTACTCCAGTGAATTAGACACAGACATACTTAACCTTTTGTTACTGCAAACATTAGTTATAAAAGTTGTTTTAAATAAGAAAATTGTGAGTGCCAAAGTACTGAAAGTGTATCTACCTTTAAGCCTTTAGTCAACATCTGCGGTTCTGTTGGGTGTAAGTAAACGTTAAGCATCACTCCGTTTTAGTTAATTAACTATTGCACAAAGACAAGAGAATGGGGACCTAGCTTAGCTATGACTTTATGTAACAAAAGCCACCAACCTGCATCTCTAGAGCGTATTGTTAAAAATTTTGCTGTTTGGTTTAATGAACACGGGAAAGAAAGTGGGGGAAATAAGTTTAAAAATGGCGGTTATCCTTCTAGCTAGCGTTTCAACTGCCGTGTAGCTGTTGCTAATATAACCTCAAGGCAGCTACAGGTCCACTATAACAAAGTCTGAAACAGAAACACAAATAGACTGATTTTTAATTGTCTTCTCACACTTTCAAGTATATGTGAATTAAACCTAGTTTTAATATAAATTAAAAGGAGCAGAGAGGTGATTTTGTAACCTGTAGGTCGAGTGAAGCTAAAAATCAGTCGTTTTCAGTTAGCCAACCACCACAACTAGCCTCATACCTAACGTTCATTTTGTCAGTGAAGTTCCTCAAATGTATTTCCATTAAGATTCATGCCTTCAGAAATACACCATTTAACTTAAAAATCCTCCAATGAGTCTTTATGATGGACTAGGTTTGTTTTTAATTCACTGGAGTTGTGGGAAACATTTTGTATGGATGCCTGAAATATGTAATGGATGTAGATATAGATGATATATACAGCATACACACAAAGACACAAAGTATCAAATTTCAATTCTATAAAAATGTGTTTTTTCATTCAGATCTGTTCATTACTCTTCCTTGATACTGTACCTAGTCTTAAGGTAAAGCCGTAGTGTGTTTCTTTCAGTTCTGTGGGAGTATGTATGTGTGTACATGTGCACTTGTAACTGCTGGGGGCGGGGGTGGGAGGGGGCTACATGTAAATATATCAAATACAGTTAGTGTGGAGGTGTTTCTTTTTGTGTCAGTGTAAGTTAAATATTCTAAAATAAAAAAACATGTATTATTCTCTATTGTGTTTCATGGTACATTAAAAAGAGGAAAAAGTAGTTTTATCTTACATTTCAAATGCTTATATCTCTATGGCTTCTGGCGATACCCGTTCCATTTTATAGATTTGTCAGCACAAAATGCAATAAACCAATACCATTTTATTACAGCAATTGTGTCTGGAGTTTTTAATCGTGTCTCATTATGACGATGAAAATGTTACAAATTAAAAAAAGGACATTGTGCAAAACTATAAAAGAAACAACTGGTCATATTTAGGTAAGAATTAAGGAGTCTTTCAAATTCAAAACAATGTCATTCACACGCTTCATACTTTGACTCACATGAATGAAGACTGAAAATTTTCTTCTCGCTAGTAATTGAAAATACAGACTAAAGTAGTCTGAACAAGTCATTAATTCAACCAACAACACCCAATATAAAATAAAAACTTAAAAGCTTTCACAAACATTCCTAATATCTAACTTTACACAGCAGGTAAATTCACTGCACAGGGAATTGGTGGGGTGTCTACCTGTATCACATTACATCATAAATTTAATATGACCCTTCAGTAATGTCGGGGATACATGGACATAGGTGGGGCTTGGCCCATGCTGGGTGCTGGCCTGGGGGCTGGAGGCTGCTGGGGAGCACCAGAGCCCACCAGGTGGTTGAGAGATGGACCACTCTGAATGAGCGTGTCCAGAGCTTTCTGCACACTGGGGTTGTCAAAATTGATCCCTGAAGCAGTAGTCTGGGGTCTCTGAACACCTTGTGCAACTGGTATGCGGCCTGGTTGGGTTCCGTAACCCTGACTTGCAGAAGGAGGGGGGCCAGTCATGGGTGGCCGGGGTGGTGGGTTTTGGGAAGGGACTGGACCCAGAGAGCTGTAAGGCTGCGCCTGAGAGGTGGAGGGAGGACCTCCTGCTGCTGCTGCTCCAGTGCCGCTGTTGAACAGGCTGAGGATTTTAGCCTGCAGCTCCTGCTGATGGCTGGGGTTAGCTGAGGCTGCTGCTGCAGCGGCAGCTGATAGGCCGAGGTGGGAGGGCTGCTGGGAGGCGAGGGCAGAATGAGAAGAAGGAGCCAGTACTGCAGATGAGGGAGGAATGTCATGGTGGACCGATGCAGAAGCTGCAACATGGACTGGAGCTGAAGAATGAGGGATTTATTTAGTTTTTACTGCTCTGAGAACAATGCTGGATGAAACATGTAAAACACTTTAGTGCACTTGGACAACGTTCAACAGCTTTGATGTATGGTTGCGAGGGTGTTTTGATTGTCTCTCCTCACCATTTTGGCAGCTAAATAATTCAAATTCCACATTTCAACACTAGACATCAAACGCTTTGATTCTAAATAAGTCGGTGGGACTTAATTTCGCTTTCTCTCTATGCAGCTCAGTAGGATGAAAAACTGGCTGGGGAATCTGGAAATTGTGCATACACCAACCTAATTTTCTTAGTCTTGTTATTGAAGCCTTTTATTCTACCCAAGCCAAACTCACACATGGATTTTTAAGTAATACAATGCATCTTTATGCAGAACAGTTGTAAGCTTAAGCGGTCTTACCTGAAAGAGGGTCTGCAGAGCCTCGCAGCAGACGGGCTCTTTTGTCCTTCAGGTATGCAAGGAGACTGTCCAGTTCTTCTGGAGTTACAAATCTACCCAGCAACCACAAGAAAAAACAATAAGTCTAAATAGTCTTTGAAAAAAAAAGATGAGAATCCAAAGGTAGATTTAAAGAAACTGACTCAAAGTTAAAAAAGTTGTAGACTATAGCTGAGGCATGGGTGTAGAATATTAAACCAGATACCTGTTCTCTGACAGCAGTGTGATGGCAGTGAGCACTGAAATGGGGTGACTTTCTCTGTCAGGCTCCCTGAGCAACACATCATCTGCCATCTTGGCTGCTTTTCTGGCAATCTCCTCACGCTCTTTTTCACGGTTTTCAACTTTGTAGGCGTCATAGTTGTGGGCAACCAGCATCATGGCATCCTGCATTGGCATGTTACGATGCTCTACAAAAATAAGGGCACAAAAAAGAACAAACTCAAAACACCAAAATCTGTCCTCTTACTTTCATAGTGATAAAAAGTGACTTCATCAGCCAGCAGAACAGTGTGTCATCTCTTATTACCCTGAGGTGTGCCAAATAAGATGTTGACAGTGCAGGAGCGGTGGACCTGGTGCTGCTGGGTAATGATGATGGCAAACGGGGTTCTTGCTCTTCCAACATCCTCCAGTGCCTGAGTGAGTGACACTTCTGTGTTGAGAAAGATCAGATCCACCACCATGCCCAAATCACGGACCTTACGCCCGACAGTCTCAGCATACTCCCTACAGTTGTTTTGAAGCACAAATACACACAGGCAGACACACAAACACACAAAAGAACACAAGAGCCATATGAAATAAAAACATGCCACATACTGGATGAATATTTACAGAAATGTTTAAGATCTTTGGCGGATATGAAGCGCAGAGAGTGGACTTACTTCTGCGCTTTGTTGACGACAATCACGGAGCAGTCAACAGGGCGGTCAGAGTCATAGCGTCGCTGAAGTTCTTCGTAGTATTGTCGATACAACTCGTTACGCCGACGCTCCTCTGGGCGGGCACGCTCATCTGCAGCAGAGGATAAGTTCCAGTATTTTGAATACATTATCAGTTTACAACTCTGAAATGCTATAAGATCTCCAGTTGGGCAAAACAATTTGCAAAATTCCTCAAGTTTCGCAGACTTTGCATTCATTGTCAATTTTCATAGTTTAATAAAATCAAACCAAAACCAGGAAAATTATCTGTTGGGTGAAGTGAAAAATCAAGCTTAAAAATTACAAGCAAGAACAGGGAATGTATGATTTTTAAGTGAACATTATCACCCCAGTAGTTGAATACTTGAAGGGTAAACAGAAAGGTTTAGCGTAATCATACCCTCCGGCTCACGGCGTCCATTCCAGGGATCTCTGTAAGGGTCCCTGTAAGGCTCATCCTTCCTCCGATAATAATCTTCGGCCGTGCTGCCACTGCGGTAGTATCGGTCATATTCTTCTCTGCTGTGAAACAAAACGCCAGATTTAGAAACAAAGTTCACACGAATCTATGTACTGAAGACTACACTGACATGTTGTGAAAAGTCACCTGTATGCGGGGTCTCTGGGGTCACTTCGGGGGTCACCTCTGAGGTCTTTGTCTCGGCTCTCTGAGCTGCGGTATCGGTAGTCGTCACGGGCAGCCGGCCTGGGCTCTCTGCCCGAGTCCCTCGCATCTCGGCTGTCACGAGGCTCACGGGAATCCCGCCCCTCACGAGAATCCCGCCCTTCACGGCTATCACGTCCATCGCGTCCATAAACGGGTGAACGTGAGCGAGGCCGAGGTTCTTTGCTCTCTCCATAACCACCATATGGAGCCCTAAGAGGAGATCATTACTTAGTGAAAGGAGGGCCGGGAATCAGGCTAACTTTACGAAAAAATAAAGGTTTAACAGGATGATAGGTCTATAGCTGGTGACGTGTACCTAATCTTTATTTGTTCACAACTTTTGAAAATCAAATATTTAGTCTTAACCAAAAGCACACATTGTGTACGCAAAGAGAAATAGCACAAAGCAATCCAGGGAATGTCCAGTGATCCGTTTTCGCAAACGATAAGAGACATCAGTGATTTGTGGTTAGCCGACAAATTCCATTGTGAAATATAAGAGTAAACAAAACAGTTTGATCTTCTTGAACCCGCTCTTTTTTGCAAATTTAGCTCATTTTGCTAATGGAAATATCTGCACTTTTATTTTCCAATCAAGTAAGTCCCATGCAGATATGAAATGAAAAAAAAAATAAAAATAAAAATAAAAAAACGCATAAACCTGCTTTAGGGATGCAATATGATTCATTCATGAGAGCAGGTTCCCCATTTACAGAGACAACAGTCCTCGTCGCAACAGTCGCAGGCTCCGATTCTAAGATGCATTTCATCCCCAACTCTCCCCATACTTGCTTTTGTTCTCTCACACTGTCTAATGCAACAAAATTCATGTTAAAGCACATGTTTTCTTTGAGTTAATATTCTCACTTCATAACTTGAAAGTTAGACTGCCAGCTTTATTGTTTTGTTATGCAACTCATTGCTTATGTGTAGCATTTTACCTTAAAAAAACAGATGCAAACAATGCAAGATTCAAGCATTACTACACCCCTGTCAGGGACAGAGATTCTTGAATGTGTTTTAGTGACAATCAGTGTAGAATAGACAAGGTTCCTTTATATATTATATTTTCACTGAAGCACATTTCAACATTCTTCAGACTGCAATCTATTTCAAAGGTTTCCAACAGGGCTGGCTTCATAAATATGGGACAAGCATGACATTTCCTTCAGCGTCAGAGTTGCATATTCTTAGAGATGAAATGTCAGACAAAAATCACACAGAAGCACCAAAATGCCAAAAGGCAAGAAGCTTTGAGACAAAGAGACTTAAATAACACTGATATGGCTCTTTTCTTTATTTCAGCACATCTAGAAATGTTAATCTGAGATGCAAAAGTAAATGTCCCATGAACAATCACAAAACCATCTAATGGTACAGTAGTTTCCATCAACCGCACTTAACAGTAGTGGAAATAAATTTTAAAGGCAAAGTTAAAGCTCCTTTAATGGTTCTAGGATTGGGTTTTTTACCAGCACCACAGAGGCGAAGGTAGTTCTTCACACCCATTTTGTGTTACATTACCTTCGAGGGGGGCTCGGCTGGGGTTGAGGTTTAGCGCCCCGTCGCTCCACTGCCATATTTACATCTGAAAATAAATCAATCCAAACGTTGAACATAACATTGACATTGTACGTAAAATCAGCAAGCGTTCGAGCAGATTGGAGTGGCTGTGTCAATTCCACGGTTGAAATGAAACGGAGCTGAAAACGAAATAACTCCGAGGTGGAAAATTCCGGACTGCCAGGAGAGTCAAAACGCAGCAAATCGAGTTTAAAAGGCTATCAAATAACGTTTAAGATGAAGAAATTCTTTCTTTCACTTCAAAATAGGCTAATTTTCCTCAAGTTGAACAATTATATACACCAGTATAGTGTTCAACATGAAATTTGGCTTTGGGGATATTTCAAAAGCATGAGTGCCATGCTCTGGTTACAAATCCAAATCATTTCTTGAAATTCCAAAGAAAGCTTTCACAATAACACCAGTATAATAAGTCTTTGCAAATTTTAGAATGCAAGTGCTTTACTGCTGCACAAAGAGAAAATTGTAGTGCAAATTATGAGAAAGCCTCATATTTAATTTGATTCTTTAAAGGTTATTTGACTTAAAAAAAAATGTTGGTTTAAGTTTTAGCATTGTTAATAGAGAAGTATAATTCACTGAATTTTGTATATATGTGACAAGTATATTAGGGGCCAGGTCTTTACTTAGACTGACAAATAAAAGTATGTAAAACACAAAATTCATCAACCATGGGTAAAATGTCCATCCTTAAAGTAAAGTATTTTCGTAACTTTCTTTGTGTGCATTCTTACCAAGCAAATCTAGTTTACTTTAAGGAGAACCATCATGCTTAATCAGTCAAAATAGTATCTTTCATCAACTTTGTTTTGTTGCTTGCTATCCTTTTAGCCAGACAACCCCATTCACTGCAGTTAAGGCTTACCTATTTTATAACCTTTATATATTCGACCCTTTTGGGCCGCCTTTGCAGCTTCGGCTTCCTCAATGCGCTCAAATTGTACAAATCCGAACCCACGAAACATGGATACGCCTGAAAGAGGAACATTTTGAGTTGCAAACCAAGTAAACTGTGAATTTCAGCCATCCACTCAGAAATCATTTAAAAAGGTCTATGTGTTTCATCTATGGCCAGGATGACTCAGCTTATGCAACTAGAAATTAAATGCTTTTTTCTTTTAAAACTCCAATTGTGCCATTCAGACATGACCAGCTTGATCAAGTTACTGTCATGAATAAAAATCGAACACTTATTTTGTGTAATTGATTTACTGACCGACTATCTTGCCGTACGGAGCGAAAAGGTCTTCCAGATCCTTTTTTTCCATGTCGGAGGTCGGCAAATTCCCAACAAAAATTCTTCTCTCCAAGTCTCTTGGATCACTACTGCTGCAGGAGCGTGAATAACGCCCTGGCGAGGGGCTGTGGCTTCTTCGACGAGACATGACTGGATCCCAAGGCTTAACTTGTTTCTTTGTGCGTCTCAAATGCTTGAAAACAGGTTGGTTGTTTGCGAACAAGCGTCTTTAAATTGTTGTCCACGATCCTGAAAAATGTCAGTGAGTTAAGAGAAAAGATGAAAATCCTTGGGAGGAGAAGGTTCAGTAAAAATTGCACATGTAAGTTAAGTCAAGGGTCAGGCAGGTAGAGATGCTTGGGAAAATTCATTCTGACATGACAAATTGAAATAAACGACGCTAGGTGAATCGCAATTTTTTCCGAAATCTTGCGCTGAATTAAAAAAATCATTTAAAATCATCCATCCTCTCTGGTGTGTTGGTGTAAATGTTGCAATTTGACTTGGCACTGAAATGTCACGTGTGGACACTTGCCTTGAAGCATGGCACAAGAGACCAAGTTGGACAAAATTTAATCACGCCATTCATAGATATATTAAAGTAACCCCCTTTTCTTTACTTATCTTGGTTTATTAAGGTCCCTTTGCAGGTTATTTCACAAATTACAGCAGATTAACAATTCTTCGTTTGATCTGACGAACAAAGTATCAGTTTACATCTTTGGTAACAGCTGAGTATGTATGCGAAAATTTTCATATTTCCCTGTAAATATGGGTAAAAAACTGTTTTGTTTACATCCAAGGTTTGTTTTTTACCATGTCTGAGCAGGTAAGTCAATGGATAAAATTTTGTCCCATCACAGACCAATTCCTTCTATTCACTTGAGCTAATTCAGTTCTCACACTGAAAGTTTTTAGTGATAATCAAGCCTGAAACATGCAGCAAGTCTTCAAAAAGTGGAAATGAAAGTAAATGTGTTGCAAAAACAAAGTTACACAGTCCTGAGTGTGAGAGGTTTAGTTGTGCCATATGAATGAAGGATATAATCCTCAGAATGAGGGACCCAGTTTGAAGTTTAATCTGCGACTCCTATTAGACAGGTCATTCTCCACTCTTTCCCCGGTTTCCTACCCTATCCACTATCCTGTCCAATCCAAGATGAACAAAAAAAAACATTCCAGATTTTCTGTATAAGATGTTTATCCAAAAGGTGATACAGACGGTATAAATGCCACATGTCCAAGATGAGAAATAAATCAATGCTACGTAGGCAGGACGACTCCATGATGACGCAAGCAAGGTGGACCTTTGAAAAGTGTTCCCACAAGATGGCTTCAGAAAGAAAAACGTAAATGTTGTGCATGTTGACATGGATAAAATACAATTTGAAGCTGATGGGGAAATTGTATTTGATGTTTGCAAAACGCATCGCCAAAAACTACACGCAATTTCCTAACGCAACACTCGTTCAAATCATCCTCTTCTCATTTAGTGGTGAAAAGTCACAACAAACAATCACACTGATGAAATGAAATTAGAGTTACTGTCACCTTAGAAGGTGCCTTAACGTAAATGTTTTCTTATGGTCAACGAAATCAGTATCTTCATTTTACTCTTAATTCATTTCTCTAGACAACATGGTTCAATAAAAATCAATTTGAACAAAATGAGGTATTCTATTAAAACAATTACTTTGAAACTTCTACATTAATTCAAACAATATTTTTTGTTACTTTAAATTAATGGTCAGGGTTCTTTACATAATGCTTTTCAGGGAGCAGCCCTTAACATACCTCAACTTGATCCAGGTTGCCTTTGATTTTGTATCCACATATTCCGAAATCCCCTCAGTGTCTGGGGAAAAAAAAACAAAACAAAACAACAATTTAAAGAGAGAAAGATTAATCAGTACACTACCTCTGCAGGGCTCATACACATTTTTTCAAGACTTTTAAAACATAAGTCAACAAAGAAAGGCCAATAAGGTTTTCCTGTACAATGGCCAAGGTTAAACTAAATGTTTTGATTTAAGTAGCTGTTTATGAAATGTTAAATGGGGCAGGACAAAGCCATGTTTTTGTCATAAACATCTGCATTTGATGATTTCTGGTGCATTTAATGCATCTTAGTTGTTAATGAATAATCACAAAATAAATACCATTTCATTTAAAAAAATCCCATTCTAGTTGGCTTTAATTTGTTGTTTTTTAGTTTAATTTAAAATGGGGATAGGCAATATGGTTTTTTTTGCAGATGTCTATTATGCCTATATTTACAAATTAATTTAAGCTGATATTAACAGCGATATTGCAGTTCAGATCTGAAACACAAAACTTAAAGTTCAAGAATGAACAAATTTACAAATTTCAGTCATTAAATCACATTTTTAAGTATAAGGAATGATTATGAAAAAAGATAAAGACTACAGCTGAGGTAGATATGTTAGTCCAGTTTAAAACTCCACGAACTTATTTGTTCTTATAGCCAGTATTTACAGCTGATATACAGCACTGAGTCCTGCTACATCCAGAAATACTCAGATGACACTGCTATCGTGGCATGTATCAGAAATGGACAAGAAGCCGAATACAGGGATCTGATAAGTGCCTTCAGTGACTGGAGTCACAAAAACTGCCTCCTACTCAACACCTCAAAGACAAAAGACATGATCATAGATTTCCACAGATCCAAAACCCCTCTTCAGCCAGTGAACACTTGTGGCGTGGACATCGAGGTGGTGACATCGAATAAATATTTAGGTGTACACCTGGATAATAAGTTGGACTGGTCTCAAAACATAGACTTCAACTACAAAAAGGGGCAGAGCTGCCTCTTTAGCCTCAGAAGACTCCGATCAATAGACATCTATAGTAAGATGCTGCAGATGTTTTATCAGTCCATGATTGCAAGTGTTCTGTTTTATGCTGCAGTCTGCTGGGGAGGCAGTGTAAAACACAAGGATGCAAGGCGTCTGAACAAACTGGTTAAAAAGCTGGCTCAGTGGTTGGAATCAAATTGAACTAATTGGAGGATGAGCTGGAGAGACGCGCACTGAGCAAGGTGGAGGCCATTCTGAGAAACATGAATCATACACTTCATATCTCCCTCAGTGAGCAAAGAAACAACGGTGGTGGACGGCTCCTATCCCTGCACTGCAGGACAGAACGATTTAGAAAATCTTTCATACCATCCGCAATTAGACTGTATAATTCTAAAGTAAACAGATGAGAATCCCAGACGAATGAATTTCCCTTCGGGGATAAATAAAGTTTTTGTATTGTATTGTATTGATATACACAGATTTTTAAAGCCAAAATATCAGTTGTAAATATCAGCAGAAATGTTCATATCTGCCATTTCATTTTGCATCCCTAGTTTGAAACATAAATTCCAATACAAAAATAAGTTTACTGCTTTAACCATGAAAAAATAGAGTTACTACAGCCAACCTTATATACAGCCTAACATGAAACCTTAAATGAGGGGATTAGCTTGTTAATGTCACACAAGCATATACCCAAGAAAATGAAGCTGTAATGTAATAAATGTAGCTAGAAATCCAAGACCGGATAAAGACACATCTTAGTCAGCATGCCATGTAAATCTAAGACCTCTCAAAAGTCAAAGTATGGCTTTAAATGGGTGAGATTTTTGTCCTTAAATTTCAAAAGTCTTATTGAAGACCTTTTTAAGATCCGCTGTGACCCTGCTGTGAAATACCGTAACCGCAATTTCATTGGTTTATGGTAAATTGAAACATGCAAATAAATTAACCCAAAACTGAGCAGCTGTTCTGTGGTAACCATGGTGGACACAAGGCTGCACAAGTGAGTGCAGCAGGATGTTTGAGTTGCTTGGCAACAGTCAACTGATTAAGTAAGATGCAAAACTAGTTAAGTTGGCGGAGCAAACATAGTACAAACTTATTTTGTTTCTATGTATGACTACCACTTGTTTAATGTAGAACTGATGTGTACACGCAATGTCACACTCGAGATTTTGTTGCTTTACAGACTATCAGCACTGCTAAGATCATCGGGTGATCTCTACCTTGCGACTCCGATGAGCAACAAGGCAGTGCTGCTGATACTCAACTACCCTAATTTTCTCTCAAAGTAAATGTTTGCCTGCGAGAGTACGACAAATCCTGAAAAAAACGACCATCTATGTCAAAGAAATAACTACTTTGTTTCCCTATAGAAATACATCACCGGTTATGCGTGACATAACTAGCAGACTCTAGACTCATCCGTCATTCTAACGGGGTTGCCCTGGGTACACAGTATCTTAAACAAACGCGCACCCACGCGTGAGACGTTGTGCGCGTAGCGTGAAGCCTGACTAATGGCGTAATGTTATCACACGATACAGGGGGAGTACCGTAACAGGTAGTAAACTGAGCTAGGTTTATTTCCTCTTTCATGGTGGGATGCTTACAGTAACAGCACTGAAAATATAAAACAAAACACACTGTTCATACTATACGCTCAAATATGCGGTCAACCACCGTGTAGACGTAACTAACGCCAGTTTAACGTCGTCTGTTAGCATATCGTTAGCACTAACTGCTTGTAAGACAGACATGAAACGGCTAACTCCGCAGATAAGCAGTTATTCTCTTATGTTGCAAAACTTTATATAGGCTAGTTTGTTTTAATACAACAGTGCAACTGAACGTACCTCAAATGCGAATGATATTATCTCCGGTGGCAGATATCCAAGGCCACGAACAGCTCGCTGATTTTCGCTTCTCCTCACAATGCGAGCGGCAGTACGTTCTTTACGTGTTTTTTACTTGATTTACGGCACATGGACGTAAGCTACTCTTCTTCTTCTACGGTCTTTTTCTTCTTCATTTGGTTTTTCTTTTTTTGGCGGGTGGCAACTAGCTTTAAAGGTGCATTACCGCCACCTACTGTGTTGGAGTGTGGACCAGAGTAACTACCCGTGTTCAACCAATAATACTGAAAATAATGATAAGATAAATCAGAATTAAATAGGATAATAATAATAATAATAATAATAATAATAATAATAATAATAATAAATAGAACAAAAACAATCCTAAATCCTTTGCATTAAACCTGTCTCATCAAGGTACTTGAACAGCCATTTTTGTCCAACAGTACAAAGACTTTTAAGTGTTCTTCTACGGTTGCACCTTCTTTTGCACAAATATTTTCCCCCACTGGTGAAATAGCCCTTATGTAGAATGCTCTGTGCTCTGATTTGGGATTATGTAACAACTTGTGCATCTATTGCAAAACATCTAATAACATATGCAACAAGCTTGGACAGCTGCATTTACCACACAGGTTACTTTTATGCTCACATGGTGGGTGTCTATCCAACTGCAGCAGCAACCTGCTCAAGTCTTTCCTTTTCCTTTGGGTCTCTATGTGTGATTTCACATCTTAATTACAACAATACTTGAGCTTGTTCCTGCAGCATCCTGCATCTGCCAAGTCATGTAGCCCACAGCTGTCTTGTCCTATCCATGGCTTTGCTGGACCACATGTTTTTTTTTTTTCTTTTACTTGTAGGTGTATTTACACAAAGAACTTTCTCTGTGTTGTGGATGAGAATTTGTCTCTCCTTCTTTTATTATATATTCTTCTATTATTAGCAGCATTTTTGGATAGTAGCATTATTTCTTCTTTTGGCTTTTTTAGATTCTAGTCATGAATTTTAAAATGTCATAACAAATAAGCAGGGAGGTGATTTCCTTTTTCATCACATCAGGTTATCATGATGCTTTGCAGTACTCTAACTGTAAGAGACACACACACTGATATTTCCTTTACTCACATTGATCAAGGCAGTTAAATCTTGAGGAACACTTTGATCACAGTTATCCAACTTCTTTATTTATTTATTTTGTGTGTGTGTGTGTAAAATGACATACAGGTGGATTTGGAGTATCAGTTATCACTGATAAGAGACATCGATGACAGCTCCAGCTTATTGCCTCATCTGTTGTTATTGCTAGGTAACAAACCACAGATTGGTCTAAAAGCCATCCACAGACGTGATTTTTGTTCAGGGAAACAACTCTATAGATGGGTACAAAATACGAACAACTAACATCTTGTGTTGTATTGCATACTGATTAAATTCAGGCACAAACTGATAAAACAGGGGTAGTGTGAGAAACATCCGTTGTCTAAATTATTAAGTAAATTACTAGGATTCCTTGTCCAGTAGATGTTGCGTTCACTTCTTATTGGAGATGCAATTTTCTTAATGTAAATATCATTAATGCCAGCGTAACAAGATACTGACATGACTTCAGAGTCGAAATTAAGACTCAGAATCTCATATCACTCTCTTGATTTATATAAATCAAGGTTCTGATAGTTTTGGATTCTACCTTGTTTTTTTTTTTAATTTAGTTTTGAATTACAGTTTAGCTTCTATTAGTTTTTCCTGCCTGTTTTTCTTTCTCAAAAATGCTTTATTCTAGTTTAATTTGTATTAGTTTCAGTCTTAGTTTTTTCAGCAGTAAGGAATAGTTAGGGTTGAAACCTAAAATGTTCAGAAAAATTAAACATTCAACTTTTTAAAAAAGATTCAAAGAGGCTACTCTACAGTTTTACTTTTATTTTCATAAATATGATATTTAAATTCAAATCAAGATATAAAATTTAACATTGTGTGAAGTATTCTCCAATGAAATGAGACCATTTTACACTCTCCAGCAATCAGTAGGCCTATGTTAGAGTCAGACACTAAAACAAAGAATTTTTTGTCCCTAATTTTATTTTCTATCTTTGTAGGTTTTGTAAGCTCACAATACATCGTTAGTTAAGTTTATTTTCGCAAAGCTTAGTTTTATTTAGTTTGAGTGAACTAAAATTAGTTTTTCATGTTATTTATTTATTTATTGTTGACTAAATTAACCTTGATATCAAGACACGACTGCCACAAAACTTGTGGGATTTCTTATCAGCCACACCCTGTCTCTCTAGAAAATTAAAATATTTTCAGCAGATATTGTAATTTTATCAAAGTACTATATTTGAACCCCCACCATAAAAATTGTTATCTTTTACGGCATATTTACCAATATGTTACGATTGATTTCCAACACTCGAAAGTCGTGAAAACATCTATTTTACTCCCATTTGCCCCATCCATCTCGGAGCGCATGAACGGACTAGGGTTGCCAGGTTCCGGTAGTGTCCGCTTGTGCTTGAAGTAAATGAAACAATATTTCCTTGGTTATGTTTGGGGAATAATCACTCTTTTTGACACGGCGATTGACATTGTTATACAACTCAGTAAACATATTTAAAACGAACATTTTTTTAGTCAAAATACCGCCAGGACAGACAGATAAGCCAGAGATTCACCAGTCGTTTTTTTTCCCTTTGACCCACTGTCTGTACAGGGAGGAGTAAGTCAAACCTGGCAACACGGACTACCGCTTTGTTAACACTTCATTTAACCAAGATGGCAGACTGCGAGGAGATCAGCGATGAAGAGAAGGTATGAACGTTTAATTTGATATTGTTACTACTCTATTGCGTCTAACCTATGTCTTTGAAAATAGTAGGAGTCATTGAGAAGCATTATTATGTCGGTTGAACTGCGGCGCGGGCCGTGTTGGGTGTCTGCTGCGGTGGAGCTAGCTAAGCCTGTTACATTTGACAGTTCAGAGTTGGAGGAATTTGATCGTGTGAACGAATAAATATACGATTTATTTATTATTTTTACTTATAAGGGTTAGCCCACTTTGATAAACAATTCTACATGTGTATGATTGTCCTTGGTGTCTTATTATGTCGGGGCTAGCCTGACTGCGTTTGGAATTATTGATGAATGTTAGCTAAAGCTAAATGGAAGGAAGTCGATCTACTTCCTGCATTTACAGTAAGGGTAATGACAGTGCATCGGCAGTATAATACCACCCACGCCCAGTCTGCCGTTTTTAATGTAGATGCCTCAGCTTGCCTCGATAATATAGTGTAGTTAATCACAAGTGTTAATCGATCATTAGTATGACTATCGCTGTAGGTTTAGAGGGCAGATGCAGTCTTCCTGCTGTGATACTGAGGCTTGCAGTGGCCTGTGCTGCTCCTCTTGCCTCATGCTGCTACATGTTGTAAAGTAATGCCTTGAATTCCTAAAGCTGATGGCGGGGCCAAGAGCTTACACCTCCCAGCTTTACTTTATGGTTAGTTTAGATGTAAGCAGTGTGGTGTAGTGACAGGATTGGATTTCTCCATTTTATCTTTCATCAGACATCATCTAGTTTGTGTTAGATGTGAGATAAAATAGCTGAGCAGAATCAGTGCCTGAGCTTGGGCATGCTTTCAAGGCTCTGAATGGAGTGACTATTCAGATCACAGTTAAACTGGGTTACTCATTGTTATGCCCCTCTGCCCTTTCAGCTGGACAGCCCATTTGTAGGTCACTGCCAGCTGCAGCCTGGAGGCTAAAAACCCTGTCTGCCTGACAGGCGCCATCACTGGCATGGTAACACTTAAATGTGACAATGATAGCGTTATTTTTAAAGCTGCAGCAGCCATAAATAAGTGTTTGTACCTTCTTTGTCCAAAGTAAACTTTGGCTTTTTCTGATTGTGCTTTACTTGCAATAGTTTTAACCAAGCGTCCTAATAAGAGCTCCAGTACCTGCCTTAAGTGCTACACTCTGAGCTTTGACACCGCATGCTTACACTTGCATACTGACTGCTAAGAAAAGCCCTTGGGAGACATACCCATATCCATCTAAGGAAAGGCCAAATTAGAGCCAACAAACCTGCAGCCAAAGAAAGTTAGCAGACTGCTCTCTGCTTCACTCTAGTGGTTGTTTGCAGGGTTTTCTCTGATCAAAACACTGAAAAAGGGTTTGAGAAAAACATGCAGAACATTTGCCTGCGTAAAGATAAAAACACAGATTTTGACAAGTGATTGTTTTAATGTTTTTACCCTTTGTAAAGACTAAGGGACTTGCACCCCATAGTTGCACGCTGTGTTTAAAATGGTTGTCATGATAGATATATTTTAAACTTTGATATACTAATTATAATCAAATGATACCAATACCTGTTTTGACACCACAACAAAAATAGCAGTTCCAGGTAGCCAATATTTGCCAATTTCTCTCTTAAAAGATCAAAAATTGCAGTCAGACTCCTGCACACTTAGACATTGTCAAAAGATTTGTGCAATTTGTAAAGTCTGCAGACTTTTCCCTGCAATTTTTGATGAATTTATTCATTCATGCCTTATGCACATGAAGTAGTGTGAATGAATTATTGCTAGAGCTTCAGTACTTAATTACATCCGCCCAGGAGGTTGTGTGATCGGCAGGGTTTGTTAGTTTGTTTGTTAGTTTGTTAACAACATAACTCAAAAAGTTATGGAGGGATTTTGATGAAATTTTCATTAAATGTCAGAAATGGCACAAGGAAGAACTGATTAGATTTTGGGAGTGATCCGGATCACCGTCTGGATCCAGGAATTTTTTAGAGGATTCTTTACTATTGGGAGATAGGGCTAATGGCAGAGGTCTGCGCTCTCTGAGTGCTTTTCTAGTTTAATAATTAAAGTAAGGTTGATAGTATATTCAAAGCACAAAAAGTTTAGACAAGACATATTAGAAATTTTGAAAATCTTAGTGTTTAGTGAAAATGTAATGTCTTATAGATTGTTTAGTTAAAGATATTTTCATTTGTAGGTCCGAGTTGCAGCCAGCTTCGTGCTGCATGCTCCTCCAGGAGAATTCAATGAAGTTTTCAATGGTAAGTCTCATGTGTATGTTGCGTTTTAAGTCCTTTATTTTGAATAGAAACAGTTTTATTAATACTTTTGTTCTATTTACTTTTCATTCAGATGTGCGGATACTGCTCAACAATGACAAACTTCTCAGAGAGGGAGCTGCCCAGTAAGTTTATCTTTTCTTGCTTTTTTAGTTTGTGACATATTAATGTTTTGGATTTAGATTCATGATGTTTTATTGTTTTGACTATCTTCAGTGCCTTTGCCCAGTACAACATGGATCAGTTCACCCTTGCCAAAATTGAAGGATATGAAGATCAGGCAAGTTTTCTTTTTCATTGATCTATTACATTTCATAATTATTTCACATGATTTAGACTTAATGCTATGTTGTTTTGTGTGTTTCCTTGCAGGTCCTGATAACAGAGCACGGTGATCTGGGTAACGGCCGCTTCTTTGACCCTCACAACAAGGTTTCCTTCAAGTTCGACCACCTGAGAAAAGAAGCTAGTGACCCACAGCCCCACGAGGGCGAAGCAGCTCTAAGATCGTGGAGAGATGTCTGTGATTCTGCACTGAGGGCCTACGTCAAGGAGCACTATCCTAATGGAGTTTGCACCGTAAGCTCGCTCCCTTAGCCTGAAACCAAAGCTGTCAATTTCAATATCACGGGAGCTGAATCACCCACTCAGCCTGCTTTATCTGCTTCAGGTTTATGGGAAAACAATCGATGGGCAGCAGACCATCATAGCTTGTATTGAGGGTCATCAGTTTGAACCTAAAAACTTCTGGTAAGTTCATCCAGGATAATGACATTAGTCTAAACTCCCAAATCAAATTCACACAGACTTTTATGTTAGTGTTATTAAATTAGCAACGTGTGGGATTTTTATCTCTCCTATATCTCTGTTTCCAGGAACGGCCGCTGCCGGTCTGAGTGGAAATTCAGTGTCTCACAATCTACAGCACAGGTAGTTGGAGTCATGAAGATACAGGTATGTTGAAAAATAATCAGCTGTCTGTCACAACAGTTGTGTTTAAGTTCTGTCTTAGGTGTAAATCCATACTAAACCCTATGTTAGTTTTTATTAGTTTGTAACTTAAGGTTGGGTCAGTGTTGGTTTGCACCAACAAGGCATAAGATACAACTTCACTGGGCCACAGCTGGTCTAGTAGTTAGGTTGCGCTCCAGATACAGAGACTAAAGTCCACCAAAGCAAGCGGGGGTTCAAGTTCAACCTGCAGCTTCTTTCTCACATGTCATTCTCCAACCAGCCCCCAACAATATATCTTTTATAATGTATATATACATGCATATGTAATCATCCAAACTTAAAACATTGCTGCAGAAATTACATTTTATTGTCCTTAATACAATGCGTGTTATAGTTTTGCCTTTTGTACTTAAATGCAAAGTATGTGAATACTATCACTAGGTAGCTTTCAGGACAACAACAAAACATGATTATAAGACCAGCACTGCTAAGCTCTGCCCATCTGTTAACTTCTTGTTTTAAAATTAAGGTATCTGTTCAATAAAACTGCATTCTATCAGATGCATTTACTAAACAGATCACCAAAACTTTGGTTTCATTGATGAATTTCATATCATGAGGAAGAAAAGCTATTAATAGTGGCATTCCTGGTTTCTGCCGCAAGCCATTTGCAAAGCGAGCACTGCTTGGAGTCTGAACCAGGTCGGACATACCAAAATGTCGGTTTGCTGTTTAGCAAACTCACCGTATAAATTGCAGGTTTTAATGAACAGTAATTAATTCAGAACAAGAAATAAAACATGAATAACATGCATTAACAGAATGGCGGTTTCCAGTGGCAGTTACCACTGCATCATGTAGCAGTCTTTAATGTAACCTCATGATTCCATGACAGTGATAAACAAGTCATGTCTATCACGGTGCCTCTGCCATAACAAGACAAGTCCTGTCATGAGAATTTAAGAACTCAGCAAAAATACACTTAGAAAGGTACAGTATGTATGATTTAAAAAAGCAGTATGATTGGGCTGTAATGATATCCTACAACCCTCAAGCTTCAGCAGCTGAGATGGGAGAGATTCTGTGTACAACAGCTGTTTCCCAGGTTCTTCACCAGTCAAAGTGTGACAAAGAGAAAGCCACTGTTGAAGAAAAGACCAATTAAATCTACACTAGAGTTCACCGAAAGGTGTATGGGAGACTCCCTGGTCAAGTTGAAGAAAGTTCTTTGGTCTGGTGAAACAAAAAATTGTTGACGTTTGGCCATGAGACAAGAAGCTTTGTTTGGCAGTCATCAAACATTAAACATCACCACAAACATAACATCCCCACTGCAAAGAATGGTGGTGGCAGCATTATGCTGTTGGGATGCTTCTCAGCAACCGGCTCTGGAAGGCTTGTAAAGGTAGTGGGTAAAATTAATGCGGCAAAATTCAGGAGGGCAATTTTTCAGTGTACAGGAGAAGATAAGATGAAGATGATTTATTTCCTAGCAAGACAATGACCCTAACCAGACAATAAAGTGAATGTTGCATTGCATTCATTTATCTGCCACAATAGCTGGTACATTGAGTAAATTCACCTGCCACTGCAAAAAAAACACCAGCATTTGGCTGGTAGCAGGTGCTAATTTCCAACCCCGGTCTACCACCAGTAGATTTATCCATGTGAGCTTCATCACATAAGTTTGGAATTTATCCAAAATATCATAAAGCCAGGTACACTTGTAACAAATTACTAAAGGTTCTTTTTTTCATCATGGTTGTGTAATTTAAGGAAAACAAAAGCACAAATGCGAATCAGTCTATGTTCTATACTATCATCAAAGGGATGAACTCTGTCACAGAGAATTGGCAAGCCCAGCTGATATAACCCTCCATTCCTCCTGAACCTTAAAGTTATCCCACCTTTCAGAACAATCCACCATGACAGCTATATTTTATGAGGAGTTTACATATATGAAGAGCTAGGTGTAAGATACAAGTTGTAACTCATGCCTTTGAAGGAACTACCTCAGCTGGTGCAACACCTTAAATGTAAGTGGTGCATAAACTCTGACCTAAATTACATGTTACATTCAAAGTGGGCTATGTTTTAACTTTAACATAGCTAGTGCTTGTCAGTGTGGGCATGATTGGGCTTAGCTGTGAAGTTTTGTTTTATTATTGTTATCTTCTCACCTCTTTTCTCAGGTACATTATTATGAGGATGGGAATGTGCAGCTGGTCAGCCACAAAGATGTACAGGAAGCGCTGACTGTGTCTGTGAGTCATCATTTTATATCTAAAGGGCTGGACTATTTTAAATGGGATATACTGTATGTTGAGGCATATTCCATTTCTTTCTTTCTTTTTGTTTGGGTTTTATTCACCTGAAAATGTTTGTTTTTGCAGAATGAGAGCCAGACTGCGAAGGAATTTGTGAAAATTATCGAGGATGCAGAAAATGATTACCAGGTATGTTGGACTGAAGAATAACTAAAGATTCCTCCAGATACTTAAATCCAGACAGTCACAAAGTAGATGTGTTCTGTTGTTGTTTTACTCTAGTATAAACTAGTAGTATATATCTAGTATACTCACTGATCACTTTATTAGATGTACCAGTCCAACCACTCAGTCAGCAATCAATGCATTTAGGCATGCTGACATGGTCAAGATGATCTGCTGAAGCTCAAACCAAGCATCAGAATGAGGCAGAAAGGGATTAAAGCAACTTTAAATGTGCCATTATTGTTGGTGCCAGATGGCTTGGCTTGTCTGACTTTTTCAGAAACAACAGACATACTGGAATGGACACACACAGTTATCTCCAGGGTTTACAGAGGATGGTGAGAAAAAGAGAAAAATCTCATAAGCATCTGTTCTCTGGGTGAAAATGCACTGCTGATGACAGAGGTCAGAGGAGAATGAGCAGACTGGTTTGACCTGATAGAGAGGGAACAATAACTCAAATAACCACTTGTTATGACCGAGGTATGAAGGTATGCAGAAGAGCATCTCTGAACGCACAGCAAGTCAAACCTTGAAGCAGATGGACTAAAGCGGCAGAGGACTGCACTGGACGCCTATCCTGTTAGCTAAGAAATGAAAACTGAGGATACAGTTCACACAGGCTCACCACATTGGACTAAAGAAGAAGAGTGGAGCAACATAGCCAGGACTGATGAGTCTTTATTTCAACTGCAGCATTTGACTGGTCAATCAGATTTCACAAAAGCAACATGAAAGCCTACCTGACCAGCTAAAACCATGGCACGTTCAAAGTCACCTAAATCTTCCCTGTTCTGTTGCTCCAGTTGAACTTCAGCACAGTGTCTCAACAATGTCTACATGCATAAAAGCATTGGTTGCTGCCATGCGATTGGATGATAACATATTTGCATTAATGTGCAGTTAAACAGGTGTACCCACTAGAAAGATCAGTTTGCGTACATGTCTAGATTGAGCTGTAAAATCACAAATATCTTTTTAACAAAGCTAAAATCAGAATGAATACAAATAAAATGTTTCTCTCTCTTTTCATGGCTTTGAGACATTTAAAAACATAAAGACATTTTAATTGAGTTTTCTATTTGCAGAGACACAAACAGTTGAGAAGAGAACAACACGGACCTAAAAAAACAAAAAGACTGTAAATAATGCATGCATAAATATATTATAGATGCATATTTAAAAGAAAAAAGTGAATGTAAACACATGCATGTCTGCATGAGCAAATATATAGACAATGAACATAAATCTAATAAAATAAATGATTAGAGTAAAAAAATTTAATTTTCAAAATAACACAAATTGATTTCCTCAATTTTCAAATAATCACAGAAAGTGTTAAAAGAAGAAATGGAGCAACAGAGTGGTAATCATGACCCTGCCCCAGCTTTTTTGCAAGTGGTTGCTAGTATAAAATTCAAACTGAAAAGAGATTTCTATCTTGCAAACATGCAGCAGCACTTAAACAGTATTTACTGCAGGGAAAAGGACAGCAGGAGATGCTGGATGGTGTGAGGATATTTTCCTTTTTTCAGCATAAAAATCAAACTCAGTTCCTCAGATTCAAGAACTTATATGTTGTTTTTGTGCAATTTACATTAATTTACATTTTCAGTGTCCCAGCTTTTTAGTCGTTCCTTTAGTTGAACTAAATTAGAGGGTAGAGAGAGGAATTTGAGCAGGGATGTATAAGCACAGTTAGAGGGCTATGATAGGTGGGCTTAGATTATACACTTGTGACATGGAAACAAGTTTAATAAAACTATATTTTTGATCGTAATTAGACTTCCTGCTTTTAAAACCTGAGATGAAAGAAATATGGAAACCACTCAAATGAAAAATGATGGATAAATATCTTAATGATGAGTGCAGTCCCAAAGAACATTCAAAGTGGTTGCATTATAAGTTATTTTACCCTCTCAGGACTCCCAGTTTTGTGTCACTGACCTTTCAGTAAGGCTTGTTCTCAGCGTTAAAAAATGGCAGACATACTCTCTCTGGTTTTTCAGGTGGCAATCAGTGAGAACTACCAGACCATGTCAGACACCACGTTCAAAGCCTTACGCAGACAACTCCCTGTCACTCGCACTAAGGTCGACTGGAACAAGATCCTCAGCTACAAGATCGGCAAAGAGATGCAGGGTTCTTAGAGGATGGTCGCTTTAAGGTTCACGTCAGAAACAACCAGGAAAAACGCCGGCACTCGCGCAGACACGTGTGATGCAACATAAAGTACTGTATGTCTTTATCAAAAAGAGACATTTGTTTGGGGTTTTTTTTTCCAGAGTGAGAGCTTCTTTGTTCATTTTGAAAGACATTGGTTGGTGTAATGTTCGCTCGTATGCAAACATATTATTTTCTAACAACTCTTGCCTTTTGTGACTCTGAAAGTCTGGGTCATCACCTGCTATTCACATTATACAGTTTCTGAACCTTGAGTGCTTCTAAAGAACAAATCCTCCAAAACCTTGACTTTCTCGTAGCAACTAACCTACTCTCTCAATATAAAATAACTGATAATCTTTAAGAGCTTCCATTACATTTATAATTTTTTATTAATAGAGGGCAAAAACCGATGCAGTTTGATGTGGTAACTGACTGGAAAGAGGCTTTACAGCAACAAATATCACGGTTTTTATTTTAGTCTTAAGATTTATGCATCCCTCTGGACGCTGGGTTTTCACCAGCGGACATGCCAAAGCATAAATATTTCTTTTCCTATTCTTTGAACATATTTAGTCTTCCCTTAAGAGGTAAAGTTCTCTTTTCCAGTGATAACCCCTAAACAGTATATCTGCCCCTGGACTGATGAGTATCGATGTCGTCCTGACAGCTATTTGCCTTTAGCTTTTGCTATATTTTTTATACAGACTGTAAGTACATTTATTATTCATGAAATAAAAATATGGTCTTCAAGAAGCAGTGTTGCATTGACTCATCTCTTACATTATGTATTACACCTTTTTAGCCTATGAACCAGATTTTCTCTTCTCCCTGAGAAAAACTGGTTTTCCATTCCATACAAGACTGCAAACTGTTCATCTTAAGGTTCTCTATCTATTTAAGCAATAAAATTAAAGATATTTATCATCCACTTTGGGCTACAAGGGAAACTTTGGGACTTTCCATTGATTTTAGCATTAAAGGCGACATATTGACCTATCTTTAGTATAGCTCCTTGTGGTTTAAACGAAACACCCTTTAGTCAAAATATGGCAAACTATGCGTCAAGCCCCAGAGGAGGTATTGTACCCTGCAGAAACCAGCTTAAAGAAGCTTTTCTCAGAACAGTCGGCTCCCTCTCACCCCTCTCTTCAAATTGGAAAGTCTTTATTGTCCCAAAGGGTCAATTTTGTTTGCAAGAGAGGCCCACACAGGCCAGACAAAACATAAAAATACACTAATACATGCTAATTCCCATGGATTTCCTCACAGCAAATGGGCAGTGAGAAAAAGACCATATTTCTGGATTCTTGCTGCCCATTGGTCTGCATGGTTGACTTGTGGGGGCCAATCTTAAGGACAGTCTGACTCTCATACTGAGTACTTATCCTTGCTGTCAGGCATGGGTATCTTGTGTTTACTTCAAATTAATATATGATAAGTTACATTTCTTTTAGTTGAGCATTATCATTCTATCAGTAAGATTTTTTGCTGAGTCTTATTTTGAAAGTGCAATGCCTTCTCTGTTGCTCTGCAACTGCACAGGAAACAAACCCACCAAACTTCCTCTCATGCATAGACGCTTGCACTTGCATGCTTCATGTGCATTTCCTGTCCAGGGCAGGTACTTTTTTGAATATTTCCTGCTTCTTTTTGCCATTCTGCAGTCTGACTCATACTGAACTGGAGCATGACCGGCCAATGCAGCACATCACACTTTTAAGATGAAGTCATATTTGACCGGGAGCGGGGACTTAGGAGTTAAAACTGAGTTCGTAACAGACCCAGACACCGTAAAATTAGAAAACCTCAACTGATGGTACCTAGCTCATTGCCAAAGGTAAACAGTGGAACCTGGTTATCTGTTTGTCTTTCTGTAGAGAGGGACTGACTCCTTGTCTTCTACAAATTAAGCGCTTTCTTTATGATGGGACTTGAAATTCTAAGGGAAAAACCTCTCAGATTACAAGGTTTTGGGGGTAGAAAGAATGACTAAAAAGTAGATTTAACTAAGCAGGGAATGATGGGTTTTTCCCACTTGTAAAAATATTCTTGTTTTGCACATTTTAAGTTGTGCTTTAAAAAAATTTAAAACAAAATTGCATGCATCTGGTTCCATTTTTCTGAGTCTCACACTCGAGAGTTTTCACACAGGAGGACCTGCATCATGAGGTAAGCTCAGTACAACTACGGCCACACGACTGACAACACACCATATTCATTCTCAACCTCTGTTGTGGCTCATTTAGTGTCTGCTTTATAAATCCACTCAAGTGAAAGTAAAGTGTAATTCATTCATTATTTATTTAAAGTACTGAGTGGTTATTTCTTACACAGAGGTGTCTGTAAGTAAAATTTTGTTCTTGCTTTATGCAAAAAAAGCAAGAGAATATGAGCCTTCAACCATGTAGTTTAACTAAAGACACATAGTTCTAGTAAATTGCAGTGCAACTGCACATTTGGGCTGTAATATGGAAACTCTGGCTCAATCTCATTTCTGACTTTTACCTGCACCCCTCACTTTTAAGGGACCCTTTTTTCCCCATCAAATAGTTAAGAGCTAGGTTAGTAGTGAAATCTTCCCCATGGGTTTAACATTTAAAAAAAATGCTTGTTCAAATCTAAAAAAAATGCATTAAAACAACAGTAAATTATGATAGTAGATAGTTATGATGTGAAGCCTTGCTTGCGATTTGCAAGGCCTTCTGGGAGATTGCCCATGTCTGGTTTGGAGAGTGCAGAAAGTCTAAGTCAGTTTGACAGCCACGAAACACTTCACCTTCAACAAGAGCTGTGACACCCTGCCCTCAGATGTGTAAAACATAGTGCTACATGGGGCAAGGGGTGAGGAGGAACTGAGCCTTTCTCCTGCGAAGTGCCTCTGAAGGCCTGTGGTAACTAAAACAAACAATTGGCCAGTTTTACACGTTGATGGAAAGCTTTAACCTCCCCTTAATGTCATTTAGAGTTCATTTTTCAGTACTTCCCTAAAAGTGTAGGCTACTTAAGTAAAATTAGTGATTTTAAAAACGACTTAAAAAGCAGAAGTACACAAGAAAGTTCTAATTTACAGTGCAGTAACTTGAGTAGGCATGTAATTAGTTACTTTCCACACCTGCCTGTCTGGGCCCCCTCCTGGGCTATGGGACATCTTATCTGTAGGCCTTTGAACAAGGATTCATGTTGGGTTCTTGGGACAGTGCAAAGGGTAGCACCCCACCTAGAGAAGAAGCCTCCTAAGTTCAAACTTTGCCATGCCAAGGATCCCTGCGCAAGCATGAGTCTCTGCAGGGAGCCCTATCTCGCAAAACTGCAAGCGTTTCTCGGCACAGACTGTTGCTAAATGTTATGTAACAGCTTAGGGAGTATCAACAAAAATATCTTTTGAGAATAACTCTGTTATCAACATATAAAAGAAATTAAATTAAATTTGTAATCAAATTGATATTAAAACACAAATAGCGTCGCCTCAAAAACGTTCGCTTCACAAATAAGGTTTTTATTACGCCAAGTTATTTTCGTTTTCTTGTTTGTACAAACACTTGTAGTCGCTCCCTTATTATCCTGTATCCGTTAGCGCGCGTTCAACGGCTTGGCATTTGCGCTAAACTGCAAAACATATTCGATTTATAAATCATGTAGTCCGCAATTTGATTTCAAAAATGAATGGGAAATCAGTGCATATGTACAAGTTCAACTTCTACGCTGTACTTACAAGTCGCGCAAAAACGTATGTGAAAATTTCCCCACTGTTGGATCGCTTTTACATGAACAACAATATTTCAGGAAATAAGTTGATCGGCGAACTGATTTCCTCTTTCGACGGTCGACCGTAGTGTCGAGCTGCAAAGCGACAACATGACGCTTTTAGACTGTCTTGAATCCGGAGTGGACTTCATTGAATTCTTGGGGGACAGAAGATCCACTAGCAGAAGCAAAAACGAACTTAGATGCATCTACAACTCAGAATTTAAGCCCAGGTAGGCTAAGGGAAATGGCGTGTTACACTCGCAGGTGCTTGGGCTATCTCTAATCAAGCTCTCCACCATATGTGTTTATGTTTACAGAGAAGGAATAAAGGACCAAAACTTTTCCAGTGTTCTCTATGCTCTTGTGAAATTCAAAAAAGTCTACATAAGGCAGGGATACGTCTTCATAAATGTCAGACCTCAGGTAAGCTATGCGCTGTCTTCAGTGATGGGACAAGTCTGGACATGTTTGGGGTTATTAGGCGAGGCGATAAGGACCAGTAGTCATGTCTTCATATATTTTTTTGCTTCAAAAATAAAAATGGTTGTCACAATACCAAAAATAAATTAAACTATTTCAGTCCACAGTTAAAAATACAGAAGTCCCACACCCCAAATACTGGGCAAATTTTCAAATTTAGTTATCAAAATTTGCAGAAAAACTCTTACCTGCTGTCAAAATTAAACGAAACATTGGCAACATTTCCATATATTCTAATTGTTAATATACCCTACTCTTATACCATGTGTGTCAAAATGACAAAATCGTATCTATTTTTATTATTGGTGGTTACGTTAAAGACAGGAACCCTAATGATCTTCAGCCAGATAGAGAGAGAGCACACTGCACAGTGACATTGTCAGCACTTGAAAAAGTGGGCAGAACTGGTGAAGAGTGAAAGTGTACTTTTTAAGAATAAAAAAATAAATTATCCAATACTGGATGGATATCTAGCACTTCTGTTTTTGTTGCTTTGGTAAGAAATAGGTAGCAATGTAATTTGATTTTTGCCTAATACAAATTATCCGAAATCAGTCTAATAAATGAAATGGTCACACCTAATTTAGACCACATATTCATAGGAGATTATCTTATCTATTTTGAAAATATGCTAGTATATCTTACAAACTCAGTATGCTGCCCAGCTCTATTTTAACCCCTACTACAGGTTCGAGTTTACTGTGACCAGTGGAGGAGACCCCGGGCCCCTCAGCCTCCACACACCTCCAGCCCCGATAAGACAGCTACAACACCTGCAGCCTCCACCAACCCCCTGAACCCTGTGCTGACCTCAAAGAAAAAGCTAGCCATGGAAGTCCTTAACCAGTTAAAGGTTAACAGGTAAGTTTGTTTGTTATAAACTTTTTTTTTAACTTGTCAACACATAAAGTATGAATTGAAATAAGAACTATACATATTCGGTTATATTCTAACCCAGTTCTGCTGCAGGAGAACTGGAAAAGAAGCTGTACTCAGCTCAACTTCACAGGTCAAAAAATACTGACATTTCTCAAGTTCTTCTGATGGCTCCTTAACATGCAAAAATTACATTTATGTCTCTTACAAACAGACAGCAAAGGCAGTAAGAGCAAATGACACAATGTCTAAAAAGTAATAATACTGACAGCACCATTAACACTTATCCCGGTCAAGGCTGCTTGTCTCAATAACACCTTTATCCTCCATATCTGGTTCTGTTCCCATAAAGGCATTGTAAAATTCTGTGGCCTCCATGCTACTGTTAACCCTGGCTCTTTGTAACAGTTAGCAAAACTTTTTCATCACATTACCAGGATTTAGTGTGCCAAAGATGCAACCATTTATTGAGGAATATGGTGTCTTTATCTGCACCAGAAGGTTTTTACATTTCCACACATCAGTAAACATTTATAAACTAGTGCTGCAGAAATAATCTAATTGCAACTGCAATTGCAGTATAAGGCTGTGCATCTACATAATCACCTAAAACGCTGCAGTTAATTTTGTATTAATTAGTACTTTATAGGTATGCAAAGATGCCAGCAGGGAGACCTTAAAGTTTAGAATAGTGATTCTGCATTTGCACTTTGTAGAAGCTTTATTTTCAAAAAAGGTAAAGCTTAGCACTCTGCAGCTTTTTACGAGTCAATACAGTTTTAAACTCTGTAGCTTCTTGTTCACTCTCTTACAGGACAAGGTTGACAGCTGACAAAGGGGGCATTGAGATCACTTCAGACCCTGTTGCAAGTGAAGGAAAGGTCAGGTTCACTGTAGACCGTTTGAGGGAGTCTTTCATCGTCAGATTCAAAATCCTGAACAATGGCCCAAACTATATTAACTTCACCTGCTACACTGCCCTGCACAAGATTCGCTGTTTCACTCTGGAGGATGAGAGGATAGTGTCTAGAGCCCGTCCTGTCTTTCTCTGTCCTGGTGAGATTTTAATGCACCTTTGTTTTTAGCTTGTGAAACCACACTGAAAGTTAACTCCCTGCTCTCTCCCTTTTTTTTTCTCTTACAGGTGAAAGCTATGAAGTGATGGTTCGATACACACTCAGCCACTATGGATATTTCCCAGCCACCATGTACTTTGAGTTCTGCCCAGATCCAAGCAATGTGCCGTTCTGCATCGTCAGAGAGATAGAGGCGTTTGCCAGGAACCCGTTGGCTGAAGAGCTTGGACCTGTGGCTCCTTTTAAAGCATTTCAAATGGCTGTTTACAAGCCTGTTGAAACTGTGATAGTGGAAGGAGTGCCCCCTGAGAGGTGAGTTGTTTAAAAATGGATTATAAATCTGTTTAAAACAGACTGTTTATTGTTGTAGGTTGTTTAACAGGTATGGTAAATGTAGCATACTTTCCTCTATTTTCAAAGAGAGTTATTCTAGATCTTCTTCTTAGCAGCAGGAAATAAACAAGATTTCTATACAAATATTGATCTGTTAAACATTGAAATTGATCTGAGACAAACAGTTTGAATGGTTGCAATAAAATGTGTGTTTTTGTTCCTTTCATTAGTTCTGTTTCACAGAATCGCAGGATGACAGTGAAATTAGGAGACTACAACTACCCTAATTACCTGAAGGAGCTGGCTAAACAACGGATGGAGGACACGCAGTATCTCTCTGAAAATGCAAGGGAGAAACTCTCATCAGTGAAGTGAGAGAGTGTCTTACTTGTTCAAGGCTAACCTACCTTTTATCTGTTCAGTTTGTCCTTGTCTGAGCTCTGTCGTCATCACAGTATCTGTGTGTTTCTCATGTGTTATTAGAGGTCTCCTCAACTCTGGTCTTAAGATGAAGACATATTCTTCTCAGTTCCACCTCCTGCTGCACCTGGAGGAGCTACAGTCAGAGGTGGACATCAGGATGTACGACCTCCGTGATCAAACCATGGCGAGAGACCCATCCAACAAACATCTGCTTATACTCACAGTAAGGAGTCTGCACAGCACTCGTCTGCTGTTTAAAAAAACAGAAATGAAAAGTTATGCATATGCTTTTTTTCTCTCTTCACTCTTTAAATTATATATTTTTTTTCCTAAACTGTTGTCCACTGAGAGCTTGCTGACCAAGTGTGAGCTTGAAATTTGTGGGTGAAAAAAGAGAAACTCTGATATTCTCTCTCAGGTTCCTGGTGTTGCTGAAAATCGACCATCTGTACTAAAAGGAGATGTTATAATGGTGTCTAACGTTGAAGACACAGTCCAGCCAATCACCAAATACCGCGGATATGTGCACCGAGTAGAGCTGGAGAGCGTGAAGCTGGGCTTCAACAAGAAGTAAGGAGCTGCATTAATGACACTGACATCTTTAAATACAGCTCCTATCTCAGATGAATATTTACCTTCCTCCCTTTTCCTTTTTCAGGTTCCTGCAGACTTTTGACAGCACCATGAAGTTTAATGTAGAGTTTACAATCAGCAGGTTAACCTTGAGGCTGCAGCATCGTGCAGTGGACTTGGCAGCTAAACATCAGCTGAACAAGGTGTTGTTCCCATCTGAAGCAGCAGCAGCTAACCTCTCCTTGCCAAAACTCAGGTCTGGTGCCTATACACATGAATAAGCATGCATAAATAAGTTCACCAATAGAGCTAGATTTATACAGAAGCAATTTAAAGTGCTTTACAGAGTTAAAACAAAGCATGTTAGTAGGGATGCACAATATTATCAGCACGATATTGGTATCAGCAGATGTTAGCTTAAAAATGTAATTATTGTTACTGGCAAATATAAAAATTTCTGCCATTATATTGGCCTATATCAGCTTTAAATATCAACCATATGTATGAATAGACTTTGTAGAGTTTAAGGCAGGACCAAGAGACCTATATCATGAAGTCTTTTCTTTTTTTAACCTGTTTTTTTTTTGTTATTTTAAAGTGCATACTGTCTGAAGTTTGTTTCTTTGCTCATCCTTAATTTGTGAAGTGTGTTTTAAGCACTGAAGTCTTAGGTCTGAGCTACCTATATAAATATTAACTGTAAGAAGCTATAATATTTTAGTTCCAATGGTGAATGAGTGAGAACTCTAAATGGTGTCAGGGCTCAACAGCCTTAACTACAGTTCTCTCTCTGTTGTGGCCTATTATAATAGACCAGTATAAATCAGCATGAGCACAGCACTAGCAGTTTTTAGCCCTGTTATATTGTCGACATACACCTTCCCTAACTATAGGGCAGGACTGTCAAGCAGACCAGACTCATGTTGACAGCTCTCTACCGAAGCTGCACTGGGGCTAGAACAAGCGGTAGGGGTGGAGAAAAGCAAGACAAGGAGAGGGACAAGAGAAACACCAAAACACCAAATTCATGGCAGTTGTGACCATGAACTTGTTTCTCATTTTGTTCTCAGAAACAATATTATATAGTGCAACCATACACCAACAAATGAAGTTTTCATCTGTAAGTTATTTTTCTCTACTGATTGTTCACTCTTTCAAGCCTGTGCTCCATGTTTGTGCCTAATTTAAAAACTCATTCTTGCCACCAGCATGTGCAATCACCTGCTGGAAAACAACCCAGAGCAATCTTCTGCTGTCCAGCACATCGTGGCTGGATCATCAAAGCCTGCTCCTTACCTTGTTTTTGGACCTCCTGGAACTGGAAAGACAATCACGCTGGTCGAGGCTATGACTCAGGTACTCAGAAAACAAGACTAGGTTAAAACCTAGTATATGGCTGACCGCAACTATCTGGGATGTCTGTTGAAATGCCTGACTGAAATGTGTGTTCTGGCAGAGTGATTTTGTCATGATTGTTATTTGTTCATTATTTTTAGCCAAAGGTATAGTAAGTGGTTACTGAAATGTAAAAAGCTACATGTTGCCCTGTCTCTCTGTCTGTCTACTTCTGTGTATGTGGAGATGAACCCTGAGCAGCGTCATCCCCCTTCCCCTCCTGCTTTTCTTATACTGCATCTGATTGGTTAAACACAGACAGACACATCAACTCAGCTGTAGTTAGAGAACGGAGTGAAAAATACACTCTCTGTATTCTTTGCCGTTAGTGCACGAAGGGCAGATATCACTACCAGAAACAAGCCAAAACCTCTCCTCTGCACAATCTGTCCGTGTGGCCCTCTGCTTTGGTTTTAACAAGAACAGTGGTCCAGTTCGGCGTGAACTGCAGCTGTCCTACTGCGACATCCAAGCTAACAGCTAACAGTGGACAATACGGGACAAGCCCAGCGCAACGATCGGAAAGCCATGCCGAAACAGACCAGGAGTAGAGCAAAAACATTTTTTTCTGTCACAGAAAGCTTTCAGTGTTGCTCTCTGTGCTTGTTTGGATAAGACATGATGTCCGGTTCAGACAAAAGCACTGCTGCGGCTCAGTCCCAGCTAATGACAAGCAGGCCTGCTAGTGCGGTCATTAGCTGGGACACAACAACTCATTAGCTGCATACAGTAACTAACCCTTTCCCTGTAACTATCACATAGTCAAGCGGGGCGGCAGAGGAGCAACAGCATTGTTTTCTGTCGCAGAAAGCTTTCCGTGTTGCTCTCAGTTTTAACTGTGATGAAGAAATGTGTTGGACTGGCTAAGGCCGAGCTAACGTTCATCCATTGTTTACAAGTACAACAAGTAACCCTTTCCCTCTTCAACTATCACACAGTTATGCTGATGCGGTTTGGCAGAAAAGCAAAAACACCCTTTCTGTTACAGAAAGCTTTTAGTGTTGCTGTCTTCACTTGTTGTAATTAAAAAAAAGTTCAGTTTTGCTGTGATTAATTCAGAGCTAATTGCTCCCGGAGCAGCCATTGTACACAAGCATTCACACAAGAAGTCAACTTTTCCCCCTCAACTATCACATAGTCATGCCAAAGTAGGTCAGCAGAGGAGTGAAAACATCTTTTCCAACATGAAAAGCGTATAGGGTTGTTTTTATTCTCTGTCATACAGAAATGTGGCCCAGTTCTGGTTAAACAGAGGTTAAACCTATACCTGACTACAGCAGTAGAGGCAGCTGTTAGAGGGCTTTTAGCACAAGTTAACCCTGCCAATAGAGTAACTTTATATGTATGGCTTTAGTGAACACAGTGGAGGCAGCCATGACCGACAGCATTTAGTACAAGGAAACGCAACTCTGTTATGGTAAGGCTTTGGAAGTAGGGTCACACACTCAGTTACTTACTTACTCAGACACAGACATTGCCGTGTGTAGGGCTGACCTCAGCGGTCACCAAAAAAATAAAAAAATACCGTATTAAGTGTTTGATAGCTAATTCTAATGTAGCTCATATTTAGCTGGAATGGATTCAGCAAAGCCCATTATTCTAATCTATAAAGCTAAAAGTATTCACACACATGTTCATGAACAGGCCTAAGTTGTCAGCTTTTGTTTACAGATCAGCATGGCACAACAGTCAGCCTACATCCTGGCCTGTGCCCCCTCCAACAGTGCCTGTGACCTCCTCTGTGAGAGACTGATGGCCTACATGGATAAAAACCAGGTGTACCGCCTCTACGCCATCAGCAGAGACCCCAGAACGGTCCCCAAAAATCTCCTGGTGAGTTCAGCTGGATGTTTTATATCCACAAAAACATGAGAATACTTGCAGTTAACCAGTTAAAGGCTGTTTGGTGGAGATTTTGGTATCCTGCTATTCAGTGCAGGTACAGATGCTGCAGATGACGAGAGTCATGCTTTTATATTTTGTTTGGGGTTTCTGTGAAATCCAGTTTAATAAGATGTTGTTCAAATACTTCCTCAGGTAGACATCATTAGATTCACTTTGTTTATTTTTTTTGTTATCCTAGAAACACTGTAATTTGGACCCAGCTCAAGATGCTTTTGTGTATCCAGAAAAATCTTTCCTGATGAAATATAAAGTCATTGTTACAACTATGTACACCGCAGGAAGGTAGGTTTCACTCAGGTTAAGTAAGAAAGAAGTGTATCACACTTAAGACCCATAATAGACCCATAATCCACATACATACTGTGTTTGTATAATGTGTGCTTTGTGTTTCTTTAGACTGGTGTCTGAAGGAATCCATGTTGGTTATTATACCCACATCTTCCTGGATGAGGCCGGCCAAGCAGCGGAGTCGGAGTGCGTCATTGCTATTGCAGGTAAATGATGAATATCTAAATTCTTCTGGAAGTGTTTTTTCAACCTGATGAAACAACCTGCAAAGTCTTTCTTTCTGCTCCCTGTCCTTTTTAAGAAACAGAAACATAATATCAGCATGTGGTTGATTTTATCCATCTTAGGAACCTAAGGTTTGCTTTTTTATAAAACCTCAAGGATGACTAATCTCTTAATCATAATCAGATATTACACAATTTTAACATTAAACTTTAGTTAATATCAATACCAGACCTAAAACTTTCGTCCTTGTGACACATTTTGAAGTTTAAGGAATGAGGATGAACAAAGAAAAAGACTTCAGCTGGCAAAGGTACTTGGTACAGCCTAAAACTTCAATAATTTGTACATACAGCTGATACCTACGTCCAGTACAGGCCAATGTTTACGGCTGATTTATGGGTAATCAGTGTCAGCATTTTTCATTTCCGCCAATACCGCTTGTTAAATCTTGAATATTTCTGCAGATACTGATATTATGTAGATAATATTTAGCATCACAACAGATTTTAAAACTTTGATATGATTCCAGTTAAAATCAAACGATATTGATTCCTGCTTTGAGACCAGGACAACAAAAATAAGCTCTGAAAAATTATTAACCAATATTAGGTAATTAATTTTTTTAATTGCCAAAAGCAGCAGACTAACCCCTGCACACTGTCTAAATTGTGCCATAATGTTAACCAACAAACAAAATTACCAGTATTTTTGTGCAGGAAAGCAGAGATTGTATTGTTTCATAACCTGTGTAGAGATGTAAGGACATTGAAATATCTTTTTTAAGATTTGTGTTTTTAATGGAAATGTTTCCAAAAATGACTGAGATGCAACTCTAAAATCATTTAAAAAAATACTGTACAAAACAAAAGAAATAACTTAAAAGAACAGAGCACTGTACTCTTTTAGTGTACATAGACAAATTTCAACTCATAAAAAGTTAGCATCATGTTTTATACATGGACATCAACAGAGACTTTGTTAGTGTTTATGATATTTTGGTTTTTATTTTTTAATAAATTTGCAAAAATGTCTACAATACTGTGTTTTTCTGTCAAAATGGGCTGCTGTGTGTACATTAATGAGGAAAAAAATCAACTTAAATGATCTTAACAAATGGCTGCAAATTAACAGAGTGAAAAATTTAAGGGGGTCTGAATACTTTCCGTTCCCACTGTAAGACTGAGAATATATCCTTGTCTTCTAAATGGTTGTTCATTTTGTCACAGGTCTGCTCAGTGCAGGAGAGGGTCAGCTGGTGCTTGCAGGAGACCCCAAACAGCTGGGACCGATAATTCGATCACGTCTGGCTCTGGAGCACGGACTCGGTGAGACAGGATGGATGACATAGTTTTCTGATCATATATTTTGTTCACCCTCATAGCTATGCTTGCTGTACATATCAACTCTTCAATTATTATTATACAAACAACTTTATTCTGATCATTTTGCTTAGCTTCAGCCCCCTCTCTCACAAACCCTTCTTCATACACCCATCATCTGTATTTTCATTTATCATCCTCCCTTCTTATAAACAAGAGGGTTTTTAGGTTGCAAACATTTTTTTCTTCTCATGAATCAATCTTAAATTATGCATGCTGCATGTGGTGGAGGATTTGTTTTACCATAGATAGTAGAAAACATTGGTCAAAGCCTGAGTGATACACAGCAATTTAGTTATGGAACTGGGTTATTGTGTCCTATGTGCATGACTGTTATATTTAAAATGCTTTCTCAAACTTGCAACATACAAATGACGTGTGTTGCTGACCTCATGGCCAGGTCAGCCTTGTAAAAGAGATCTTGATTGCAATGGGTTTTATCTGGTTAAATAAAGGTTAAATAGGGTAGGTGAGGCTTAAAGCCTCCTGACAAACAGCTAGTATATCTGCAAAATAATTAGTGGGCAGCTTTTCAGTTACGGACCCAAGTCCCATCCAACTAGGACCTGTATGCACCTGTTGTATCATTCTGATGGTGGCCCCTCTCTCAACCTGTGCAGCTTTCTAACATTTACAGTGATCTATTTGGACTTGTGCAGCTTCTCTGGTCTTAGCGGGAGCTACACAAGATGCTAGTCGGCCAATCAGATGCTTCACTCAGACGAGGCACTGCCGGTGAAGATGGCGAGTGTTTGAGCCGAGCGTACAGCTGCAGAAATGCACAGAGAAGTCAGGAAAATCTCAGAAATATTGCAAAGAAAGTGGGTCAGGAAGGAGAAGAGAAGCTGAGCTTTTAAATAAGAAAATACGCCAATGTAAAAGAGACTTCTCAATCAGGTTAGATGTGCATTCTTCCCTTGGCTTCAAGTTGACATTTAAGTCCTTCCATGGCTCCAGGATTGTCTGATAAAGGCCTGATTTTAGCTCAGATTTAAACTTTTAACAGGATGACTGAGAGGGATAAAAGGAAACGATGGTAAATGTTTTGAGATTTTTTTATTTAAAAACTGGCTTTGAAAATTAGCATATAGAAAACAAGAGAGGGGAAACCAGCACTTTACCTTTTATTTGATTATTTTCTAATTAAACTTTATTAGTTAACTAGGCACTTTTGAGAGCTGTCTGTAAGTGGCCTATATTTTTATTTTATTGGCATTGTTAGATTATTATAATTGTAGTATTCCATTTAGTTCATTAAATATTGTTGTTGTCAATTTTTTCCATGAACTAGTCTGAATTATATGACAGGTTAGAGAAAATTTCATTACGAAACCGGACCACCAAGAATTTTAATTGATGACCCTTGAGCGATATAATTCAGGCTTGTAGTTACATCAGCCATGATCCTCAGTATACAAAACATTTATGCTTTTCTAAACCAAAACAGATCAACCCCTTTAGAGCACAATTCCATAAAGAAATGAAGTATTTGAACCAAGCAGTACACACGTTTATTTGTGATGTAAAAATCTGTATTTTAACATGCAGCAGCTGCAGCTAGCTCCAAGTGGACACTCATGCAGTTTACTGCATTTCTGCATTGGCTTCTTATTTCAACCTCTGAGGTTGGCTGCTTGTCAATGGCATAATTAAATCGTTGGAAAATATATATCTAAATATTAGATCTTTTTACAAGTGTTTAAAACAGCTACAAAAGTAGAGTTTTCATAGATAATGTAAATGTACCTGAGCATGGATCTGCTGTGTTTCTTGGTAGAACTATACAGTCTCTGGAGTAGGATAGATTAAGGGCAGATTATTCTGTAATTGATCTATCATTGTTGATAGTGTTTGTGTCTCAGATGGATAAGCTGTATAATCGAAAAGGAAGTTGAACTCTTTTTCTTGTCTTTTCATCAAATTTACAGAACCTCTATGAATGGCTGTGTGATAAACGACATAACGTCTGACTGCCCCTAATCTGTGTTGACTTTGTTGTTTAACTTTGACATGTCATTTTTGTTATAAAGTAAAAACAATAAGTTTAACAGGCCTAGTTTAACTAATAAAAACATTGATAAAAAGCACTGACTGTAGCTCCAGTAGATTCTTTAGACCAAATGACTCAAAGATGTTTATTGTGATGTTTCGTTCATGTTTTTCAGGACTTTCTCTGCTTGAGAGACTGATGACGCAGAACGATTTATATAAGGAAAGAAAAGAGACTGGACACTTTGACAGCCGCTTTGTCACCAAACTCCTGCGCAACTACAGGTTTGTCCCTCAGTTATCAATTTAGTTGCAGTTTTTAAATGCTGCTGTGTTAATGGAAGCCTGTTATACTTCTTTTTCTTTCTAATCATTAGGTCACACACTGCCATTCTGAAAATCCCCAATGAGAAGTTCTATAATAATGAGCTGCAGGTGTGTGCTAACAAGTCAGAGCGTGAAGCCTACTGCAACTGGGACGGCCTTCCCAAAAAGGTGCAGCCACAAAACCCCTTTTTTTTTGTAACCAAACTTTATTCAACTATCTGCACATAGAAAAAACAGAACAGTATTACAGAATAGTATTTTTCCCCTTTTAAAACAATCGATCTGCCCTTACACCTGAATTGTTTCAAAGTAAGAGAGGAGAGGCTGCAAGTATTTGTAAAATTTTCCAGGTGAGCCACAGAGAAAACTTAATCTTTTCTAATTTCATAAATGACATTAGGTCTTGCAGCCAGGATGTGTTACGGGGTTCAAAGAGGAGAATTCATCTGTGTGCAATTAAAAAGGCAAAGAAAACTACATTCTGATGCCATCTCTGGGGGTACCAGGTGGTGTCTGCTGGTGTCTGGGAGCATCTGTCACGTTTATCAGAGAGGTTTGGGTACATTATTGATAATCTAGCTTTGCTGAAATGAATCCTATGAGGGACTTTGAACTGAATGAGACTGAGTCTTGCACAGGAGGATGAGTTTATTGCCTTCAGTGCGTTATCCCACCATTCATCTGAGAATGTGACGCCTAGTTCAGTTTCCCAGCCTATCTTTATCTTGTGTAAAGCAGGAGGAGTCACTTTAGATAACAGATCATATATGTAAGGGATATGACCCTTTGGAAAGTTGGAGACAGCATGAAAATGGTCAGAGGCCGCTGGGGCCTGTGGAAATGATATGGTGTTGGACTTGGCAAAGCTCTGGATTTGAAAGTACCTAAACATATCGGCATGCTGAAGAACAAATTTGGAACATAACTGAGTAACACTAGCAAAGACTCCATCAACATACAGGTCCCCCAGACATGACAGCACTTGTCTGTTCCAGGTTGCAAATCTAGAATCAGTCTTTGCTGGCTGAAGGAGTTGATTGTTGCATATGGGGGTGGCTAGGGGCAGAGAAAACCCCTAATTTTATTTAAGTACTTCTGAAAGATAAGTCTATGAGATGCACTTCTAATACCTATTCTTTTATTAATAAAGTTGGTTGCTGAAATTATTCCTGTATAAAAAAACTTTATTGCACTAGAGCAGCCACCAACAAATGCACCCAACGTTTGGCATTTCTACCTCAAATGCATGTTCCTTTTAAAACAGACAAAGACATTTATATCTGCTTATTCCTACCTGTCTACAGGGTTTCCCACTGATCTACCACGGAGTGATGGGGAAAGACCAGAGAGAGTCCAACAGTCCGTCTTTCTTCAATGTGTCTGAGATCGAAGTTCTGATGGAGTACCTTAAAAACCTGATGGGCATCCCAGGAAAGAAGAATCTCCCCAAAGTCTCTGCAAAAGACATTGGCATCATCGCCCCCTACAGAAAGCAAGTGAGTGTACATGCTGACATTAGAAAGGCACAACACTTCGCACTTGTCATGACTGACCCGCTCACTCTCCTGGCAGGTGGAGAAAATCCGAAAGGCTCTGAACTCCTGCTCGTCTCTGGGCCGGCTGGGTGATCTCACGCAGCTTAAGGTTAGAAAAATGCATCCCTGCATATGAGTTTGTCATTAATAAATGCGAAGAGGCTCATTTTACGGTAGCTTTTGCTCTGGAAGAAATGAAAAGATATTTCAGTGTTTCCATACATACATACATGTGTATTTGGTCTGCATGAACTGTTGATCATTTCTTTCTCCTCTTGCTTTCAGGTGGGGTGTGTTGAGGAGTTTCAGGGACAAGAGAGGAAGATCATTATTATCTCTACTGTCCGCAGCAGCACTAGCTATGTCAAGATGGACCAAGACTACAACATCGGATTCCTGTCTAATGACAAGGTCTGTTAAAATGATAGTGTACCATGTAGTCTTTTACATGAGCATTATTAGTTTCTTCTTGTTTCTCATTTTTAAATCTATGTACTTTGCAGAGACTGAACGTGGCCCTGACCAGAGCAAAGTCCCTACTGATAGTGGTGGGAAACCCTGTGATCTTCAACAAGGACCCCACCTGGAGGGAGTAAGGCTGAGCACAAAACACAAGTTTAGGGAGATAAAAAGTTGTCAGACAATGCAGTAAAATGAGATTCTTTCAGTAAGAGACCCCTGAGACAGATGCAACGAGTTGTGATACATGAGAAAAGAAAGGATTCTTGCTTCTAAAAATAGTTTAATAACAAATCAGCCAATTCGGACTTCATACACAGCAAATAAGATAATAGCTACAAATCTTGGATAGTAAAAGGTATGAAATCCCATAGTAACATTGCTGTTATGTGTTTTCAGAAATTAAAAGAGACTTTATCTCTGCAACAAGATTTCTTTAGATACCTCCAATTAAGAAATTAAAACAACCAAAAAATAAAATTGAAAAAAATTAGAGAACCCTTTGTCCAGTTTTTTATAAATACATATAAATCTGATGTTAAAAGAGACGTTATTTCCCAGTTGTATAAAATCCAAAATCTGAGCACCACCTCCACAAAACACGTAAAAGAAAGATGAGAGAAGGAAAGCACTGAGAATACCAGACAGAAAATGGCAGGATACGTTTTCCTTTCAGTGGAAAAGCACAAATTCTCATGCATGGAAGTATTTTTTTCTGGGAAAAATAAATATATCAAATAAATATAATAAGTCAAAATATGACTATGGCAACCCTCAATGTTAGAAGACATATGGATGTCAAAATGCAAATCATTTTCATATTTTTGGGAACAATACAGAAACACTGTAAATAGTGAAGGCTCTTACCAAAAGACAGATAACACTGGTTAAACTTGAAATAAATACTACCTGGACAGATGTGACAACGTTGATTTACAAGATTGAAAATTTAACTTCTTCTGTAAATTAAAGACAGGAAAAATCCAGAGTACATTGGGCAAAGTGGGTGCAATATGTTAAGCCTCTGAGACCTGATTGAGTTAACACTGCACATGGAGGGAGTGCTTGTTTTATCAGGTGTTCTCCTTTTATTCCCCTTTCCTGGTTAATATATGATTATTATCATTGTTACCTTTGTTTATGTGGGTTTTTTATATCACTTGCTCCTTTTTGGCTCCTCTGTGAAGCATTTAAAAAAAGTGTCCACTGAATATATGTCAACAAATACAAGAACAACCTAGAATCTGGATTAATTAACCTAGAGTTGTGTTGGTATCTTAAATTTGTGTAATTTTATGATAATGTATCCATTCCTTTTTCTACATGCAAATGTAATGACTTCATCTCTGGACGATAAAAAACAAACAAGAACTCAGCTGCAACTAGATCTATGAAATCACCATTCAGGGCCTTGTTGTTCAAAAGTAATCCAGCAAGGCAACCCAAGTTGATCTACCCCCTTATTTAAGGGGGTAGGATTAGATAAATTTATACTTCTTCCCACTCCTTTTCTCTCATGTAAACTGAGATGCTTAAGATTTTTCAGATGGAAGTTAATGTTTTGTTTTGTTTTCATTTTTGATGTTCACTTATTACCTCTGCCAAGGAGGTTATGTGATTGGCAGGGTTTGTTAGTGGGTTAGTTTGTTAACAACATAACTCAAAAAGTTATGGACGGATTTTGATGAAATTTTCAGGAAATGTCAGAAATGGCATAAGGAAGAACTGAATAGATTTTGGGATTGATCCGGATCACCGTCTGGATCCAGGAATTTTTTAAAGGATTCTTCACTATTGGGAGAGAGGGCTGATGGCAGAGGTCTGCGCTCTTCAAGTGCTCTTCTAGTTTGTATTTTTACTGTTTTTAAGTTTTCATTCATATGACCAAAATAAAGATATCAATCTAGAAAAATATGTCACACAAAGATTCATGTGAAGTGCTCTACACTGTTAAAAATGGAGCGTTAAAAGCAACATAAATGTAACTAGAGATTTGAATAACAAATATCTTAAAAATATTGTGAAGAGCCCAACATCCATTAATTTTACCATTTATGGATGTTGAATGTAAAACCACTACTGCTTTTATTTGTTTGTTTAGGGCCTCAAACCCCTGGTTAATGTCCAAATAAGCTTTTTTTTGAGGCCTGAACTCTTTAGGCTCCATGTTTTCTGGGTCAAAGCTTGAATTGGATAAAATGTTTTAAATAAAATCTAGATCGAATCCATGTGATACAGACTTTTAAAGATGTCCAAATCTGAATTAGCAGTGCTGTCAAGAGGACTTTGCACTACAAACTCCATCCACAGGGGGCACCATTGTTGTATTGATGGACATTATAAATGGCTCTGTTTCATTTTGTTCCTGTATTCCAGTTTGAATGCAGCTCCTCGCTGGAATCTGGATGATCCTAATTTTTACTATAACAAAGTAATCCTAATCCATCTCTGTATTTTTGATAATCATATAATGGACATTTCGACTGAATAGAATCCAGAATAAGATTTTATAATGCTAGTTTTTGTCTGATTACATAATCTTTTAGTTTTTGTTCTTCCCCAACAACCTGATTAGGGATTGGACAAATCTGATCGCTTTAGTCATCTTGGATTTATTATGAACAGCTATGCCCTAGGTTAACAATAACTTTTAAAAAAATCTTTTCCTTTTTAATCATTCTTTGCTGGATTTAAACTTTCAAAGAAAAGCACTTTGTATTTACATTTGCTCCATTTGTTTTTCTTTCCCAGGTTCATCAGCTACTGTGTGCAGGAGGGAGGTTACACTGGATTTGACTTTAATGACGCAGAGGGAGAGGACGAGGTTGTTTCACGGATAATGACCTTGAAAATCCACGTGGATCATGAAAGTTAGTGCTGTAATCTCAGTAAAACAAGCACATTGTAAACAAACATTTTGTGAAGTGATGCTTGGCTGGAGCATCCCGAGAAACAGCTGAAACAGCACTTTAAAAGGCTTTAATCTGGCTGAAAACATTTGCAAATGGGGGTCAGTAAAAGTTCTGCCTGAGAGAAACTGAACTTTTTTTTTTTTCTGTTTTTAGACCCTGTGTCAGAGGAGAGTTCCCTCCAGATGTGTGTGGACCCTGCATTGAAAAATGGGCCTTAAAATTTCCATTGACTAACTGCATAAAGCAAAAGACCACTTTCAATGAAATCTTAAACATTTAAATTAGGGCTGTCAGCATTAATGCATTAATTACTTTGAAGTTAAGATCCAAAATAAGTGCATTCAATTTTTTAGTAGCATGCTTTATTGTCCTTTTCAGAACAGACAGTGGACAAGTCAAAGGTTTGTTATCAAACATTTCCTTTTTTACTGTTCCCTTACTTCCTTTCAATCCATAACAAGCTCCTTTTTCCATCATTAAATTCATGTCATAATCTTTATTCTTAGTTCTTTATTTTCTTTCAGAATAAAAGCAGGTCTTTATCTTAACAGGTCATTTAAGACACAAAAGTTCAAAATAAAATTGAAATAGTTTTAAATGCAAATCAGTGGAATTGCAACATGCAACCAAACCGGAGATTATGTGATTAAATATTTCCGTCATTTGACAGCCCTAATTTGAATGCACATAAAACAAGTGTCTTTACCCCATTTATACAGTGCATTAACAGGGATTTATATCTTTTTTGGGCCTTCAGATACCAAGTGGTAGTCATTATTGCACTGTGTTTTTAGGAAGACAGTCTGGCTGCAGACCACGGCTCACTGACAATCTTGTTTTTATGACAATCTTTAAGCCTTTTAAACCAAAAGCAACTAACCTGACCAGCAAAGCCTATTACAAAATGTTTAGTGTAACTGACTAAACGGTTTGTATTTACAGAAAAAGCGTCATCCTCAATTTAAAAAGAACACTAGCACAGCTAATGTAGCTACTGCTAGCTGCTTTTCTTGTAACTACTTCTAAAACCATAAATAAGTTGTATGTGCAAATTACAGTACTTCCGTCCTAACAGAAGGGATTTTTCACTGTGGTTGTCTTCAGGAGGGGGTGTCTGAAAGCAGCCCCCCCCCCCCTTTCTAGAGATCTTGATTATTTCTATAAACTCAGGAGTAAGAGCCAGTCTTTAAGCTCCTTAAAGGCTCTTTATTTGGTACAATTTTGCCTTTTTTTATGTCTCCAAAACAAATAAGGGAAATAAAATAACTCGTCTCCATAACAGGAGTCTGCTCCCATCTTTTATAAAGGGAGCCAGCTTTTAGAATCAACTCGTCTGTGAACACATCACAACTCCCCCGTAACTTCTCATTTTGACAAGTTTTCATTTCAATTTAACCACAAGCTTTATTTGTTAAATAGTTTATCACTGTGCCTTTTAAAAGCATGTTGATGACAAAATGAGGGAGAAAAGCTGTTAAAGCTGCTGTTAGCTTGTGGCTGATTTAACCCAGTCATTTGTATTTCCAGTGGCTTCACTGCACACGGCATGCAGAGATACTAAGCTACAGTTAAAGAGCCACAGAAATGATGTATGGTGGGCTAGTGAAGACAATTTGTTAATTCGTAGCATGGATGCACGTACTAGAGTGCAGTCACTTGGTATCTGAATGCTTAAAGTGCATCATTACATTTTTTCATATTTTATTTCTTCTCTTCCAGCTTTCTACACCATACTAGCATCTATCATGGCAGAATTTATCCTGATTTTCTAAGAGCAGTTTGCATCTTTAGGTGCAGCACTCTGTTTATGATGATCATGCATTTTTACTTTGTCTCTTCTTGTTGATAAAGCTGCAGCAAAACCACTTAGCATGAACATCTCTGCACACAACCGCAGTCGTTTTCTCATAGATATTGGAAGTAGTTTGTTTTACCTCTCAGGAACTGATCACCGGTTGTCTTACTGCTGTTTGCTTTCAAACATGTGAACATCTTAAAACTGTCATGTATTCCTTAAAGACTGCAGCAAAGGCTAACTGAAAAATAAACTGTTTTTTCTTTTTATACTGTGTTTTTTCCCTCATTTTGTGCCTTTTCATTTGATTAATCATCATTCCCATCATTTTATCATATAAAGAAATGCATGTCTGAGCTAGGAAGCAGTCTTAAATGAAAATGTTCCCTTTAAGCATTCACCACATCAATTTCTCCTTAGAAAGCCAAAGAGCTTCCATGTAAACATGAGTCTGTCATTTTAAATACCTGTAGAGAAAAAAAGAAGCTTTAAAAATCAGGTAAATATGTTTACATAGTGCTTCTGTGTGTGCCTTAACTCATTTAAAGACCTCAGCTGTGCAGGGATCATAACTATTTTAATGCTGAAGCATCAGAATGAAAATACCATGAACACTGCTCTTCCTCTGCATCACCAATTACTAGAAAATCGCGTGACTCAGGACCTTTATCAGGTTTTCAAACAGAGCTGCCATTGTCTAGTAAATGTTGATGTTGGCCAAGAGTGGTGAGGTGATGATTTTACCTCCTACACATCTGTTTCTGCTTCATTACATAGATTGATGTGCAAAAAGCTGGAGCATCCCTGGCAAGAAAGCTTCTTCAACACACTGACTTCAGCATTTGCTAAAATAAGGTGAAAAGTCTCAGTAAAAATGGTGATAAAACATAATAGTCAACACCTCCTGACAGCTGAGAGCTTTGCTGCCTTTACTGGCATCACAAAAAGGTCACCTGCAACATCAAAGATACCGCTTTAACACCCCCCTCCCTTCATTCAGACAGCAACATGAAACCGAAAAACACGGGGAGAGCTCGAATGCAGGCAGAGACAAAGTAATGCTGTGTCTGCCTGAGGACACAAAGTGGGGCATGAGGCAGTGTATATTGAGGTTACATTTATGTTTTCAGAGAGAATGAGGGCAAGAACTGGGACTAGAGGACTGGTGCATCAATGCTTCAAAGGTCCCATGCTACCCAGTGCAATATAAAGCAAATAAAGTACTATTTAAAGGGTTTAATATCTTGTTTTTGTAGTTCAAGTTTGATATGTATTTCTTGTATTTTTAAGGTAGAACATGAACAAGCAACTCAGGAAATTTTCCACAAAGTCCCCCCCCCCCCAAAGAAATGATAAAAAACACTTTCTCATAAGAATGCAATATGCATTCGTAGGCATCCACCGACATCCCACTATGTGTAAATGTCTTTTAACCTACACTGCAAAAGCTCAAATCTTAATAAGTGCACTGGTTTGATTTCCAGTCAAAAGAGGAATATCTTGTTCAAAGATCTAAAACACAAGAAATAAGGCTTGCAGTGCTTACATGTGAGGCTTTGCCATTAGGCACAGACAGGAAGTTGACTTTGATCCAAATAGGGGCCGTTTTGGCAGAAAACCCTAACAAAGGGCCAACTTTCACCTCTCAGCGTGATGATGATCCAAAGCATACAACTACATCCACAAAATAATGACTTCACCAGAAGAAAATAAAAGTATAAGGACAGTCAAACCAGAACTCAGACTTAAATCCTGTTGAAAATGTGCATGATGGCCTGAACAGGGCTGTGCACAGTAGGCACCCTCATAGTCTAACAGATTTTTAGCATTTTTGCAAGAAAGAGCGGACACATGTAGACAAGTGGAGATGTGCCATGATGATAATACTCCTACCTACAGAGACTGAATCCTGTAATGAAATTCAAAGATGCTTTATCAAAGTATTAGTCCAGTGAACACAAACAGGTTTTGTTATTTCTTATTTTTTATAAATTAATTTGAAAAAAAAAAAGTTTTTTCAGTAGAATTGTGTGGGTTTTCAATTATGTTAAAAGGTGGAAAAAGTTCAGTAATGATGTGTCTTGTGGCCTCATTTTTTACACCACAAAAAAGATGCATTTGAGCTGGGGTTTGTTGACTTTATAGAGCCACTGTATATTTCAGATTTGCATGTCCTGTGAAAAGAGAAAAGAGATCCATCCATCCACTTTCTTCCGCTTAACCAGGGCCAGGTCACAGTGACAGCAGGCTAAGCAAGTCAACCCAGACATCTCTATCCCCAGCGACATTTCCCAGATCTTCCAGGAGGATTCCAAGGCAAATAGAATCCCTCCAGCAAGACCTGGGTCTACCCAGGAGTCTCCTCCCAGTTGGATGTGCCCAGAAGACCTCCACAGGGAGGCGTCAAGGAGTCATCCTAAACAGATGTCCAAACCACCTCAAATGGCTTGTTTCGTCTCAACGGAGCAGCAGCTTTACTTCAAGATCCTCATGGATGTCCAAGCTCCTCACCCCATCTCCAAGGCTGAGTCCAGACACCCTCCTGAGCAATCTCATTTTCACTGCTTGAACCTGCCATGTCATTCATCACCCAGAGTTCATGACCGCAGGTGAGGGTTGGAACAAAGGCAAATTGAGAGTTTTGCCTTCAGACTCACCTCCCTCTACACCACAAGTGTATGGTTCAACATCTGCAGTACTGCAGATGCTGCACCAATCCATCCGTCAATCTCATGGTCCATTCTACCTTCACTAGTGAAAAAGACCCTGAGATACTTGACTTCCTTCACTTGAGGCAAGGACTCACTCCCCACATGGAGGGGGAAATCGTCCTTTTTCCGTCAGAGAACCATGGCCCCAGACTTGGAAGTGCTGACGCTCCTCCCAGCCGCTTTGCACTTAGCTATGACCAATCCAATACCTGCTGGAGGTCCCAGGCAGATGAAGCTAACAGAGCCACATCATCTGCAAAAAGCCGAGATGAAATTCTGAGTTCCCCAAACCCGAAATCCTCCTCCCCTCAACTGTGCCTCGAGATCCTGTCCATGAAAATCACAAACAGAATCAGAGACGAGGTGCAGCCCTGGGGAAAGGCCAACTCGCACTGGGAACGTGTCCAACTTTGTGCTAAGAACACAGACATGACTCTCACTTTGGTTATACAGGGACCTGATGGCTCGCCACAGTGGCCCTGGGACCCCATATTCCTGCAGTACCCCCAACATGACACCCTAGGGACACAATCGTAGGCCTTCTCCAAGTCCACAAAATGTGGACTAGATGAGCAAACTCCCATTATGTAGCCCTGCAAGGGTAAAGAGCTGGTCCACTGTTCCACAGCCCAGAAGGAATCCACTTTTTTCCTCCTGTATCCATGGTTTGACATTTGATTCAGTCTCCTATTTTTTTATGGTCGTTTTCAGCTGCATGTGGAACGGCCTCAAAGTGATTTTTGTCCAGGGTCTTCAAAATACTGAAGCGACTTCTGATTGCTTGTAGCAAGCACAAAAAATCTGCTGATTAGACAAAGACAAAACTGACTTGTTTAGGGTCTTGAAATTAGATTCACTAATGAAGACAGAGACACCTCATTTCAAGGCAATCAGTGAATAACCTTGACATGCCCTATTGACAATTTGTACTTATTAAACCTAGTCAGGCCTTGTTTTTTGTTTTCACATCTTTAAAGAAGATTTTGGTGTTGCTTGAAATAAGTGCAGAGATATTTTGACTTGAAATTCAACAAATACACTTGGTGAGACTGAAGGCATTCATATCTCTACACTGGCAGAGCACAATTCCCTATCCTATCTGTCTTTATATCCCATCTCTCCTTTTATGTACAAGTCAAGCAGCAAAGATAGCCCTTTTCTGTCTCTTATAACAGTAGTAAACATGACAAAACGCAGTAAGAAAAGAGCCGCGCCATCTCTTACAAGTCTTATAAAGCTGTTTATCTGCATTTAGGTGTAAAGCTTGGATCATCTTCTGCTCCTTTGCCTTCAAACTCAAATATATTTTTCCAAAGTTCAGTGAAACTGCAGATCAGAACAGAGGCAGACAAATTTAACCTAATTTCTGCAGCTGTGCTTTAAATCTAACTTTTTTGGCAGGAAAACATAACTCTAAATAATACATCAAAGACATCTTTGTAGCTGCAGACATGATTTCCTGGTTATATTTAGGAAATATGTGATGTTACCTGTTATGCAATTTTCCCATGATTCATTTGTGATGCTGTGTGCATGACGTAAATTGGTGTAACCTAGTTTAACTACCAGAATAATTAAGAGAAGACTGGATTGAATGTTTTTATTGTAAAATGCTGGTAACGATGGCTGAGGTGACCAATACTCCTGACACATTTTGAGCTACCATGCTTGTTTCTGAATCAACTTACATACTCAAGCTTTATGAAACAGGCCACAAAGGTCACTCTTGAACTTGTCAGTCAGTCTCAGGTTGCATGAAGGAACTGGTCTATCTAGTCTGGTAAAAAAAAAAGGCACAGCAGAACAGAGAAGGCACCAGGAAAAAATAAACACATCACATGCTTCTCAGCTCCGTTAAAACGTAAAGAATGTAGTTAGATGGGAAGCATTCACATGCAAAGTCTGGCTTCTTTAACAAGTCATGATTTTAATGACTGATCAAACCCGTTCATCTCAGACGGATTCTCCCAGCAGCCGGGGCATTTATTCAGCAGCAGTTGAACTCAGATGTTCACAATAAACAATGTCAGGAGCGCTGGTCTTCATGTTGGTCCATTTTACAACCCTAATTCCAAAAAAGGTTGGGGCGCTTTATAAAATAAAAACAGAATGCAATGATTCGCAAAATCTCATAAAACCCATAACTTATTCACGGTAGAACATATCAGATGTTAAAACTGAGATAGTTTACCATTTTAAAATATTAGCTCATTTTGAATTTGATGACAGCAACATATCTGAAAAAGTAGGGACAGGGCCAAGTTTACCATTGATTAGCATCCCCTCTTCTTTTAACAACAGTCTGTAAATATCTGGGAATTGAGGAGACCTGTTGCTACAGCTTTGGGAAAGGAATGTTGTCCCATTCTTGTCTGATGTAGGATTCTAGCTGCTCAACAGTCCTGGATTTTCCTTGCTGGATTTTTTTGTTTTATGATGCAACAAATGTTTTCTTTGGCAGAAAGGTCTGGGCTGCAGGTGGGCCAGTTCAGCACCTGGACTCTTCTACTGTGAAGCCATGATGTTGTGAAAGGTGCGGTATGTGGTCTAGTATGTCTTGCTAAAATATGTAAGGCCTTTCCTGGAAGAGAAGTGTCTGGATGGAAGTATGTGATGCTCTAAAACCTCTGTATCCTTTTCAGCATTGATAGTGCCTTTCCAGATGTGTAAGCTGCCCACACCTTAAGAACTAATGTAACCCCATACCATCAGAGATGCAGGCTTTTGGAACTGATAAAAAGCTGGATGGTCCCTCTCCTCCTTAGTACCAGAACACAGTGTGGTTTCCAAAAAGAATGTAATATTTTGATTCATCTGACCACAGAATAGCTTTCCATTTACCCTCAGTTCATTGTCCCTTGCGCAGAGATTTCTCTAGATTCTCTGAATCTTTTAATGATATTTTGTACAGTAGATGATGGGATATTAAAAGTGTTCACAATTTTACCTTAAGGAACATTATTCTCCCCCCAAATTGGAGAAGCAGTTTTTCACAGATTGGTGAACCTCTGCCCATCTTTATTTCTAAGAGACTCTGCCTCTCTAAAACTCCCCTTTTATACCCAGTCATGTTACTGACCTGTTTCCAATTAGCCTAACTAGTTGTAAAACGCTCCTCCAGCTGTCTGAATTCGTACCACTTAATTTTCCAGCCTTTTGTTATCCTGTCACTACTTTTTTGAGATAAGCTGATATTTTTCATGAAATGGTCAAATGTCTCACTTTCAACGTCTGATATGTTGTGCCCCAACTTTTACTTAATTTAGGGTTGTAGATATTTATGGTTAAAGAAGAAGCAGTTATTAACACTGTTAACTAATGCAGTAAGACAGTAAATCTATTAAATATGCCCTTGTTGCTGGCTAGGTGTTAGGGTTTAAAGTGTGACCGTGTTAGCTGGTGAGTGTGTCTTAAGGCAAACAAAGATAACTAGTGAATGTACATCGAGGCAAAGTGCATAGAGGTAAAGGAAAATAAAATCATCACCTACAGAAGAAGGAAAAATGTCCGCACAGTGTTCTGCACATGGGTAAATTTATTTTATACAAGGCAAAGTTTCAATATACAAGATCTTAGTCAGGCTTCATTAAATTTTCATTAAAGACATATCTGATGAGTATTTGACCTTTTAATGAAAAGGACACATTAAGTTTCAACATCTATTCATAGCTTTCACGTCAACATAAGACGTCACACAGTCATGGACCCGCCCCCTGGTGGGCAAGAAAGGCTTCCTACTGATGGACATTGTAGACAGGCTAATGGACTCGGCTGTCACTTGTATGTGTTTTGACTAGTTTTATTCTATTTTTTTTTTAACGATAGAGAATTTTAAATATTTTTTAAAACTGGAAAAAAATAAGAGAGGAGTAACGGACTAATGCTGTTAGACACTGTTGTCTCTGAAGCTCACAACCCTGACGTCAAAGATTGTTAACCTGAGCAGAATATGACTGTCTTTAACATTACTGCACTAAAAAGATCCTCATAAAATTCTGAAGTAATATGAACTCAATAATTTTGGCTAATTAGCACTCGCCTATGCTTTAATTCTGAATTTCTTTTGTTCTTTTCCCAGCACTTCCTAAATACATTTAACTGTCCATACTTTTGTAGACTTTCTTCCTAGTGATAGCGCCAGGGTAAGGATTCTCTATTACTGTAGTTATACTAGTATGTAAACATCACTGAAGCAAAAGTCTTAGCTCAGACTTTTCTCATATAAGTGATTTCAATAGTGTCCCTGTGCTGTTTAAGGATCCACAGAGACAAACAGTTTGAATGAATACCTCTATTTTTCTGCAGGCAGGTGATTTAAATGTGTTGTTTCAAAGACATGGAGAACAACGTGCACACTGCTGCAGTGCCACGTTGTGTTCAGTGGCTGCCACTTCTAAGCCTTCATATTTGCCCTGCAGGCCTCCGCGTGGTCACATGACTGAAAGCAATGAATTATCACAACAAAAACCACACACATTCAGCTGAAAGACACCAGTTTACACGGCCACTCTTTAAACTGTAACACTAGGCATCATGTCAGTCCTTAAGACATAAATACCATCTGAGAAATCTCAGTATTTAATCTCCTGGACATAACCACCAAGTACAAAATAGTATGTGCCAATAATTTTGTGTGCCTTGAGATTTTTAGTGTAAATACCGTGCTTCTCCACAAGGTATATGGAGATGTCCATCCACTGTGGGTGCATCTCAGGAAACCTTATATCATTGCTAATGGTTGAAGAGATTTTTCTGTATTTTTGAAGTTTGGTTGAATGAGGTACTTGGCGATCATAGTATGGTTTGCCAGCAGCGATTCCAGTAAGCATTGCCCCTTTTAGCATGACATGCTCGGGGAAGCTAGGCCATAAAGCCCTACAGACGAGTATAGCTGCTCCACGTAATTTAGCGAGTTTCAGGTAAAAATGGGCCAAAAAATAATGTTGGCTCAATTGCATGCTCTATTGAAAAATTTTGAAGCCTTTTATTTATTAAGCCTCTGTGTGTGGAACTATTTTGCCATCTGAGCTACGTTCACTTCTTCTGCAGCGTATCTGAACAGCTGTTTGGGTCTGCAGGCTTCATTAGAGAAATCGACACCAAATTAAGCTGAAACAAAATTATCAATTTTGACTTGAGTCACAATGACTTGCATTTTACAATAATATGATACTTTTACAACCTGGGGTACACAGAGGAATAACTTCTATGGATGGAGAATTGGCGGAAAGACAGAGAGAAGAGAGACACTTTAGTGGAGACTGGTTAGCAGGAGAGAGCCCAAATCCATGCATGGATTGTGAGGTGGGGGAGGTCTTGTTTTCTTTTTGTTTGTATGTAAAGCACACTTTGCTCTGCATTGTTTAAAGTGCTATACGAATAAAGTTTGATCGATTGACTTCTGGTGGAGAATAGATGCTCACAGCCATCTGCAGCCTGCATCACTCCCCACCCAGAATTCCCTGCCTTACCGATCCAAACTTCCTGTAGATAAATTGGAAAAACCGACCCCAACCAGACAAGCAGAATGTAAATTTGTCTTCCAAGTAGTAGTAGTCGTAGTTCCAAGTTTACTGCCGTCGCTTTTTTTTTTATTCAAATGGGTATTAATTAGACAAGCTACAGCGAGCACGATATGTTAACTTTATGAAAACATTGTCAGATGTTGAAGAGGAAAAATAAGCTGAAATAATCTTTTGAGTTTAGTTTGTTGTCGTTTCCTCTGTTGAGACCTGCAGACCCAAACAGCTGTTTAACTACACTAAGGTGTAAGAGCACATTGCTAATAGCCAAAACTCAAACTGCAAAATAGTGCCAAGTACAGAGGCTAAAATAAAACGCTTCAAAATTTTCAATAGAGTATACAACTAAGCCAACATTGATTTATGGCCTAGTTTAACCTTAAACTAGAAAAACTACATGGAGCAGCTACATCTGTCTGTGGTGCTACATAGCCTAGCTTCTACACGTATGAAGGGGCAGCGCTAACTGAAAACAGGAGGCTAACACACTATGGCCAGCTACTTCATACAACCCAACCTCAAAAATACCCAAAAATCCCTTTAACTTGTGTTTTTTTTTAAACCTTATCCTCTTCTGATAAACTATTAAAGTTACTGAAGAAGGCATCCAGATGGTCCAGGGATTTCTGATGTGAACTGACTGCAAGCTACAGCATCATGAATAAATCTTAGCCTTGATAAACTTACAATGGATGAATTATAGATTTTCCCCCATACAGTGTGAACCAGTTAATAAATAAGCTATTTATCCCTCATCTATTTCTTAAACCAGGCTGTAAACATGCTTATTTCAGCTTTAGAAATTAGCATTTTAACATGAGGCCTAATGGGAGCAACTTTGCCTTTGCTGACAGCCTCAAGTGGACACTTGAGGAACTGCAAATGTATGCTCTTCTACACTGGATTCATTTTTCTACACCAAACGTGGTTGCCTAGTTTTTGCATAACATGAAGTGTATTTTTTTTTTTATCACACTCATATCTGTGGGGTTCTTAGAATTGGGTAATATCCAAAACCCTTTTGATGCTCTTAAAGAGTTTTCAACAGCACTGGGGGCCGACAGCAGCCCTGTGTAAAATGAGGCACAACATGATGAACAGCCCATAACAGACATGTATGCTAGCAAACACCACGAGAAGAAAACTGTGGTGTAAAAATTCAGAAAACAAATTCAAAAAGGCACTAACTTTATGGTCAAAAAGCGTCATCTTTCATTTCCCATTGGTATGACTGCTGGCGTGATAAACAGGATGATCTGAACTGTTGGACATTCATGAGTACTTTATACAAGCTGAGTAAAATGCTGCTTGTGAACAACAATGTTACATACAAATATGTGCATGTGTAACTCTTCAGTACATTACAAATATAAAGAAAATCAAGTAGGAAAACAATCTATGAGTAAAGACAGATTTGAAAGAAAAGGAAAATCAGTAACTTTAATATCACTTCCTAATGTTTGTTATATAGATAAAATCCATTTGTTTGCGTTCCATTCATCCACCTGACCGTTATTGTGAAATGCGAGATACAGTACAAAGATGCAGTTTGGTAGAAGGTCAGTCTTTTTTTTGTTTGTTTTTCTCCTCTTGGTCAGTTGGTTTGTTGGTTTCAGGGCCGCTCACAGGAGCGTACATAAGCCTCTTTTCTTCTTCTTGGGGGCCTCCAGCGCCGCTCTAGTGGCCATCTCAAACACTTCCCGAACGCCATCTTTTGTTTTCGCGGAGCACTCCAGGTAGCCGAAAGCACAGATCCTGCTGGCCATGTCTCTGCCTTCTTCTGACTTCACCGGCTCCTGCAGGGTCAGGTCAGAGACTGTGGTTAGGGACCGTGTGCAAATTAATTGTAGGGAATAGTGCGCACAAAATCCACATGGAATAATAAAAATCCTTCGTGTTTTTCTGAAGCAATAAAATGGTTGTGAGCTCAAAAGCAGCAATGTTTTCCTGAATTAGCAAAATATTTCTCTCTGATTTACAAAATTTTCAATGAGAAACTTTAATATGTGCCCTGTTTTTCCGAGACAATTCAGAAAAAAAAGCCAAGTTTTCCAAAAAAGGAAGAAAGGTATGTTAATTCAGAATAAAAACAGCTGTTTTTTAAATTTCTGCAAGAGACTTAAATAAAGGATTTTATTTTACCCCAACATCCCCAATTTCTGTTGGCTGAGGGGCAGGTTATCTATTTTTGGTGAGTAAATAAATATTATCTGTTGCTTTATGATGACTTCATTCAACATGTTTACATGAGCAGGACTACAGAAAGGCAAAATATGAAATATACATTTAATCTTTTTTTCATTAAATTTGAAATATTGGTAGTCTTACTATACATATTAAATATTTATTAACAATCTGCCTAATTATGTTACTATGAACATTATTTTTTGGAAATAAAAGTACTGATGAAAATGTGAAACTTAGACAAAAATGTCTGTGACTTTTTGTCAAGTAAATCTTGATGAAACTTTGAAGGTTAAACATGACTAAAATCTAGTCAGCACTTTTATATTCAGACTCAGACTAAATCTAAAACACCTTCTAAGATTAAAACTGCTCAGCAGGAAAATAGTCTGAAAGATTCATCAATCATCAAAGCCTGAAACATGGCCATCTTTCCACAGTTCTTAAACCTTTTTTTTATAAAAACAGATTTCCACATTTATATTAATAAAGTACTACCTAAAAACACTGCTTTATCAACCCAACAGCAACTTTGCCATTTTGCATGTAAAGCCAGTGAAGTCTGGCCTAACCATGTGATCCAAACACAAATAACCTATGAGTTAACGCTGCTTATTGTCAGACACTTCCTGGTTTCTGCAGAAAGGAAAAGCTGACAAAGGCTTCTGAACAAGCTAGAGAGCTTTGTCAACAAGTCTGTACTATCAGCTGAACCTAACCAGAAAGTAGAGCTGACTTAAGGATGTGATGTGCCTTTAAGTCACACTTTAAACCATCATGCAGCCGTCAGTGTGTGAGTGAGAAGCCGCTAACAGAGCGTTTTACAGAGCCGTCAATAAAGGCTGGAAAGTTTATAAGATATATCAAAATATCTAAAATGAGATGAAGGGCAAATAGTGCTGGGCAGTAAAACCATTTTCAGTTACAATTTTGGCATCCAATAATCAGAGAACAATGACTGAACAATCATTGGGTGGCATGCAGTGTGCTTGTTTTATTCATGGATTTGTCACGTGTAGCAAATGTTTCATGGTATTTTTGCAGCTAGAGTTTGTTTGCTTTTACATGTTCTAAATAAACTTGACCAGTACTTAAAAACATGACTTTTCATTTATTTATAAGAACTATTTTCTCTAAATTTATCTTTTTACTTGTGAATTGTAATTTATTGTGTTTTTTTAAAGTGTACAGGGGGCAGTGAGTAACTGTGTGTGATGATCATGATCTCAATATCAGTTAAAATAATTGGTATTATTATATACATAAATATATTATTATTATTATTATTGCCCTGATCAAGCAGCCCTGTAAGACAATAATGGTTATATAGATATAGTTTGCTTTGAATTTAAAATAAAATACAAAATAAAAAAAGATACCAGGCCTTTCATGTAGTAAAAAGGACATTGAAACAATGGGCATAGATTCTGAACTGACCAGATTTCATCTCACAGACACATGCAGACCACAAGAAAAGGACTGGAGAAGCTTATTTTACATTGTGTGAATTGGTAGCTATTCTAAATACCCCAAAACACTGAAAACTGAGTTTTCATAAGCCCCCTTTAAGTCTAATTTGTGAATGATTATTTTCTTTATCTAATTTAGGAGCATTTATATAAATAACAAAAATCTTATTATGCATTGATATTAATTTTAATACACAGCAACAAAACTTGAAGTCCTAGACAAGCAATTTTGGGTAATTCAATGTTTTTAATAAAAACATTCACATTGTGTGACTATCTCATCTGTTTATTCACGTCTCTTACTAGGTGATACGCCGGCACAGAGGGAGGATTACTTCGTCCCCCTATTATGCCTCTGCAATGTTCATAGTGCAGATGAAACCTCATAGAGGCATAAATATCAAGCCTTGGAAAAGCATGCACTTGCAAATTCTCAAATGTCTATCTATAAAAGCAATCACACTGGAATAATAGCTTTCCTTTGTGAAACACAGAGCATTAGTCTTTCTCTTTTCTCTGACAGGCTTCAGTTTGGACTGCAGGGACGAATTCAATATGAGTAAAAAATAAAAAAGGAACAGAGCAACTATTCCCCTGACAGAAGTGTAATGTAACCATACCTTTACTTGGGGCTGTATTAAAATGAAGCAGCTAGTTATAATGCAGTGCTTTTGTCAAGTCAAGCTCCCAGAGAAGCAATACTTTCCATGGATATGAACATAAATTATTCATGTTTAAGTGCCTGACTATTGAGGAGGCTTCTTGTCCTTGATTACCCTCTTCCTTTTTATTGGCCCTTGGAGGCTGCCATACCTGCTTCATCTTAGCCAGCTCTCTCCGCGTGTGCTCGTCGTTCTTCAGGTCCTTCTTGTTCCCCACCAGGATGATGGGGACGTTGGGACAAAAGTGTTTCACCTCAGGCGTCCACTTCTCAGGGATGTTTTCTGTCCCGAGAGAGATGAGAAGAGAGCTGAAACACTCGAGACAAGAAGGAGGGAGGGGTCGGACTATAAAAAGGGACAGGCGGTGCAGAGTCACGGAGCAGAACACTTCTAATGATGGATTGCTCTGCAGACCGCTCAAGGCAAAGATGTTTTTGGCTGCACTAATCCTGCTTCCCATCAAGAACATCAAGATGTTTGAGAACAGCTCATAAAACTGCAGAGTTTCTGTGAGCAAAATATCACGTCTACACTTTATAAATCATGTGTTTGCAATACATATCACATTAGTCATCTTTCTTTCTAGCTACAAAGCTATAAAAATAGTCTTTTCTACCTCAGTATTTCCTTACCTAAACTGTCGGGGCTGTCAATGGAGAAACACATGAGGATGACGTCTGTGTCAGGGTAGGAGAGAGGCCTCAACCTGTCATAGTCTTCTTGTCCTGCAGTATCCCACAGTGCTAACTCCACCTAGGAGAAATGGAAACAAACAATAATGAGAAAACATGAAAAACAAAAGAACAAACACATGAAGGTGATTTATCCTGGCTGGAGAAACAGCAGATATTCCACTGTAACATCCCAGCTCTCTTTTTATTCTTATTTATCTTATTTTTTTTCTAAGTAGATCTTGTGCAACATAGCTAATGTGCAATACACTGTACGTTGTTTATGGCATATATTGGTATCATTCAGATTTTTTGTTTATCTATTCTACTATTCATCCAAAAGTACAGGAAATCCCTGTGCAACGAGCATTGATCGGGTAGGTTTAACACTGCTTGTGGTGCTGAGGTGTCACAGCTCAGTATATAACTCTGAAGAGGAAATGTAAACAAAGGCTGTTCCAGGTCGGTTATTTGCTTACTTGGACCGGTTGGCAGCAATACTGGACAACAAATCTAACTGCAAATAAATAGCTAATCTTGATGTTGATGATCATATTTACATTGCTAAACAATATAGTATAGTTTCTCAACAACATAATGTTTTGTTTTTATTTTTCTGTTTCATTATCACTTAGGAAAAACCCCACAAAATTGGAATTCTAACTTATGAACTGGCATCAGGACTTAAGCAGCTTGTTTGTTCTATTTCAGATTTTTTTATTATGCATGTATCAGTGTTAATTTTGTTGACTAAAACTATAGCTAAAAATATTCGTCCATAGCCTTTTTTTCCATGAAAAAAAAACTAGAACCAAAATAGATCTGTGATGACTAAAACTAACAAAAATAAGTTTAGTTTTCATCAAGATGACTAAAACTAGACTAAAATGTAAAGAAGTTTTTGCCGGACATTCAAAAGCCGCGATATTTCTCCACTGTGGGTAAATTCTGCCTCTCAGCTGTAGAGAGCAGGGACCCCAGGTCTGGCAGGGTGCATAGAACACACTAACATGACTTGGTCCCAGATTTAGGCAAGAAAATAAATGCTTGGACTAAAAGTACAGAATAAATGTGAGAACTTTTTATGGACTAAAACTAGACTAAAACTAAAAAGGGTAGAAATGACTAAAATGTGACTAAAACTCAAAGACATTTCATTTAAAGACTAAAACTAAAATTAAAAAAATCTGCCAAAATTAAAACTGGCATGTATGATTTATTGATTCTTTCATACTCCTTTTTTCTGTTGGATATAATTGTTTTGTTTTATTGAATGAAATAAACAAATAAAATAATAAAATAAAAGCCCCATGTGTTGCATATAATGACTGTAATATTCCTTAAAATTGTATTTAATATTCTGTGTACAGAAAATACAGACAAGAAATCCAAAGAATAACTTCTGAAAGGAATAACTTCACTCAAAACACCAAAGACAAACAAACTAACAAATCAAAAACCAGGTTTGTGTCGAACAAGTCGCATCAATTTGCAGATCTGTTCAGCTCTCAGGTCACTCCTCCTCAAGAATCTCACTTCACAGCTCCATTGCTCTGTTGCTTTTTTTTTCTAAATCACACATAGCAAAATGTAAACAAAGCTTATTTCTGCAGCTTGTTGTTAAGTCTCTCTGTCTAGCAAACTGTTGACAGTGGTGTAAGGAATTAAAATAACACACAAACAAAATATCAATTTTCCAATGGTATTTGTTCCTGTGTCTTGTTATCTCACTGTTGAAACCCATCCTTTCTCTTTAGCCTTTCTTTAGGATTAGACAATTTTTATATAGGGCTGGGAAATTTATTGAGTTTTTACTGCCACTACTACTACTACTACTACTACTACTACAATCTTGTTTACATCGTTGTTTATGTTCATATGTGAAGTAGGTACCAAATTTCTGATTCTTCTGAAATAAATTCAGCAAAAAATGTGGAAATTTGGACCTCGGAAGGAACACAAAAAAAGGCTTTACAAAGAGACTGGCTAACACTTTGGGAGGGAATGCATGCAAACATTTCATTTCACCATGTTTAACCATTATAACACATTTAGGTTGTTTGTTTGAAAGGTGACAAATTATCTACAAATTATATGAAAACTACATTTCTTGAAAATATTTCCATCCAAGATAACAGGATAAAAAATCTCAAGAAACAATCAGAATGTATTAGTTTTTCTGCAAAATAAAGTATATGGATAGATGTCTGCCTAGGGCTTCAATATCAGATATATATTGCCTTTTTTTATTTATCTATTATCTATTTATTTATTATTTATATATTATTTATTTATCATTTATTATTTATTTATTTTTTACCCACTGCTGGTTCCCGACCTACCGACCTACAGTTGAGAACCAATGATTTACAGTAAGAACCACAAACAGTAGTATGCTTATTGACCTCAGATTTAAGTAGTTTCAATGTTTAGTCTAAGCGAGGGATCATTTGATTTCTTTTATTTAATTCAGGAGCATTTAAATAATTATAAAGGTCAAATAATTATGAAACCTGTTTGATACCAAGAAAAAAAAAAAAAAAAACAGAAGTTTTAGACACCCACTGTTGGGTAATGAATTGTTTTAAATGATCAAAAATTGTAGGCAAACTACTGCATGCTGTCTTAACTGCACAAAATCCACACACTTTCCAATGTTGTCAGTGTAATTATGCAATTAAGACAGTGCTTTCTTTTATACAGCAGACACATAAAATAATACATTTTCTCGTTTTTGAAACACATGGTGTCGAGTATAGAAAATGTAGACAACCTCAATAAATAAAATGTTGGAAATGTTTTTGTACAGTGTGTAAAAGTTTGTCTGCAATTTTTGATGAAAATGAAAAATGACCATATTTTTGGTGTCTAGGACTTGTTGCTGTGGTATCAAAAGATTTCACAGTGTGATTTTGGCCCAGATCACCCAGCACTGCTATTATTATCCCAGCAGGTTTTAACCCTAGAAAGCCCTTTGGTCAGCCTGTTTTTTTCTTAATGTGCTACAGAATATATAAAAAGGTTTATTTGACTTAGAGGTCACATAAAGGCATTGGCAAGGATTCATCATCTTGCATAACAAATAAAAACTCCTCAGAGTATTCCTATACCTGTCGGTCCTGCACAGATGTAATGTTGCCCATTGCTCCAAGCAAACATTCACATGTAATGACATTAGTGATGAAGTATTGTTTCTAAGAGCCAGAGCCTTCTGCCAGTATGACGTCTGAACCTTCAGGCATTTGCTGCATCTGGGCGATTTCCCCAGAGCTGAATACTTCACATACCAGGATGTTATTAATGTTACAATTACTTAACCTCAGGTCATTTATCTCTACTTAACACACATACCTCACATATTGATCATAACTTGTGATTTTAATTTTTAACCACAGCTTCTTTCCTTCTTTGAATTGACTTCTCATCCCCATAATCAGCTTTATGACTCTGTAATGTTGTCTGTGATGTGGAAATGAACTCAGGGAATGGCCTCATCCCATCACACCACTAATTAATTCAATTAGGGAAAGTGGGAGATAAGTGAGCATCCATCCAGATACCTTCTGTCCCTGAACGACCATCAACAGCCAGTCTTCACTCGCCTCTTTAGCTGACTCACTATTTTCAGGAGAGGGGGGAAACTTTTGCAAAGTTTAGATCTGTAACTTTACTGAATGACAATAGATACTGGTGAGCCCACAGAGAGCAAACGCATCAGTCAACGGTCCCAAAATAGCAGTTTGCAGAGGCAGAAGGTGGGAGGTGGCTGCACACGGGAGAGACTGCATGAGCAACCGGAGTGGTTATATTCCCACCAGACTTTTTTGTAGGCTGGGGACTTTGGGGAGGAAGAAAGAGGGGAAAAACATCTATTTTTAGAGTCTGCCCATTCTTCTGAAGGTGAGAGAAAAAAATGATTTTACCCTCAAGAGGAAAGAAGCAGGGGAATCACATTTAGGGTATGAGAACAAATCCAGCTGCCTGTATAATGGGCCGATTCTCATGGGACTAGTCCTTTCTGAAGATGGAAGGGGGGTGGCTCTACACCAAAATGTATCCCCTCCTGGACGGATGTCCATCATAGATCCCTAACTTTATATTTCCAGGCCAGACCACAACAATTAACCCCTCCTCACCTTCCCCCAAAATATAACCAGGACAGGAAATGAGAGACGTTTATCGAGCAGGAGGAGGAGGCATGGGGGTCTTGATGTGAGGAGGGGGATCGCCAGAAGACATTGCTGTTTCTTGTCTGAACAGGAAGCGGGGAAGTAGAGTCATTTCCTGTTTTGCCAAGTTGTGATCCTGCAGCGGTGGTCGTCTCAAGAGAACAAAACCCTTTGACATAACAAACCATCTGCGGCTAAGACTCGACCATAGCTGACCGGCTGCCTGTGACTCAGAGTCAAGATGTTATACAAACTTTAGAGAAGGATAGCAGTGGTTTCATAACTCCAACTTCATCTGATATCACTCTCCATTTACTGTGAAGTAACCTTTATTTATACACCAGTGAGCCAGAACAGTATGACTACCCAGGGAATCTATTGCAATCCACTCCAAACATAGAAATTCCATCATTACAAGGTTGCTACATGCTCGGCTTTTGTTAAACTGGTCAGAAAGGTGATAATCCTACTTTATATCTATTACTGAAGTCTGAGTGAGCTGAAGTGGTAAACTCAAGTGCATGGCATGGAAAGGTGTTTATATCTTTTTGCTCCCCTCATATGTTAATGGAATGAGCAAAAAATTAGGAATACTTCTCAATAAAATACACTCTAGTACACAGTTCAGGAGACCTTTTGTACTGTACTGCATGAGATTGCATAGATGGTCATAAAGTCATGGCTGATCGCAGTGACAATGATTCCACTTGCCATCACTTTTCATTATTATGTTGAATTTATAACAGCAAACCCTTTAAATGCCAAACATTTTTCTTTCCTTTCATGTACTATTATCAATTTAAAGCAATACGTACCAAAGAAAAGTGTTTATTTTTAGGTCTGTTTGTGCTACGTTTAGCATTAGTATCTTAGCTCATCAGGTGTGATTTATGAGCTGCCGTTGTACTGAATCCCTTTTCTTCAAAGCGTACAGACAGGCAGACATTTTGAAAGTTGTCCCTCCTCTTCATACTAAGTCCACATGACTTGACTCCTGAGTTGGAGAGCTGGAACTGTAAGAAGTTTTTGCGATGACTGGTGAAACACCTCGAGCTACCTAGAGAGCACCTGTGGCTCCCGTAAATCTCATTTAAAGGTAAAAGGTCACCACGGGTCATGCCAGATTAAAGACGCTGATTTAATGCATGGCAAAACGAGCTATGGTACCATGCAGCAGAGCCCCAGTGAAGCAATCAGCAACATTAAAACCGGTCCAAAGACTGATTCATGCTACATTTTTACTGATCCAGGTCTCCCTGGACTGATGCACTCAGACCTCTGATGTTAAGATTGGATCGATAGCACTGCTTGTTCTTGATGTACAGGTGCATCTCAATAACTTTAAATGTTTTAAGTGTCAATTTTTTTTCATTGTAAGGATTATGGCTTATAGCTAATAGACACCCAAAAATTCAGTAGCTCATAGAATTAGAATTGTGAAAAGTTCAATATTGTTAAGTAATGGTGTTACACTCTCATCAGCTAACTATCTCAAAACAACTGCAAAGGTTTTCTGAGCCTCTAGATGGCCTCTCAGTCTGGATCAGTATGATACACAATCATGGGGGAGACGGCTGACTTGACTGTTGTCCAAAAGACAACCTTTGACATCCTGCATAAGAAGGGTAAGCCACAGAAGGTTACTGCTAAAGAAAGTGGCAGTTCACAGAGTGCAAAGAATATTAACAGAGAATTTAGAGGAAGGAAAAGTGTGGTAGAAAAGGATACACAAGGAACAGGGATAACCACAGCCTTGAGATGATTGTCCATTAAAAAATTTGGGGAAACTTCCCAAGGAGCGGACTGAGGCTGGAGTCGGTGTATCAGGAGCCACCACGCACAGAAGGAGAAGTATTAAGGAATTTGCAAGTCCAGGATAAAGTTTCCACAGTCAATGATAACTTAAGGTGCCATGTCATCTGCTGGTGTTGGTCCACTGTGCTGATTTAATTTCCCAGCAGGACTTGACACCTGCCCAAGTGAGCATGACATCCCAGTACTTGACTGGCCAGCAAACTCAATGGGCTATTGTCAAGGGGAAGGGAAGAGACCAATCTGAAGGATTGCTTTCAAAGCAACCTGGTTTTCCATAACACCTCAGCAGTGCCATAGACTGATTGCCTCCATTCCACACGCATTGATGCAGTAATTCATGCAAAAGGAGCTCCAACCAGGTACTGAGTGCATATAATTGAACATACTTTTCAGAGGGCCAACATTTAAGTGCTAAAAATACTTTTTTATTGGCCTTTTGTAATATTCTTATTTTTTGAGGTACTGAATGTTGGGGTTTCATTAGCTGTAAGCCGTACTCATCAAAATTAAAAGAAATAAACACTTGATATATTTCAGTCCTTGTGTGATAAATTTATATAATACATGAGTTTCACTTTTTGAATTGAACTATTGAAATAAATGTATTTTTCCATGATTTTCTAATTTCTTAAGATGCACCTATACAGTAAGCTTTATCATGCCCCCCCTATTGCTCACAGTTCGCATTCACACATACAGCTCCCCCCTAAAATTCTAGACATTATTAGGTGTTTTGTGAATGTGTGAACATGGGAATATATTGTATTTTAACCTGCAAACTCACAACATTGGGAGTTAGCTTATTGTAAAAAAACAATGTCATCTACTGTATTTTCATGTCTTTTGCATAAAAAGATGTTATCACTGTGCACAATAGAACAGTTAACAGAAATCTTGTTATCTTTATGCTGCATGCAAGAGCGAGAAGTTTGACAGGTGAAGAAATGGTGATTAAAAGTGGAAGGACTCTAACAACCAGTCAGTGAAATCATCTGTATTCAAACTTAAAGGATGCTGATTTATGACTCAGACTTCTTCTGCTGTCAAGCATACAAACCTGTTTACCGTCGACCTCAATATCAGCAATGTAGTTCTCAAACACTGTCGGGACGTAGACTTCAGGAAACTGATCTTTACTGAACACAATGAGAAGACATGTTTTCCCACAAGCTCCATCTCCGACAATCACCAGCTTCTTCCGGATGGCTGCCATCTCTGCAGGGAAACAAGAAAACAAAACTTTGTCACAAACAGATGCACAAAAAGCTTTTTTTGTGCCAAATTCATCAGCAGTGCCATCAAGGACAGAACACTGCTATGGGAGATTAAACTTGTCACGCTGCTGTAGAAACGAGCCACGTATTGTTCTGTGTTTGAACTTTACATGACAGATTTTTAAATTATTTGTAGAGGTTGCAGAAGGAACACAAGACACATCAAGGATGAAATGTTGTACAAAACTTTCTCCTCATGCTGTGCGACTCCAAAGCGGCCAGTCTGACATCTCTGACTGACAGCGCTGCATCACATTACACTTGAGGGAGAGATCCTTGATCTGCACCCCATCACAGACCTTGGATCCTCAATGCCACATCATCGGGACTACAGAAGCTTCATAAAGATCAGGGGAGGAGGGGGAGGACAGGATGAGGGGGGTGTTGAGACAAGCTAGGACATGAAGGAATGTGTTATCAGGTTTTCGCTCCGCCTTGTTTGTGTCTCTCTGCGACGTGTGTGGAAAGAAAAAGGGTCTGGGAAATCAGAGCAGCTGCTAAAGTGCTTGTTGGAGATAAAATATGGCTCTTCTTTTGATCCCTCCAGATGTTCTTGAGCTCTCTTCTGGGATTCTCTGATAGTATGCCATAACCTAATAATCCAATAATAACTCTGCATTAAAAGGAACCAAATCTATACCTTTCAGCCTGTGTTTCCTTTTGTTTTAAACTGTAATTGCAGACACAAGATGAAGAAAGCTTTGGCTCGTGTGCAAATTGCAGCCCATTCAAATAATGTGGATGTTACAATAATGAAGTCCCTGAATGGACACGTCAGACTTTGAAGTCCCCAGCTCGGCTTTTGGCTGTCGTTCCTATTTGGATCAAAAGGTTGCCGTGTTCGCACAGCAGGGTGGCTGTAATTATGTCTTTATTCCTTGGAGGTGCTGACCTGAGGTCTATTAATAATGTCTTTGCTTTTAAGTTAAGCTCAGAACTTTCTTAGCCAGTCTCTCAGTAATGCTCACATGCACAGTTAAAGGTGACATACCTCTTCTCTGCCTCTGAACACATTCCCCTGTGGTCTAAATCAGTGGTTCTCAACCTTTTCAGCCCGCAACCCCTGAAATAAAGATGCTAGAGACCGAGGACCCCCACTGTACCTGAAGATGGCTGACCACAGCCATGCACAATTCAAGAATGGCACCCTTGTCAGCTGCTTGGAGAGAGCCAGCACCACCAACCAGAGGACTAAATATTGGTGCTTTCTGCGGAACCAGTGCCTGGAGTTCTGGCTCTTGTTTTCAGACCTTAGAGACAACAATTTGCTGCATGGGACTCATCCAGGTAACAAAGTGTTCCATATGTATGTGTATGCATGTGGAAGGGATTAGGAACAAGGAAGGGAGAAGTTGGGGCAAGGCAGTGATATACACAAAGAGGAGATGCAAGAGATGGATACAGTAACAGAAAGGAAAAGGTGGTGGTGGTGTTATGGGATGAAAGACAGAAAGGACAGAAAGGGGATTGGGAATGGAAGGGATGCTAAGAATAGACAGGGAGAGTGGATATACCAGAGATAAAGGGTGGGGAGTAACGGAGAAAATGAAACAGAGTGAAGCAAGAGAGAGAAGACGAGGTAGGGGAGGGCTCATGTTCTAACTTAATGTAGCAACAGGTTACTTTTGTAATTAGCTTCATATTTGTATTTGAACATTCCTCTGACTTATTTTTGTTTATCTCTTTAACAGCTTGAATTGGCTGATATGGCACAGGGAATGTGGAATGCACACTTTATGAGACCGTCCAGAGACACAAATGCCCTGAGTGGTCGGCCCAGTGTGATACACACTTTACCTGGACTCTATGACACAAAAGACACATTGTCCTGCCAGAAACTGTACATCTTCAATGCCACAGAGGTGGATTTGTCTTTCCTTAACAATACCCTGCAATCCATGTAACATCATTGTGGCAGACTCCCATCAACCTGAAAGATCCTTTTCAGGCTTTGGACTTGTATATATGAGGCTAAGATGGACCATAAATGCACTCTCATAAGGCAGTAAGTAGTGTCACATCAAGGCCAGTGATTCAGGTTGTAAAGCTGGTGAGGCTGCTGTTGTCTGTATTTTTTTAACAAGTAAGCTTTATTGTGTTCCCTGTGTTTGTTGACACCAAAATGTATGAACTTTGATGATGAAAACCATGGTCCATTGTAAAGAAACATCACCATATTTCATACTTAACCTGAAAAAAAAAAAAACAACTGAAAAATAACCACTCTTATCAAAGACACAATCTCTTTTTTATTATTTGTGTAGTAAATAGCCTTCTTAAAAATGTAAATCCCCTCAGTTAAAAAATAATTAAAATGATTTAAAAATTGCTACAATGGGTTAATAATTGGAAAAATGGTGGAAAGGGTGGAGAAATCGGATTTTAAAAGTAGCAGAAATGGTTTTGAAGTGGCAAACATTACATAAAAAAGGCAAAAAAAAAAGCAAGAATAGGTTAAGTGGCAAAAATGGGGGTAGATAGTTGGGGGTTAAAATGTGGCTGAAATTGCTTTAAATTGGCAAAAATGGGTTAACTGAGAAAGAAAAAATAGGCAGATACTGGCAGAAATTGGTTAAACTAGCAAAATGGGCATATCAAAGGGTGAAATGGGGTTAAAATGTGAAAAATTGGGTGTAAAAAGTGGTTAAAAGGGGTTAATAGTAGCAATAATGGGTCAACAGAGGCAACATTAAGCTGTAGTGGCAAGATTTGGTTTAGAAGTGGCAAAAACAGGCAGAGAAAAAGTGGTAGAAAGAGTTTAAAACTGACAAAAATAGGTGTTAAATGGTAAAAATGTGTTAAAATTGGTGGGAAAATGATGAAAAGGGGTAAAAATTTTGACAAAATTGGTGTGAAGCGTTTTTCTTAGGGCAACTGGAGACCCCCCTCTCATAGTCTCGTTACCCCCAAGGGGGTCCCGACCCCAAGGTTGAGAACCACTGGTCTAAATGAGCTGTGCTTTAGTCAAATATAACATGGATATAGCTCCTGGAATTCTTTGACCCTGTAGCAACCAGCTCTGAACAGCCCTTCTCACTTGGGCAGTTTTGGTGTCTCTTTAAATGAGCTGCTGTTCAGTCACTCTCTCTTCCTTGGGTTGTACCAACAGGAGTAAAGCTGTTTGCTTCTATTGATGTGGGCAGAGATCTATGGATGAAGATACCAGATGAGGGGCAGGTATTATAATAATGATTCATAGTGATGTCACATTAAGCTCAGATTCTGCATTTCCCTGCAGTGCATACAACATGTATGCCAAATAAATATGAATCAGAGTGAATGCCAACGCATGGAACTTTAAAATAATGTCAATTTTGATGACATTTTGTTGATCTCAATGCATAAGTGGCACTTTCTGTACACTTTTCTCATTCAGCTAATACTAAACATTAAAAAATCTATAACTTTAGTAGCATATTTTTGTAGAAAATGTAAACAAAGACCGTTTTACTTGGTCTGACACTGACCTGGCAGCAGCACTGTAAAGCATTAAAATGTATTTATTATAATACTCAGTCTTCTAAATTATGTTATTGCATGCAGTGTGGATAAAGGTTGCACAAATATGAATAAGATGTGATCTTTTGGAGACACTAATGATGGCTTTTAAAGTAAACATAATTTAAAAAGGCAGAAGGGTTAAATAAACGCTCTTCCTTCATTCATTTTCAAGCCAAAAAGTTTAGATCTGCCCCTGCTTTCTTGCTGTTGCAGGTCATATAAAGCCATCTATATTAATTTCATTCTATTTCATAACCAGATAAAAACTCCCTTCAGTAGTTTTAAATCTTACAACTACGCTTCAGGCCTCAGATAAACCAAGAAGTATTTCTGCAATAAACCGAGATGAGGGCCGGTTTTGTTGGTGCAGACTGTGAGGGCACCTGATGGACGAGCTGAAGCGCTGCTGCCTGGGAGCAGCTGTGCATATAGTCATTTGGCTCCTCACCTCATCCACTTTCTGCCAGACAGTCTTGACAGCAATCCTCTTCACGAGGGCACCCACTTATCAGGGGAAATTAATCTTTCAGCGCTGCGGGGGAAACTTTGGAGTTGAGTCTGCCCCGACGCCCACTTTTGATCTCTGCTCAGATGCATGACAACAGGAAAGCTTTTAGTAAGAAGCATCAAACTGGTAAAAACATCACAAATACAGGCTGAATTTATTAGTCACGCTATTGATGGTTGAGTACAACAACAGATGAGCAGATTGGCGTCAACAGTTCTGTCTAAATGGCTTTTAAAAATTTATTTCTTCCACAAAGGAACACATAATGACATCTTACAGCTAGATATTTTTTTCATTTACAAAGTTTAAACAAATTATCAAACCAAGAAGCCTTATCTGTGCAGTTTAGGACATCTTAATTTACATTTGCAACAAAAAGAAACAGAAAACTTGCTATATGGACTCTTCTAAAGGGCTTTTGCATTTTGTCAATGTTTTTCCACAAATATTGAAGCTACAGGGATTAGCTTAGCATAATGATCAGAAACACTGAGAAGCAGCCGGCAATTAAGAGAAAAAAGATACTTTTTCCGTTAAAAGGGCCTTAAATAAGGTTTGTATCATTGAAACAACTGTACAAGAGCCTTACAAAAATGGCATGGGTGCCACCTTTGCAATAAGACAGTTCAAGAAACGTTATCTCTGCCGGATCTTCCACAGTCAACTGTTAGTAATATTATTAGAAAGTGGAGGCGTTTAGGAAGAACAGCAACTCAGCCATGGAAGACCACACAAAATCACGGATTGAGGTCAACGACTGCTAAGTTTCATGATGTGTAAAAGTCAACAACACTGCTGATTCAATAGCTGAAGAGTTCTGGGCTTCCACTGGCATTAATGTAAGCACAAAACCTGCAGGCAGGAGCTTCATTGAATGGGTTTCCATGACTGAACAGCTGCATGCAAGCCTCACATCACCAAGTCCAATGCCAAGTGTCGGACAGAGGCGTAAAGCACACTTACACTGGACTGCTGAGCAGTGGAAACGTGTTCTCTAGAGCAGGGGTTCTCAACGTTGGGGTCGGGACCCCATTGGGGGTTGCGAGACACTGAGAGGGGGTCTGCAAGTGCCTTAAAAAAACAAGGAACATTTCTGAATTACACTGTTGCCACTTTAAACCAATTTTGCCTAATTTCAACCCATTTTAGCAACCTTAAAACCCATTTTTTTAACCCTTTTCACCACATTTTTTTCTGCTTGTTTGGCCACTTCTAAACCAAATCTTGCAACTCTCTGCCTATTGTTGGCTCTGTTGACATATTATTGCCACTATTAACCCCTTTTACCACTTTTTCAGCCACATTTCACAATTTGATATGCCCATTTTTGCCAGTTTCTGGCTTTTTCTGCCTCAGCTAACCCTTTTGTGCCAGTTTATATAAATTTTCATCCCATTTCATGAAATTTGCACCTATTTTTGCCACTTTAACTCCATTTCAGCCACTTTTAAATCCCCTTTTACCACTTAATATGCCTGTTTTTGCCACTTTAACCCATTTTTGCCATTTTTTTGGTTGTTATGCCACTTTTATCTATTTTTGGCATTTCCGACCCATTTCTGCTACTTTTAAAATCCAATTTCACCATCTTTCCCATTATCTTTTGCCATTATTAACCCATTTTAGCAATTTTTAATGTATTTTTATTCTGTTCTTAACAAAATATTTACATTTTTAAAAGAGAAATGAATCAAAATTTGTTTCTTTGATAAGAGTGGTTATTATTCAGGTTAAATATAAAATACCACAGCTTAACTGTACAATGGACTATGATTTTGATGGCCCCAGAAAGCTCTCCCATTTTTCCCCCCTAATGGGCGGCCTTGTCTGCACATGACTATTCTTGAATGTGCATGGCTGTGCTCAGCCACCTTCAGGTACAGTGGGGGTCCCCAGTCTCTGGCACCTTTATTTTGGGGGTCGCGGGCTGAAAAGGTCAAGAATCCCTGCTCTAGAGTGATGAATCAGGGTTCTCTGTTTGGCACTCACATGGAGGAGTCTGGGTTGGCGGATGCCAGGAGAATGTTACCTGCCTGGCTACATTGTTGCAACTGTAAAGTTTAGAGGTGGAGGGATGATAGTTTGGGGCTGTCTTTCAGGGTCTAGGCCCCTTATCTCCAGTGAAAGTCAATCTTAATGCTTCAGCATTTAGGACAATGCTTTGCTTCTAACTTTGTGGCAACAGTTTGAGGAAGGCCCTTTTCTATCCCAACATCACTGAGCAACAGTGCACAAAGCAACAACTATAAAGGCATGGTTTAGTGAGTTTGGTGTGGAAGAACTTGACTGTCCCACACAGAGTCCAGACCTGGGTCCATCTGGCCCATTTGGGATGAAGTGGAATGGAGATTGTGAGCCGGGCCTTCTCGTCAAACATCAGTGCTCGACCTCACAAATGCTTTACAGAATGAATGGGCACAAATTCCCACAGTAACACTTAAAATCTTGTGGAAAGTCCTCCAAGAAGAGTACAGGTCAGGTGGCTGAATACATCTGTCCATAAACTGTACTTCTCACATATCTCAAAAATGTTTAATACTGACACTTAAACTTGCACATACAAGCAGAAAAAGTTCTACATCCTGTAGGCCTACAAGTTCAAACTAAACAGAAAAAACAGGGAAGAAACAAGATTCAAGCGAAGAAATTATTACTCAGCCTTGTTTCCATGGATATTTGGCATAATTGGTTGCTGTTCTGAAAGTATGAATGTGTTTTCTAGTTTAGCAGTTTTATTAACATCTTTGGTTGTTCCAAATGTCATCATGGTTTGTTAACATTTTGTTTTATTTGCCAAAGCTCAACTCCTTCTGCTGCAGTTACAACAGCACAAAGACTTAAGTTTGAGACTCAGTTTTGTTTAATACCCTCGCACCAGTTATTTTCACATTTCATAAGTACCTCAATTAAATCTCATTAACATAGAGTGTAAAAATCCACAATCATGCCGGCCAAATTTCCAAATTAAGAACGTAAAAAAACAAATTCTTAAGAAAATGCTCACTTCCTGCTCTCTAGGAGAACACTGACTCCACAGAAACTACTCCATGTCCTCTGATTTCTAGGAAAATCCAAGAGAACCAGGGACTGTCCTAAGCTACACGATTGGTTCAAAGCCAAACAAGTGGGAGACAGCAGCAGTGAGGCCTCGGAGGCTCACCCTGTGAAACAAAACAACCAACTTCCTGTTCTATGAAGTCCAGGAGGAGTGTTTGGCTCCAGCTCTGTTTGGACAGGCCTCAGCAGAGCCAGGACACAGAGGGACTGCCAGCCAGAGGCAATAAAACACGCTCATGCTTACCCATACATACATGCACATGATAACTACAGCTCCTCCTCAATGGCAGTGGAGACGGTTATCAACCATCTTGAGATATTGGCAAAAGAAAATGATGCGTGAAAATGTCACATACAGTCAGACTGTGTCCAATACTCAAGCTTCCTGTGATTGATGCTCTAAATTTAACTGCTAATGGGTGTTAATGACTGTAACAACTGAAGGGGGGTCTTCAGGCGGCTGCCAAATGACTACATTCACACAGCAGACTTTCTCTACTGACGTCATGTTCAAAGTGAGAATTATAATTCCACTGTTGGATTCAAGTATAAACAAGCATGTTACTGATGACTGTTTTTCATTTAGACTTGTCTAAACTAATCAGCAACTGAAAGAACGCAAACTGGATGGAAATAACCTTGTATATTTGGGGCTTTTTAATGCCTTTATTCTTAGAAGAGGACAGTGGACAGAGTCAAAAACAGGAATGAGCACCAGAATTACGAGTCCATTAAACTTATTCTTAATATTTTAAACCACTCAGGTTTATAATCCCAATCAAATGCTTCTTTTAAAATGGATTAAAGCACTGTCTTGCTGCTTTGCAACCTGATGTAAACAACTGTTAATTGTTAGCACTGATAGCATCTCATAGGAACAGCATAGTTTAGCATCATTTTGACCTAGAAAACAGGGATGAAATTGTCCAAAGGCTGTGTCAGGTTATATGCACATAACCAAAGCAAAAAGTGAGGATATTCAGCACAGGGATGTGGACGTTAACCTGCAAAGACTGTGTTTACTTGACTTTAAAATAGTCGGCTAAAAACGTTTATATTACAAGGTAATCAGATGTAAAACTACTGAACAAGGAACAATCTTAGTCCTGAGCAGCTCTAACCTAACCTTGCAAAGCAGCTATTGAATAGTAGCAGTTTAATCAAAACTGGGCCACATTTGTTTATTAAAACATGAGCACAGAGCCATACTGATAGCATTACTTGGTGGAGAAGATGTTTTTGTACTTCTTCTGCCTGCTTTTTGTAACCTGCGACAGGTCTGCCAGGCCCAGGTGAATACCAGAGCATTACATGTGTACTACCTCATTTTGACTTGTGGTTCTGATTGGCCAGAATGTTCATCCAATCACCTTCTGAGAATTTTTTATATGGGAGGTTTCCCTGATGAATATAAAGTATTTTCATGCAGCGGAAATATGACACAGCCTACCTGGTCAGGTTAGAGCAGACCCTGGTCCTGTACATTAACTTTAGTTATCTATAATCACAAGAGGACATTTTACTGATCCTAGATCAGATCTGACAAAGTCAGTGGCCAATCATGTACTGATCATGGCAATGTCCTTTAAGTGATGGCGTCCGTGCATGCATAAACTAAAGCGTATGCATCAAAAACTCCAAATCCCACTGGAATAAGTTAAATTCATAAATAGTTTTGATCAGTTGAAGCAAAAATCAGAAAAATGGATAGACCCACAGAAAAATCATACAAGGGATGGGGATGAAAGAAGATGTGGGTGACTCAATGAAAGCTTTCTGCTCTTCGTGCCATCAGGAGTTTTCAAAAGGCCACGGAGGTGGGTGTGACCCGGTACACCATGCTGTGACAGATTCACCAAAGGGCCACACTAGTAAAAGGAACCAGCAACATTAGTACATTTTTCTGACATTGATGACACCAGGAAATGACAAAATTGTGGAAAGTAAAGCATCACATGTGTCTCACAAGATGCAGAAGCAGCAGAGAGCTGTGCAAAACTGAACTTCAAAAAAGTCTGAAATGTGACTTGTTGATGTAAGGACTGAGCAGAGGGACAAAAGACTGCTCAAAGCTGTCAGGAGCAGCAAGAAAGATCAACAGAGAAAGAGAAGCTGGTGAGTCATGCCTCTTCTGGAGTCAAAAGTCCTTTTTGTTTTTTTATTGTATTGAATTGTGATTCATCTTATTACAGTTTATTAGGAGGGTTCTCAAAGTGGAGTCCAGCGACTTAAAGAGGGTAATAAGGGGATTTCAGGTGGTCCCAAGTTATCAATAATCTCTTTAAATGACCAAATTAGGACATTTATGCAACAACTATGTCTACAATTATGCTTGGATGGAGCTTTGTGGTACAGGTTTTCAGTGTATAGGCAAGGGATTTTTTTGAAAACCAATATGAAAGAACACAGTAACAGATTTTTAGTAAAACTAAAAGTCAAAGGCATATTCAACATTTACATATCCTACATAAAATGCTGTACCATGGAGGTGAAATATTGTATCCTTAGTTTGGCACAGAGAAACGTAGCAATTCAGCAGCAGCTGAAAAGAAACAATGTATCGAAATCTTTCACCATATTTTAAGTAAAAAATATTCCACACCACAGAGTAAAACAAGACTACAAAAGCAGAAATAGTTCAGCATCAGCCCGTAACCTCCACACAACCATCACTCAGTTTAGGGTGCAGACATTTTCATTTACCTGTCACTGTGACTCTCCAAAACATAACTGAGATTTATCCAGAGGTGCAGAGAGCTACGCTCCAACATATTCATAAAGCTTTCAATCACGCCGAGGTAGAGGGGGAACCAGCTGTAATTGTGAGACAGCAGGAGCACTCCTCCTGGCAGGTAGAAGCAGAAAGACACGGTGCACAGCAGCGATAATAATACTGAGCTGACTAAACTTTAGGAAACACGTCTTTCAGCAGAGGATTTTCCTTAACAACACGGTTATGAGGCTAAGATTTAGCTAACTCTTTCTCCAACACCATTAAGGCAAATAAAATATGCCTACTGTCAATATTTCTAACAGCAATCAAATATTTACTAGGGTTGTAACACACACACACACAGTGTGGCACACCCACTAAATCTGAGCACTCAATAAGAAGCTTAAACTGTTAGGCTTGTTTTTGTTTAATCAGCAGACCAAACTTCTATAACCTGCCTAAATCAGGTTTTACTTGTTAGACATTCAGTAATCTTCCATTAGCAAATGTCGTGACATTTAGACTCCTCTGTAGTCGTTCTGAATGTTTCTATAGCATCATCATTGTAACTTAAACTGGACAACAACCGGGTCTGTTTGTTTTGCTGATGATGAAGATGGCTTTACTGCAGCTATGAAAAAAACTGGAACAACAATAAACAAGCTATCATCAGATCAGCTCACAGCCTCATCAACCTTTGTCTGTTGAAAAGCTTTGGAGGAAGACTGACTTTTATAGAACAGTCGGAAAACATAGGCCCTCTTTACAGACATTGGAACATCAATTTTTAGATTCAAATCGATTTCCAACACATCCATTATTTCTGAGAAAGAGGTGATAATTTAAGCATCTACTCAGTCTGCTGTGCTATAAAGAGCTGTATATTATCATTTGACATTAAAAAGTCTAGGAAAATGTGCTCAAGATAACTTTAGCATGTGAATTAGGCAACATTAATTTAATTGAGCACACTTTGCATATGTGTCAGATCATGCTGTCTCTTATCGGAGACTGTTAAATCCAGAATGAGTCTTAAAACTTATATTCGGTAGATGGGACGAGCTGACTAACTCACGGCTCCATAAACGGTGTAAACAGTATGTTAGGGTGAACACGTCATGCTCTGATCACCTCCATTGCCTACACAGGGTTTCTATACACCGCTGTTTCACAACAGTATAGAGCTGATTAAATCACAGTGAGTCCAAAAAAAAACAAAAAAAAACAGAGAGGGGTCTGGGAGTCATCCAGCAGTACATTTACAATATTCAACACAAAATTCCCTGAATTGTGGAGAATATTTATGGAAAAATTTGTTGAGGAAGATGATTAAAATCGTACAAGGTGGCTAGAAAACAAAGACTGGAGAGGGACATGTCTTCTGGTAAAAATCAAACTTTTAAGACTTTTTATGGCCTTAAATTTTAAATGTGAAATTTAAGACCATTTAATACTTTTCAAGGATCTTCAGGACCTTCCTGCATGCCTCTTTTTATTGAGGTGTCTTTTTTATTAAAACTGAACTCCGTTAGGTATGGGTACTATTCAGTCAACCATTATTTCAATTTCATGGATAATTTCACACATTGAAAGAGAGAGGATGTTTAAAAGTGCCAGCCTCACGCTGCTCCAGACTCCCAAAATGCTTTGCATGTAGCTTGCGTCCACTGGAGGTAGAAGCTTGAGTACACCTGCACTATGAAACAGTATGAATTCATCCACGAAAATTAAACGTTGGGTTACAGTTTATACCTTCTTATGGAGCACAGATTTAAAGAAAAGACACCTCAACTCAAGAAAGACAGCAGGCAACAGAGGTGGGTGGAAGAAGCACAGCGCTTGTAGGGGAGTGCTGACTACGTTGTGGTCAGTGCGTCAGACACAACCTTGTACACATTACTGATAGTAAGAGCTAGCGCTGCTAATGCTAACAGGGCTGGTGCTGCTGGTGCTAGTGTAGTTAGGGACGGTGCATGGAGGAAGATACCAGCAGCAGGTTTGCTGGGCTCAAGCTGTCTGCTGTTGAAAATACACTTTTTGATGAAGTATTTTTAAAAACATCCACGTTTGGAAATCCTAAATTGATTCATATTGTAGAAAATAATGTTTGTGATTCTGACATGAATCCATTTTTTTTCCAGCAAACATAAGAGAAAATGTCAGCATTTTGGAAGTGTTGCACTAAAGTAAGTAATGAAAAACTGTCAGTGTCAGTATTGGCTAAAATGCTTTTTGAACACTTTGTCAAGAAACACACAGGAATGTTCTCTTTATGAGCAACTATTAACTTTCTGTCTTTGCTGTCATTTACATTTGGCGATGTGGCCGTTCTGGGATGCCCCTACTGTTCCATAAGCCTATGTGAAAAGCATCAAGCACACGTTCCTGCTCTTCCTGTGCTTACAAGGGAGAGAAGCAGCAGAAAACCCAGAGCAGAGCAGGCATCAATGACAACAGGATGACACTGATTAAGCCAGATAAAGCATAAAGGAGGAGCTGGGGTGGAGGAGGGCTGCAAAAAGCAGCTCAAACAGGGAGCAGCACAGCATGGCCAGACTAGAGCAGTTTAAATATGGCAGCATGAGTGCAATCAGCCAATAGGGTGCTTAGAGTGAATCAGCTGGCTGTCAGCTGAGGGCTTGCGTGAGATCAGCTGACCCAAATATATGCAGGCGCCCAACTCTGTGGCCGGAGAACCAGTGCTACACGCTCCATTTTTTACAAGTGGTGCATCACTATTTTTTACCATTTTTGATACCTAGGACTGTTTTAAGAAATATCCAGTCTTCTGTTGGCCATGTGGATGGACCAATAGTCTCTAATGTTATGCCGTGATAACACAAAATCAAAACAAACCAAAGATGGGTCCACTTGTCTTCTTCTCAACTAATAATTTTGAATTCTCTCTTCATAAGGGGTTGGATGTGTGGATGCTACATGACTGCTAATTTTGTTTAATGGTCTTAACAACAGCAACAGCCTTGCTCACCTTTGTATTCAACCAGAAACGATCTGAAACTTTATTAACCGGTTAAGGAATTTACAAACCAAACATGTGCTTGTTTCAGCGTCTCAATTAGACGGATTTACTCTCAAACCATTAAACTTCGTTGGTCTTGAATTTGGCCAGACACAGCAAGTTTGTTCAAGACAGCAATTTAGGATCAAGACAACAATAGTTAGCAAGTGTTCATTATTTATGGGCATTTTATGAACTAAAACTATGCACATGCATGTAACAAGATAATAAATTACAGCTGCTGGTCAAAAGATTTCAGAAATGTATCAATTAGAGAAGCTTTTGCAGGGCTTGTGAGGTTATTTTGTAGCTCAGCAACAAAGACTAAAAGTGTTAGGACAACAGCAGGCAGCATACATAAAACTCTATCCAAACTACACACAAGGAGGCATTAAAACACACATAAGAGAGCTAAGCACCATTACTTCCGACACCTACTTGAGTAATGAACGCCGTAGCTTTCTCTAAGGAGGTTTTTCCTGAAGCTTAGGGGCCATAAACAGTTATGCAACATGCTGAGCAGAGAGTTAGCACACGGCCGAGCGTGACCCTGTGACCAATGAGGTAGAGCTGCCTTTCAATCCTCACACGAGTTTAAAATCAACAACAATGGTGAGCATAGACAAACATCCAACCAATAAAAGGCCTGTTGTTTCTGGGATGATGATTAGGAAGATTTCTTTTTTTGTCGAGGTTGTGCAAACAGGCAGGAAGTATTACAGGAAATGAGCTCTGGAGTGATAATTTGGTTCATCTTACCAACTTCCTGTGGTGCCTTTTTTTCATAATATAAAAACTCAAAGAGCCAGATTTACAGATCAGCTGATATCAAAAGTGAGATGTTATTTCCTGGATTTTTGTTGTTTTCATTACACAGGAGTTGTCAGTAACAGCAGATAAAGGCTTCAGAACTATCAGAGCAATAAAACTGAGGCTGGACTGTCAGTTTGACAGAGATTACAATGAAGATTATTTGGCTTAAATCTCTGGGGAGAAATCCAAAATGTATTTCAGGACAGAATAAAACATGACATGTGTACTTAAGGGACATTCCTTTTACAGGAATGCCTTCCAGCGCCTTTGGCTCTTCAACTGATTTCTTTGAAGGTAATAAAGTTTATTTTTCCTCAAGAGAGACAAGCTAACAGGCTGTTAGACAAGAAACGTCAGATCTGAAGGAATGCAAGAATCCGACTCACCTTTGCAAGTCTGCATCTGTGTGAGAAGTGGGCCAAAGTTCAGAAACTGGCAGAGAGGCAGAGGATGAGACTGCAGAGAGACTGCAAAATCCACTATGTCATACTGAGACTATCATGACACCAGAGTTTACAACTTTGCTAAAAATCAAACTACCAAACTAACTACTCTACAGCTGTTTCCATATAGCAGGCGACTGAAGTAGAAATTAATTGGCTCCTAATATTCATTACATATCTTTTCAAATACCAAAATTTGAATTGAATTGACACTAAAAAGTTCAGTATGCAGGCCTTCCAACAATTTTGGATGTTTTCTCTCCTCAGTGCACCTTAAAAACACCTAGCTATGCAGTCTCCATTTGATAGCATTTTTTGGGTAAAATGGGTCATTCTGAAGAGCTTAGTGACTTCAAGCATGGTACTGTGATGGATGCCACCTTTAATATAAGACAGGTCATAAAACTTTATCCCTGCTGGACCTTACAAAGTCAACTGTAGGAGATATTGTTAGAGAGTGGAAGCATTCAGGAACAACAGCAACTCAGCCATGAAGTGGAACACCAATTAAAACCACAAAGCAGGGTCAACGACTACCAATAGGGTGCATGGTGCGTAAAGGTCGCCAATGCTCTGCCAATTCTTGAGCTAGATGGGCGAGTCAGGATTTGGCTGATGCTGGGAGAATGCCTGACTTCATTGTACAAACGGAGAAGTTTGGAGGAGGCTGTTTTTCAGGGTTTTTTTCTAGGCTCTTATCTCCAGTGTAGGCCAATCTTAGTGCTTCAGCATACCAAGATATTTTGGACAATGCTATGCTTCCAACTTTGTGGCAACGGTTTGTGGAAGGCCCTTTTCTATTCCAACAGGACTGTACCCCAGTGCACAAAGCAATGGCTATAAAGACATGGTTTGACGAGTTGGGTGTAGATCTTGACTGGTCTGCACGGAGCCCATCAACCACCTTTGGGATGAACTGTAACAGAGATTGAGAGCCAGACCTTCTCATCCAACACCTGACCTCATAAGTGCTCTACAGAATGAATGGGGGAAAATTCCCACAAAAACACTCTAAAATCATGAGGAAAATCTTCAGATGAGTGAAGGCTGTTATAGATGCAAAAGTGGGGCAGCTCCATATTAAAGTACATGTGCGCTAAATAAAATGACATTGCAGTTCCTGTCAGTGGAATGCTCAGGTGTACCGAACACTTTTGTCCTGACTTTTTTAAAGTTTTAGTATTTTTAATAAATTCATTCATAGTTGGAATAACAGGCTGTATTGTTTTAAAACCCACGGAATAAAAAACTATTGAAAGCATCTGTGGACTAGAAATTTTGACAGCCTTACACAACACCTCATCTTCTGCTTAAAAATATCTTAGATGTCTGGCAATCATCATATCACAAATCTGAATCTCACCCTGGATGACAAAATGAAAACAATCTAAGCACATCACTTCAGGCTGTTTCACATGAGCACGATGCAGAGATTCCCGAGAATACGCTGCAGTCCGATTTTAACTTTGATATGATAGCGATAAAAATCAAAGGGCAACAAAAATGGAAGACTAAGGCTCACACTTAAGGGTCATCTCTTGTTTTTATTTACCAAAATATGATGGATCACTTGTGCACTGTCCAAGCTGACATAGATGTCAGTAACATTTTTCAGTGCCAACATTTTAGACGCAGGAGTTTGCCTGAAAGTTTTGGTGCATTAACTCTTCTTAAACACCTTTTATGTGAAAAGATACTTGAACTGTCAAAAGTTCTTGAGAATGGATGACTTTTCAGCCTCAGACCACACCACACCAGGATCACTAGAGCCTGAAAATTTGGTGGAACTGTTCCTTTAGTTCTTTTTGTAGGGAGAAAATTGTGTCTTTGTGTGACGGTTGGTGGGTTTATGTTGAGTTTTACTTAAAAACTTCTGAAATTCATGACATTTTTTTGTCTATTCAATTTTATTCTGCAGTAAAAATCTTTTAGTGTTTATTTAGTATTTCATATTTCATATTTCCTGAAATTATTTTGCCTCATAAGAAAAACAGCCATGACTCCTTGTAGCCCAACTGGCATTTAAAGGGTTAAAGTCCCCAAAATATTCAAATATTGGGTTGGACTGAAATTTTTGAAAAGAATTTATTCTAAATATATGGAAACTATTCTATATTTTTTTCACAGCGGCATAAATGGCTTACTAGTTCAGTGCTTACAAATCATACCAGAGGGTTGAAGCAGGCATGTGAAACACAGCAGATCAAATTTTGTATTAATGCAACTTTATGCAAGTAGAAGGATTTTTTAAAGAGTAATGACTTTGTTAATAATAAGTTAATATCATGATTCGATTCCAACCATATCATTGTTGCTAAAATATTCATCAATTGCAGGGCAATTGCAGAGTCTTTGGATGCTCAACCTCCTAGGACAGGGCTGTTATTACCTGTGCCTCATTGTGTTTAATGAACCAGGGGGCAAGCTTTCAGACGGCCCTAGCTGGCTACTTTTTCCATCAGGCTGACATATTTTTGAAAAATTCTATGTGCCAGGAAGAATTTTCAACCTAAACATGATACCTGTAAATACTGAAGATATTAAAAATGAAGGCATGAAGGATGATTTTGTGTTTTTGACACCAGTAGCTTACAGGCAAATAAATCCTTCAGCAACATTTTGGCATCAAAATGCTGTCATTGCATTTGTTCATATTAGACATGGAAAATTGTAAAGAAATTTCTGCACACTGTACAAATTACACATCTGTAATTTGTGCCAATTAGACTGTAGGAATTGGCAGGCAATTTCTGATAGATTTATTCATTTTTAATGCACCTTTGATATGAAATAGATCCCACTTTTTTCAAAGCTCTTCATCACTGCAATAACAAAGATGGTGTTATTTTAAAGCAGGTGCTATCAGAAAGTATTGAGGACAACCTAAAAAAACACAGAGTCCCACAGGATATCTGTTTAAAGCTCTCTCTCCTTGAAGCACCAGTCACACTGCTGACCAAGCTAACAGCTAAACCTGACCTCTTTTAAACAAGACCTTTCACAGTACTTTACTCCTTCTGTTACATCCTTTATCCCTTTATCTGTGTGTTTAAACCTGTGCATATGCAAACTAATGTATTGTATTTTATATCTTAAGTTTGCTTGTATTGTATGTAAATTGCACAGAGCTGTGTCTTTTCTCTGCTTTTTTTTCCCAGGGCACTTTTCCCTGCTGGGACCATAAAGTGTATCTAATCTAATCTTAACACACGTGCCCCAGGGCTTAAAAAACCTTATCTGACTAAATCAGACAGGTAACAGACATCGTATCACACATCTGGATCTGACGTCTGATGAGAGAAAAGGCAGTCTAAAACCACTTCAGGCTGTTTAAAATGATACATTGAAGACATTCCTGCAGATTTATGCGCAGTTAAAGTGAAATGTGTGTGCTGAGCTCGCTCACACACCAGCAGGAAAACACACACCACAGATCAGGTCAGTCTCTCACACTGTTTGGGCGTTTGTTACAAACACCGCGGCTCTTAAGTCGCACTGAGTCATGGCTTTACTGTTACACCCATGGAAATGATCGAATGTCCCAGCAGTCAGCCAGCCCTGGAAATAAAACCAGGTATGACTTATTCTTCAACACCTCGACAGGAGAATGACCTATTTAGCCATATATAGACAAACAACTGCAAATCTACAGTGGTTTCTAACTCTGTGCATTAGAAATGAAGATTAAGATGGAATATTCTCATGCTTCAAACATCTTTTTATGTTGTCGGAGGAAAATGTGCTCTCATTTAAGCAAAAATACATATGAAAAAATGATCCTGCTGTCATGTTTTGTATGTCTGGTAAATAAAAGGTTACTGCAGCAGCAGCTTAGCATAAAGACGTCTCAGCTGGCTTCCTGGCAACCTCACAAAAAACAAGAACAAGCCTCCTTCAAATAAGAGCTCCAAGCCAAGAAATACTGAAGCAAACAGGCCCTATGAATGTTTAGATAACCGTACTATGACCTCTGAGATGCTTATTGTTTGGCAACAATGGCTGAACCAGTTATATGATAATAGACAGAGTTATAAATGACTTTTTCATGAGTCTTGTCTGAGGGTACTTCAAAGAGCTAATGCTAGCTTAGCCTAGTAAATAGCTTGTAAGTAGCAAGAATGTTTAGTGCTGCAATGCATTTAACAGACCAGAAAAAAATTAAGAAATTTACTGATAAAAATTAAGACTTTTCAAAACAAATATAAGACTTTTATGGCCTTATTTTGATTATATCAAATCAAGACTTGTATTAAGAACTTGTAAACCCTATAGCTCTACTCTGCTTTTTAAAGTCATTCTTGTTTTGACTGGCCTCTAGCATGCTTAATTTATCTTTAAAGCAGCTGTAAAACAACAACTTCTGCAGGTCAGGTCTGACCAGACTGGAAAAACAAAACAGAATAATTTTTACATTCTAGTTGTAGTTATTTAGTTAGTTTTAGTTAAGTTTTATCATCTAACAGGAAAATTAGCGGTCAATAGAGAATAAATGAAACACTTTAAAGCTATTTTCAACAAATGCTTCACTGTTGTGTTGTTTGCCATTAGCTGGGCCACTGTTTATTTCCACCTTCTAAGACCAAAGACCAGCTAGGACGGGCCCAGAATACTGCACTAGTATGTACTGTGACCTTGCAGTCATACTACACACTAGTGATGTAACTTAGTAAACAATTTTACATCCGATTAAACAAAAGTCATAGTTGCGTTGAGTCGACGAGTCTCAAGTCAACCAGAAAAATGTCAAAACCTCTATTTTCCTGCCCTGAATGTCATCAGTCAGTGCTTCTGTTAAAGTGAACCTGTCACAGCATGTGTTTTTGTACTACACTGTTTAGTTGCTATCAGTGCTATCAGCTTACTGTTGTTTACATTTAGATTAAAGAACATTATGGCAACATGGCAGTAGACAATCACAGCTGCAATGCCTACTAGTGGTGGTCTGCTGCATTACAGCTTATTGTGTTTTGAGTATTAGTACATCTCTACATCTGAACTGAACCAATCTTGCTGTTTCCCTTTGTTTCAATCTATAAACCCCTAATTTACTAAAAGACATGAGAGTTGTTCAGTTTATCTGTTTATTTCAAAGGAAAAAAAATTAGATAATTTATCAACATGTGGAACTGTTCCTTTAAATTCAGGTGGTTATGATCTAGTATGAATCATCGAGTTTGTTAGAGAGTGAGCGTCACATCTTGTGCTTGTCTAATTGCAAATCACTGGGCCATTTCAAGTTAATTGTCTGCAGCCCAGTCACCTTCATGCTTTCAGACATGTATTATGAACTTTCATTCTTAAGAAAAACACAAACAGATACTCCATCTCTTAATGAGAGGAAGTAGGGCAGGACGAGCAGGTTGAGTCAGCTGGTAGCTGCTGGGGTGTGATGACCAAACTCAAAGGCAGGAGAAGAGGACTCACCACTTGGCTCTAAATCAACCGACACCTCATGACTCACCTCTGCTCAGAAACCCGGATCAGGAGCAAACAAACAAGCTGAGTGGATGGCTGAGAAGACTCGACCTGAGCCAGGTCGCTTCTCTCTGTCCTGGAGGTTTTACATTTTATTTTAAAGGTGCTATACAAAAAAACAGTATAAAAATAAAGTTGTTAATATTTTGTCGGATGACTTCTTGGTTAAATTGCCTGTTTTGTCCAAAAGACAAAAACATTTTTATATCTACTCAACAATAAGGGCATAAAGCCCCACCGAAATGTAATAATAATAATCATTAAATGCAACCTTTATGCATAAAGCATACAGTAAAGGCATAAAGAAAACACAAATGCACAGTTGAACATAGTGACAAAATGTGTTTCAGATTATACTCCCTGAACACAAAAGTAAAAGTCTGTGCATATTTTCAGTGCTGAAGCTCTCCACCTTTTTGGATTACACCCATAAACTGACTGCTTTGGGTGCATGTTGGCTGCGTCACAGCTGCAACACTTGTCAGCTCTGGCTTGCACCGTCGCAGCTTTCATACCAGGCACATGTGTGCTGCATACTGGCTGCATCTCCCTGATGTCACAGCCTTCTTTCTTCAGAAATTTTACCTCAATAAATCTCCCTACAAGTGATTTGATGGATTGTAAATCTAAGCCAGGAAATTTCAGAATAAAAGCATTCTGCAAACAAGGCGAGTTTCTCCTTAGAAATTCTAAACTGGGCTTTTACTTCCCAAAGTTCAAACCAGAAGTGTAACTGTATTGTGTTTATCTTGCCTGTGAAAGTTTCTTACCCGTGACATTTTCTGTGGATATGCATATCTTAGGAAATTATAGCTTCCTGTTTATCATTGTCCTGCACATTTTGGCCAAGAGACGTGCACGGCTCATGGTAGAAACAGATATGCCCTCTAGTCTCAAGATTCTTTTCATATGAGATGTTGTACTTGCACAAACAATCTGAAAGGCCAGACCTGTTAATATGCACGCCGAAATGAAAATCAAGCCATGACACAGCTATACACAGGCTCCATGCACCCAGTCTGACGGCTGTTAGTTAAAAAAATGTCCATTTAGCTGAATGTGGGTGTGAAATTAACTTGCAACATGACCTAAAATCATGAACAATTTAAATCAGCTTGGCAAAAATGTACAGTATATTGCAAGACTCACCACTGTCTGCTTTTGGTTTCTCTTGTTCAACTTCTGTAGGTGATGAGAGACATGAACATGCATGGTGGAAACTAAAAAATGTCATGCTATGACACAATAATGGAAAATCATCTCAATGCTTGTAATAAAATCTTATCGTAAACTTAGGGTAATGAGACATGACATATTGTGAGCTGAGTGTCTAATGACATTTCTATCTCTGAACAGAGCCAGGTGTGCTGGTCCACAAACTGACTGCTTTCTTAGCTAAAAAAAAAAAAGTATTTTATATTTTATAGTGTCCATTTTTATAGCCTACCTCCCTCTTTAATGTACTACTCAATGTAGCAGTTTATGGCAGTTACATAAAGCAGATGGCATCAAACTCCCTTTAGAAGTTAATTTTTATTACTGCAATAATGATTTTATTTGGCTGTTAAGTCATGATGAATGCGATTTTCCTATTTAAATAAAAACTAAAGCCCTCAGAGAGAATCCACGTTAACTACTATCCCCAATTCTACCTTAGTCATGTGTTAAAAATGATATTGCAAGTTTAAGTAAGGTCCTTTCAGACAGAGGAGTCTGGTAATTGTAGAAAAATGAGTGTTTCCAGAAATAGAAAGGCTCATTATGAGATTTACCACGCTGAGTTTCTTATTGGGGTCGCTCTCATTGAACAGACTGTTCATACCAACAAAGATGAGATGAGCTGCTGTGACTTTGAAACTACCAACAATGAAGATATCAACAGTTGAACAGAAACACTCGCTGACAACTACCAGAAAACCTGGATATACTTCACTGAAACCTCCTCGCCGTCGGGGATTAAAACTATTAATTTAACGAGAAAACTGAGCATGTCAGGATGAGGACATGACACCCTCTCCTCCTCTCATCCTACAAAGTGAGCTATAATTAGCCTGTCGACTTGTGTCAAATTAAAATTTAAATCAAGCTGCAGCGTCTCTTTCATATTTACCTGTCGTCAGCCAGATGAGACGTGTTTTTTTTTAAATATTAATCCTTCTTGTTCGCTCCTCTTGATCGTGACACACTCTCACACTCTCACTTCTTGCTGCAGTATTCGCTAATTTCACACAGAGGGGGCTGAGAAACGGGGCAGGCGAGCAGGATCCTCCCACACAGACCGAGGACAAGCTAGGCTAAGCTAACAGACGGGGACTTCCGCTCAAGACCTACAAAATAAAAGAGAAAGCCCTTTCAAGTTGACACAAAAACGCATCAAATATTTAAAAGAAGAAACATTTTGAGTAATTTGTTCTAAATTTAAGACACACTGGTACATTCTTAGTATATTTTTATTTATTTAGAAAATCGCCAACTGTGGAAATCTGATGCTTTTAAAATAACTAACAACTAAAAATACTTTCAGTCTACAGAAAATCTTCATTTTAATCTAAAAATCATTTATTAACATATTATAGGTTGTAAAATATGATATAAATGTGCATAAACACCCGACAGTCTAAAACTGCAAGAGGATAATCACTAATATTTTATATAATGTAACAAAATGCATTTTCATGTGCATTCGGCTATTTTACCCACAGTCCTCCCTTTCCATAAACTGGAAGGGTCTTCTATCAGATGTTGGTAAATTTGTTGTTGCTGAGATTTTACAGAATACTACCACTCTTAATAATAGTAATAATAATAATAATAATAATAATAATAATAATAAGGATATTTATTATTATTATTATAAATAAAATAATAACAACAACAACAATAAAAATATTGAAAATAATAATAGTAAAATTAGATAAGGTAAAATAAATTATGATGTATAGAGTACAAAATTGTTTAGTGCAAATTTTACATCTTTCCATCTTTGCTGTTTTTTATTATGTGATTTGTATTTAGAATTGATATAGGCCCATTTATGTACCGTCATTTTATATATAATATTGATAGTTTTATTGAATGTAATATATTTTAGGATAAAATGCTTCAAAGAATCCTTTGTCAAAACTAGTCAAACTCAAACTGGTAGCCCACCAAATTAATATTAATTCATTAACAAAAGAACAAAATAAACAAATAAATAAATAAACGAACAATTCACAAAACACTGACACACACATCACTATGGTTGAATGTTTTCCATTAGCAAAAGCAAAGTAAAGAAAATGTTCTTTGTTGGCGTCAATAAATGAAAGAATACATCGTGAAAATAAACACTGTAGTCAAATATACATCACATAAAATTACGATTTTTTTCCTAAAGTGACGTGAACGTTATGGATTTTATTTTTTAAGACTGACTGCTGTATTTCCGGCGTTGTAATGGCTGCCTCTGACGAGCTTGATAGAGATGCTGCGGCCGCTAGAGTCGCTCAGGTCCCTCCTCCCCTCCCCGGTCAAAGATGACATCATCCGTAGTACAAGACGGCTCGTGCAACAGGAGGGTTGGGTGTGGATGTGAGAAATGGGAAATCAATCACTTCATCCATTCATGTTAACGAACTTCCGGAAGTCTGACAGGTGAGCTGACGACCCTGACCTAAAACACGACTGAACACTGAGCACTGAAAACACTAAAACATGTTAGTTTGTAACAAAAAACAGCAATAAACATCAAGAATGTTGATAATAATTGTTTTCTTAATCAACTCAAGAATGTGTTTAGAAGGGAAAATACCAAATATGACTAGTTATTGTTGAAGTTTAGTTCCCAGGCTGTCATAGATACTTCAAAACTTTGTAAATTTGGAAAGAGCGAGAGATTGAGTCCCACTTCCTGTCTCTATTTAAGCCCAAGTCCAGAGTTAATGCACAAATTAAGATTTGACTCATAATTCAAAACACATTTCCAAATGGGATGCTCAGTTTACAGTAAAAGTGAGTTCTGTGATAATTACTTAAACTCAAAATGTTAATGTAGTCTTCAGACATATGCCGTATTGACAGACAAGACATGCGTTTTCTTGGTTACCTTGAAATGTTTCAACTGCTGACTTCCTGCAGTCTTCCTCAGAAAAATGTCAGAAGACTGCAGGAATTCAGCAGTTGAAACAAAGCATGAGTTGAGTCTGTTTGCTGTGCTATTTCCTTAATAATACTTCCACTGAGAAGTCACATCTTCTGAGGGAGACTGCAGTCAGCAGCTGAAATATGTCGACCAAATAAATAAAGCTACTTGTCTGACACTGAGAAAACATGGAGGAAAAAAGAATTTGTGATAACGACTTGTTCAGAGCATGTCTAGCAGTTCTGTTGGACTGTTACTGGTCTACAGAGGTCAAACAGTGGTTTATTACTGACAGAAGGAGATCCAAGGAGGGAAATCTTTCAGACAATGTGTGCTGAAAAAAGCCGTTCTCTTCCCCTCATGATGTCATGTGGGGAGTTAGCCCCGCCCCCAGGTTCGGTTGGCCCTCCCCGCTTGGAACGAAGTTCTGTCCTCCTCTCCCAATCCTCCTCTCAGCTGCCAGCTGAGAGGAGGATCAGGAGAGCCACATCCATTAAGCCACATCCATTTCCTGGCAAGGGTGGAGCCAGGGGCGGAGTCAGACAGTTTATTTACACTTAAAGCCACTGACACAGAAACATCTTGATCTGAGCAGGGCGAAAACAGAGGGGGTTTAAAACATGCAAAAATCAATACTGGAGTGTTTATTCAGTGACAAACTTCACAGGTATGTACTGGGGACCTCTGAGACCAATATTAACTTGTCTTAAAGGGGTAAAATATGTGACCTTTATTTCCCATGAGAAAAGCCCTTCTGCAAAACAGCAGTGAAAATCTTTCTTCAGACTGGCTGAAACTTAAAGAAGAACCAGACTAGTTGTCTTTCTGAGTGGTGTTGGGAAAGGCAGTATCAGCATTGTCACTACCTGGAGCTTGCATACACGGAGCCTGGGTCTGTTGAAGGTGGCATTACTGTTTCGGCAGTATAGTAAGGTAGGTAAGATAATGATGAGTCTCCATGTTGACATGGGTGGTGAGAGCTGGCATGGAGGGGGGTGGCTCTGGGATGCTGGAGATCACTGTTCAGCCCTCTGGAGGTGTTGTGGGACTAACTGAACAAAGCACTGGTGAAGGTGGGTTTCCACTCGAAAACACCAGCAGTATTGATTTTGCTATCCATCGGTGTCCATGGTTGACTTGTGGAGGCAATTTGACAATGGGTAAGGGATTTCTCCATTGAGCCAGATCCTTTCTATAAGGTACAAGCACAAATAAACAAGTACACATAGACTGGGGAAAAATCTGATTTATTTCTAAACTGGTACATTTTATCCGTAGACCTCACAAGAAGGCTCATATTGTAGGACACCACCATCTAAAACAGCAATGGATCGAAACATAAAAATAACATTTCTGATATGATCAAAAACCAAAGCCATCTTTAAAAAAATATGGATAATCTAAATAACAAGAGATGATGAAAAATGGTACAAAAGAGGTATACAGTACATAGAAGGGCAGACAATGTTCTCTGTCATTTGTAAAAGGATCAAATTTAGTGCAGAAATGTCCCTTTAAGCTCTTAATAAGGCATATGTGTGACTGTATCACAGCTTACTACACCATCCATTTATGCAGATCACAATACTTTCTCCTCTTAGGGTAAATTAATAAAAACAATCCTTGTCCTTCATCACAAGAAGATCAGCTTTTTCTAACATACAGGAAGCCAAAGAGCTATGGGTGGAAGCAATAGCTCTGGTTCATGAGCATTGCTACAGCAGCAAAGGGAATACAATGTTTTAAATAATCATTTTTTACTTCTTACATGAAACAAAAGTGTGCAAAACTTCACTAAAATAACAACAGAGTGAGTTTTTCTCAAGCAAAACAGGGCATCACTTAGCTTTTAGCTGATACAAGGGGTTGGTGGTTGTATGGAAGCCCAGAAAAGACATGCAGCTATACATTCTTTACCACATTTTCCCTTGGTAATGAATAATTTCCTTGGGTTCTCTACTTCTTTATGCAACCTCTGTATGCAGCAACACAAGTTCTTTGATAAGTGAACATCAGTTGTTTTGTAGAGATTTGGAGTCATCTTTTTCATTATCTTGGGATAACACAGCTGGTTTTCCTATTAAAATGGATAAATGTATCTCATTATCTTAACATAATCATGAGATAACAGGATATTTTTCATGCAAAAAAAAAAAAAAGAAAAATGTGATGCTTGCCCACTAGTATGGCAGCAAAGATTCCAGTTTGCAATCAAGCAGAAAAAAAATGAAACCTGCAAGTATTTGTGTTTCATTCACTGCCATCTTGTAAGTGCAAAAGGCAAATAAAACTCTCCTTTCCAGGGTAATGCTAATAAGTATTTGCTTTATATTGGCATTTCAGTTTGTGGACTTTGAATGGCGATGTTACAAACCTTCACCAACAGCTGTAGTTCTGATTTGGCTCTGTCTGCATTCAGCATTTTCCAACACTGGCAAACCGTGTAATTCCACCTACACTAGCACGTGTTTAACTGTGCTCTGACCCTCTATTCTTTTGAAAAAATAACATAAAACATTTAATCTACAAGTACATTCAATAAAAAGATACCACAAATCAACAGGCAACAATAGAACATGTGCAACACTGTCTGAGGTGTCTCCATTCAGATATTATCAAGGAAGAAAGTACAGAAAAACAGACTCAACTCATTCTGCTTGGGTCAAGAGTTTAACTTTGATATTTTTCCCACAAGAACTTTACCAAATCTTGCCACCTTGTGCTGTGAATAGATACTTTCTAGGCCTCAAAATTGCTGATCAGGGTTTTATTCCGGGAAGTCCTTTTAACCTCAGAGCAATTAAGTTGTTTTACCCAGGGCCAAAGGTGCCGCCTTTTGTGTTCTTTCCGTTAGTCTACGTTTCTTTTGGGGTGGTTTAGCAATGTGACGGCACTTGACCGCAAAGTCTGATTCAATTTGTTCAATGTGAACACAAGTGCAATGTACTTGAATGTGCTGAGACTGCCTGAAGAGGTAGTCTTGAGCACAGTCTATGTGTAGATAGGCCTGGTGCATGGGAGATGTGGATGCAACCATCCCCAAGTCATCATCAGTGACATGAGTTAGTGGAGTTGTAAAGGTAATTCTAAATCCTGTCTCTTCAAAAACCATCATATCTGTGCAGCACAGGCCCATTTTTTCCTCTGAGCTGCACTGTACATTCAGAAGAGGAATGCTGTTGCCACCTTAATCATTTTAGTAATTATTATCAATCATAATAACATCCATAGTAGCCTGCAGGATGAACTCAGAGCATAAACAAATACCCAAGTGTGCTCAAACACTGAACAATACCACTAATCTGAAGGAAGACCAGCAGGGGAAAGGGGAGGAGGATACAATCACATCCATGCATATGAAACAATTTTCTGTCTATCCATCCATCTATCTCCTTCTGTTTATCCCAGGTTGGGTCGCAGAAGCAGCACGCAAAGTAAGTCAACCCAGGCGTCCCTCTCCTCAGCAATGTTTTCCACTACCTCCTGAGGGATTCCGAGTCTCTCCCAGGCCAGATAGGATAAATAATCCCTCCAATGAGTTCTGAGTCTGCCCCAGGTTCTCCTCCCAGTTGGACGTGCCCAGAAGGGAGGTGACCTGGAGGCATCTTGAACCACCTCAACTGGCTCGTTTCGACATGAAGGAGCTGTGGCTCTACTTAGAGATCTGTCCTGATGTCTGAGCTTCCCATCCTATCTCTAAGGCCGAACCCAGAAACCCTCCTGGGGAAACTCATTTCAACTGCGTGAACCAGAGATCTCATTCTTCAAGAAAGCACTCATAATTCGGAGTTCATGGTCTGGAATCACCTTGCCCAGAACAGGAAAACTGGGGCATCCCAGTTGTGTGAAAACACACTTAGCCCACACACCACGATCTTTTACAAAAACTAACTAAGAAGTCTATATCCTAACTGATAAATTATAAAACATGAATTCCCCAGGGTGCCATTGGCCTAGCAGTTAGGTTGTTCGGACATGTATGGACAATTTAGTTTTCCAAGGAAGTGTCCCAGGTTCATGGTGGACATAATGTGGCTCCTTTCCAGCATGCCATTCACCACTCTCTTACCAATTCACTATCCTATAATATAAAGGCAAAAAAGTCAGAAAAGAAAACCTCTTAAAATCTCCCCTCAAGTTTTCACTGCTAAGGAGATGTGGAAGAGGGGCCAGTTTTTGTACAAGACTGTAAAAATGTTTACTTTTGCTTTAAAACTGGCATTCTAATTCAGGCCTCTCCTGAGGGATTCTTTGTTTTCAGAACTCGCCTGAAGTTGACAATTGAGGAACTGCAGCTTGTGCATTTCTACAATGGTTTCATATTTCAGCTCTAAAGGTTTGCTTCTTGGGTAAAGTATTTGCTCTAAGTTGACAGTTGCATGTTTCTTTCGCCATGATATGCCGGATTAAAAATCCTGTATTTGATTCACTGGCCTTTTAGCCAATCACAGCACAAGCAGGTCTGATTAGGCAAAGATCTACATGGAGAAAAAAAAACTGAAAAGGTCCATTCCTCAGTTGCATGCTTTTTATGTACAGACATGAATCTTATGGGTTATTTTGTTTTGTTTTATGGTTGTTGTGTGTAATTATTTTTAAGATTCCCATCCTTATTACAGCATCTCTTTGGTACCTCGCACTCTCTTCTGCAGTCCCCAATAACAATCAAGATTTTTTACTTTTTTCTACAAAACGGAGCAACATTTAGGGCACAGCATGAAAATGAACAATCCATTCAAAGGATCAAGAAGATGTCCAGTCTTGAACATTTACAGGAAACAAAAATACTAAACGGGTTTAATTCTCACAGGCAACAGTCACAAACAGCAGGTCCAGGAGAGAGAGAGAGAGAGAGAGGAGTGACTCTCTTATAATGTCAATGAAATTCTTTTACATGATGAGATTGAAGTAAAGAAGCCGGGACTCATTCAGTCTGGTTTGTTGATGAAGGTCACTGATTAAACCCAAGTCTTAGACGAAGGTGTTTTTTTATTTCTCTCCCTGCCCCCTCATTCAGGCTTCAGGGAGCTTGGAGGGGCCATGAGAGGGACTTGGTGTCAGGACCTCGTCATGTCTCTGACTCGTACCCAGCCAGAGGGACGACAAACACCGTGATGTCATCACCTGAACCCAGTCTGTCATTGGGTAGCCGCCAGCCGCGCTCCTTTAGAACTCCTCGAGACCTCATCAGCAGGTCCTGGGCTGCCAGTGTGTACCTGTGTGGTAAAATATACCATTAAAAATGTGATTAATCATAAATAAGACAAACACCACAGACTCATTTTAATTTAACATGGACTACTCATGCACTACAGCATGGCCTGCAAGTACACCTGAAATTAGATGTACAATGATGGGGTTTGAGTGGTTATATAACAATAAATAACTTAATTAAATGCTGATGATTTAATGCATCCTGTAACTCAATAAAAGAGTGCAAGAAAGAAGATTACATTTTGAATGTTTGCCATGTTACCACAAGATCAGATTTCATTGAAGTGAAACTTAGCACATTGCAAGAGCCTTGTGTGGTGTTTACCCGGCTAAGTATGTCATTAAATAGTACACTGACCTATTAAAAGGACGCAGAATGGGATTTTAATTTGTTCACAGGCGTTGCAAAACAATCACATCTTGGGGATCTCCAAGCTGTGTCAAGCTTAAATGTAAGCCTTTATAATCAAAAAGAGGCTATTCTTCCCTCATCAAGGGCCATAATGGACAAAGACAAAGAGGAAGCATATTCTCAGTTCACCTTAAATGGGGGGACAACTGGGGTTAGGTAAATTGTTATACAGGATTTCTTGAAAAGCTGATCTGAGAATGTAGGCTGCCACATTGCTAACCTCAAAAGGCCAAAACACAGTAATCATATCACACAAGACACAAGAGCGTCTGTCTGGAGGTTTCTGTGGTATGAATCATAGTCATGAACAAAGGATGAACATGAGGCCCAGTGACCTTGACCCATGAACTTCAAAATCCAATAGGTTCATCATGGAGCCCAAGTGGATATCTATGTCGGTCATAGTATTCTTGGGATACTGCAATGGCCTTTGGCCTTTGACCTCCACATTTCAAGATTGTTATACCTAACCAGCTCATCTTTTAATCAGGGTGGACATTAGGGCTGAACGATTTGAGAAAAAAATGTAATTGCAATTTTTTTCCCACAATATTGCGATTAAGATTTATTATGCTATTATTTTTAGGTTCCTCATCTTATGCATTATTCAACAAACATAGGCAATAAATCATTCTATATTTTAAACAACACAATATTAGAAAAATTAAATGGGATGAAAGATTTGAAGAAAATATCTAATTGTGATTTTGGCTCAAATAGCAAATTTGATATCCATTGCTATTCTGAAGGGGTGATATTTTTTATGTTATTCTCATTTTAAATAAGAAATCATATACACGATCAAGAATATAAGGATTTTACTAAACTATGCTGAAAAAAAGACTTGTATATATGCATAATATGTAGAGCATGAAATTTATGCTGCAAAAAATGTATCAAATTGGTATTTTGACACATTTCAGGTAAAAAAAATATTGCATTGTCTGCAATTTGAAAATTGCAACAGGCCATACTACAATTTAATCTAATTTGTGATTAATTGCCCAGCCCTAGTGGACATTTGTGCAAAGATTAAACATCATCTCTCAAAGCCTTCTTGCTTGCACAAGCAATGGATGAGGCCCAATGACCTTGACCTTTGGCCAATGACCTCCAATATCAAATCAGTTCAACCTTCTGTCAGAGGGGACATTTGTTCAAAGTTTAAAGAAAATCCCTTAAATCATTCTTCACATATCACACTTGCAAGTATGGGATGAACATGAAGCCCCATAACTTTGGCCTCTGACCTCCAAAATCTACCGAGTCAATCTTCAAGTCAGGTTGGACATTATGGTTACAGCAGCTGAAAGGGGGTTGGCCTCCCTTGCCTCAGGATGAGGGGTTTCCATCCCCATGCTCAAACTACCTCGCAGGCTGACACCTATGATTGAAAGACTTTCATAGGGGAGTACTCAGAAGAAATCCCTGCACAGCAAATGTTGGCTGAACCTTGCTGGTGGCGCTGAGGTACTGACAACCAGTTCTCAAGTGTTTCGGCTCAGCCTGAGGCAGTCGTTTTGCGTCAACGCCTGGAATGTGATTTCTCCTCAGTAGGACTCTTACATCCCTGCTATCAGCTGGGAAAATACCTGGAGGGATACAGCATGGGCTTGAGGCAGGCCTGGATGATAGCAATCAGGAAGCCAGAGTAGTACAGGACCAAGATTGATGGGGCAAAGTGTCTGACTGGCATATGCTCCCATACCTGACCTGACCTTACATTTGTGCTCTGTTTGGACAAAAAAAAAAATCAAACAACACTGAGACATCAAAAATGATTGGGATGGGTGGACATGTCTTTGGCTGTCTGTGCAAAAAGTGAAGAGACAAATCCTTGTCCTATAAGACAGTGACTGCTACACCTGCTGGCTTCCAGTAAAAAGTTTAACTACACATTTACATTTATCACACTACTTTATCAAAAATTTTGGTTTTAACATTAAGTCCTGATTTACAAATTAAAAACTGCAAACTGTTTAAATTTTACTGAAGAGAAGTCCCTTTGGATGAATCGTTTCATGGGGGTCTCAAAACTGATGTTTTATGTACCTTTAACCCCACTAGACTACTGAAACAATGCAAACTTGGCGGTACAAAGACATTACTATATTTCCTTTACTATATCATCTCCTCTTACATCATTTTAAAATAAATGTTTGTAAAATAACTGATAACAAAACATGCCCAATTGTGCATTTACTGCTTGAACAGTAAATACATGAATGTAAAAACAGAGTAACTCTGGTGGCAGCAGTTATGAAGGATTCAGTGAATGGCTTTGGAAACTTTCAGAGACTTTTAACACTTGAACATTTCTTTGAGTGGATATGCCCTTTGACCCCTATTGCAAGATCCTTCCCCCTCCTCTGACCCCTTAATATCCTTATGGAAAACCTTGCATAACCCTTTTCTCAAAGAGAGTCCAGGTCAAAAGGGAGATTTAAATAAATATGTAGAAGTTTTCTGTACAAATCTTTTATTTCCTGTATTAACATCTCCTGTAGAGGATAAAAAAACAGAGATGAAGATTTAACAATAGAA